>NC_037675.1:99619327-99937293 GCF_003255815.1 Theropithecus gelada | reverse complement strand
ATGTAGCTTGTCAGCTGAATTAATCATTCTAACACAGTCATCGTGAGGATACATTTACTTACCTGATTTGTAGATTAGGTGGCTGAGGCTCAGAGAAGTTAAGTAACTTGCCTAAGGTCACCCAACTAGTAAGCAATTGCACTGAGGTTCATTTCCGGGAAGGATGGCTCTAGAGCCTGGACTCACCACCTCATTATCTTGCCTCTCACATTTGCACAAATACTTTTGCATTGCGTACCTATTCTTGGAGGATAGACATTATTGTTAGTTCTACTTTGTAGATGAGCAAAATGAAGATTTTTGGAGTGAGGACATCTTGGTTGGGCATTAACTGATAAAATTAACAACTCTGAGATGTGAATGTCAGCAGTCTTTCAAATTAATGCCGTCTTTTGTGTTTCCATCCAAAACTATAGCTTTTTTGTTGTCATTTTCGGATTATAAAGTGAATACATGTTTATGTCAAAAGTCAAATATATGGAAAAATAGAAAGAAAATTCACCTGACAATTCATAAACCAAAGGTATGACTTTAACATTTCGAATGTATTTTCAGGAATATAGTTTTCTGGTCTGTGTGTTTATATAAATGAAACCATACTATATATAAAAATATATAAATATATATCCTATATATAAATATATATAAATACAAATATATATATAAATATATATACACACACACATATGTATATTTTTTTGAGATGGAGTTTCCCTCTTGTTGCCCAGGCTGGAGTACAATGGCGCGATCTCTGCTCACTGCAACCTCTGCCTCCTGAGTTCAAGGAATTCTTCTGCCTCAGCCTCCCGAGTAGCTGGGATTACAGGCTCCTGCCACCATGCCCAGCCAATTTTGTATTTTTAGTAAAGACAGGGTTTCTCCATGTTGGTCAGGGTGGTCTCAAACTCCTGACCTCAGGTGATCCGTTGGCCTCAGCCTCCCAAAGTGCTGGGATTACAGGCACATGCACCTAATTAACACAAAATTAATGCTATCTTTTGTGTTTCCATCCAAAACTATAGCTTTTGTTGTTGTTGTTTTCTGATTGTAAAGTGAATACATGTTTATGTCAAAAATCAAATATATGGAAAAAATAGGAAATTCACCTGACAATTCACAAACCAAAGGTATGCTTTAATATTTTGAACATATTTTCAGGAATATATTTTTGTGATCTGTATCTATATAAATGAAACCATACTATATTTGTCAAATGCTGTTTTATAACCAAATCCATACCTCAACAATGGGTCACTGAAATCTTCAGTTGTAGAGCTCTATCTACCCACTCAGTGACTACATATTAGTCCATTGAAAAGATATGCCACAATTTCTTTAAACCAAATCTTCCAGTAAATATTAATGTCATCACCCTATCCCCAGCACTCTGGGAGGCCAAGGCGGGTGGATCACAAGGTCAGGAGATTGAGACCATCCTGGCTAACACAGTGAAACCCCATCTCTACTAAAAAATACAAAAAATTAGCTGGGTGTAGTGGCGGGTGCCTGTAGTCCCAGCTACTCAGGAGGCTGAGGCAGGAGAATGGTGTGAACCCAGGAGGTGGAGCTCGCAGTGAGCTGAGATCCTGCCACTGCAATCCAGCCTGGGCGACAGAGCAAGACCCTGTCTCAAAAAAAAAAAAAAAAAAAAAAATTATAGAAGCAGTCCCAGAGTGTTTATGGTTTTTAAGGCTTCAATGAATTCACTTTGCATATATCGATGACCCTTGGAGAAAATCCCCTATGAGAAGAAACCTTGTAATTGTTTTCAGGAGTAAAGAGGAAATAGATGCCTCTTCCATGGTCCCTTCTGAGGCTGAAAACCGATTAAACTATGTCTAGAGACCGGGTTGGCCCTTCTTATTGCCTAGCAGGTTGGCCCCTGGGTCCTGCAGTGGATGCAAGAGGGAATGGCTAGAGAGGAGAGATGGGACAGAAGCGAGGTGTGGTCAGTGCCCCCACCCCTGCCCAGCTCTGTATTCACATCCCGGTCCTACCCAGTTTCCAGCATTTGTCACACGATGCAGTTTTAGGGGTTGAACGACTTGATTCACTTTAGCAAAGACTGCGTTTGAAATCTGATTCCAAAGCTGGGAGGCGTGTGTGTTATATACCTGTTATCTAACAAAAGTTGTCAAAGTAAATTTCCTCATGGAAACACATGATGGTTACTGCTGTTCACACCAGGAAACGTCATACTCAGCAACTTAAATAGAACACCGGGTGGTTATTATGCTAGACTTTTTTTTTTTTTTTTTTTTTTTATTAAGGGGTCATGGAAACACCACCTTCTAATGAAATCAGTGCACTTATAGATTTTTAGTATACAGAAAGAATCGGGTGATAAAATTGGGGCAGATAGGCTTTTTTCTGCAATAGAGAATAAAAAGAGAGATTTCCTATCTTGAATGCCTTTAAAACTTGTATTCTATATCTATATATTTCTTTCATTTTTATCTCTAAGTCTACATCTACCTAGTTAAATTTGCATTTGCTTGTGTATATGTATGTTTATGTATATATGGAGAGAGAGAGAGAGAAAGACAAATAGATATTGAGATCCTTACTTAGAGTATCTTATATATTAACAATTTGACTTTGTCATCAAGTCTCCTCAGTGGCCAAGACTAAACAATTGTCAAAGAATCCAGACACTAAATTAAGTGCTAAAATAAAAAGGGCCTGTGAACTTGCTCACTGTTCACTGTTCATATTTCTAAAGTACCTTGGATATGAGTGGTGACGTATGAAACGTCCTAGCACACCTAAGGTGGAAATTCAGACCTTAGCTGAGTAATTTCATATTGCATATAAATCTTAGGGAAGCAGAGAATAGACATGGCTTTCACAAAATTGTCTGTTCTTGATATTTTCTTTCCTTAAGTTGAAAAAATATATAAATCCAAATAAAATATACATATATGGATAGTTATATATACATACATACATATATACACATATCTGATTATATATAAACATATCATATGTGTATAATATAAACATACTTGTCAGTATATAGATGGATAGATGAATATATAGGTGGATACACATATATTTATTTGCCACTCTTCAGTAGTCATCTGTATGTGGTGAACTGAGATGAGTCACAATAACAAACTAAAGTTACCAAGATAACTTGAGAGATAAGATGTATTTCTTAATTGACTACACAGAACACATCTTTGAAACAGTAGAGTAATAGCATGAGCTCTTACTATTTTAAAAAATAGTAAAGTTCTTTGTGATCTGCTGCGTGGTTTACTGTTTGGGACTCACTGCAAAAACTGTTTATTCATTCCTTCCGTGATCAAAGGAATGGAGTTGATGAGTGTAGAGATGTTGTTAGTGAATTCTGCTTAAATACGGTGGGTTGAAAATATGCATTTCTGCTGCTTTCCTGAAAACCAAGAAAAGAAGAGTAAAAATAATATCAAAAGTATACAGTCAAAGGATGAAGAGAATTAGAAATTCAGTGTCAGCAAATGTGATGTGTTCAAACATGGAGGATGAACACGTGGCCGCTGCTCCTGCAAAGCAGAGAGGAGAGCCTCACTTTCTGCACAGGGATGACACTCAGAAACAGGCAGATTCTTGCAACAGGAAAAAGAAATGAAAAGAAATGTGAGGGTCCAGTTACCTCTGGAGGTCAGAATGTGGGATGGGCTTGAAAATTGGAATGAAATTGTAACTGAGAAAACAGCAGCAGCCCCCTCATTCTCCTTCCTCGCTCTATACAGCCAGACCATTCTCTCCAGCCACCCTCGGAGAAGATGGAGCAAGCCTAGGATTCCAGACACAGGGGTCAGGTGTCAAGCTGAATAAAAAGGGACAGGATAGGTAAGTGAAAACCACTACAGAACTACGAGACCCCAGGCAAGAATTTTCCTCTCAACTCCCAGGCCACTGAAAGCCTGGCTTGTATACCTAAGCAGGAAATTAAGGAAATTAATCTTTAGAAAACGGACCAGCCTGAGAGAATAGAGCTGCAGTTAAGGACGTTTGAGCATCTCCCAACCGTGCATAGTGAAAGCCCAGTTTGCAAGCCCTGCTTACACACACAAGGTTTCAGTCAACATTTCAGCGCCCTGTTCTTAAATATGAATGAACAATCAGGGTTTCCAAACATTTTAAGAATTGGCTAATGTTAAAGACAGAGAACAAAGCATAAAGGAAGAGAAGCATAGAGGAAACAGAGCAAATAGAGTGAGTAGGAAAAACCTTAATAAAACTACAAATAAAGTTATAATTAATTTCCTAAGAGAAACTATTGTTTCTCTAAAACCATTGAGAAAAAGAGTCCTTAAAAATTAAAAACATAAAGCAAAGAATTAATAATTCAATAGAAGAATTGAAAGACAAAGTTTAAAATTCCCCCAGAAAAACAAAGTTTCTTCAAAGAAGACATACACATTGACAGTGAAAACATGAAAATATTCTTACATGATGAATTGCTTACAAATGAAAATAGAAGCCACAATAAGAGGCTGCTTTACCTTGACTTTGTGACTGAACTTTTTAAAAAGACAATAAGAAGTTTGCTGAGAATGTGGAGCATGTAGGACCCTCATACTCTGCTGCTGGAGCTATGACATAGTTTACCTGCTTTGGAAAATGGTTTCAAAAATGTTTAACATAGAGTTCCTATATAGCCCGTGATATGGTTTGACTCTGTGTCCTACCCAAATCTCACCTTCAGTTGAGTAATTCCCATGTGTGAATGGTGGGACCAGGTGGAGATAACTGAGTCATGGGGACAGTTTCCAGTTCTCGTGATAGTACGTGAGTTCACATGAGATCCGATGGTTGTATAAAGGGTTTCCCTATTTGCTTGGCTCTCATTCTCTCTCCTGCCATCTTGTGAAGAGGTGCCTTCCACCATGATTGTAAGAGACCTCCCCAGCCATACTGAATTGCGAGTCAATTAAACCTCTTTTCCTTATAAATTACCCAGTCTCTGGGATGTCTTTACTAGCAGCATGAAAACGGATTAATTCAACCCCCAGTTATACTCTCAGATGTGTACCCAAGAGAATTGAAAAAAAAATATGTCCACAGAAAAACCTGTGCATGAATGTTCATAGTAGCATTACTCACAATAGTCAAAAAGTGAAAACTACCCACATGTCCATCATCTCAATTAATAAACACAATGTGGCATAGCCATAAAATAGAATATTGCTTGGCCATAGAAAGAAAGGAAGTAACTTGAGCCTTGAAGACATATGCTACATAAAATACACTGCCCAAAAGGACACACATGATATGATTCTATTTATATGAAAAGTTCAAAATAGGCAAAGCTATGGAAACAGAAAGGAGATTACCTCTTGCCAAGGGTTTGGAGAGCAAATACTGTTAGGTATTGATGGGGTTTCTTTAGGAAATGATAAAAGTATTCTTAAATTAAAATGTAGTGGTGATGGTAGCACAGCTCAGAATATACAAAAAGTCACTGAATAAGGATGCATTTTGTGGCATATGAATTATATCTCAATAAAGCTGTCATTAATAATATTTTTATTAGAAAGCAGAACAGACAAAAATACATGTGATCAGAAAGAAAGAATAAGGAGGTGAGAGAATCAATCTAGAATATCAAACATCCAATTAATACAATCTCTAAGAAGAGAGAACAAAGGCAATAAAGGGGAGAAAATAATCAACTAGTTACACAATACTAAGGAAGGACATAAGCTTTTAGATGGAAAGGCTCACTAAGTATGGAGCACAATGAGTGAGAAGAGACCCAGCTTAGGCACATGATTTTCAAAACTCCCAAAAATTTAAAAAGGGTTTTCTAGAGGGCTTCTGATGAGAAAAACTCAGATACATCCAACACTTTGGGAATCAAAATGTTATTGGGATTCACAATAGAAGTATTTGGACTAAAAGAGAATAAAAAAGTAATTTGAAAATTTTGACCAAAAATAATTAGTAACCTAGAATTCTACAATGAGCTAAACCATCAAATAAATACATGCAATATGAATATAGGCACCTTTCAGAAGAGTTTTGGGGATGATAAAAAAACTTTTTTAATGATAAAAAACAACAGAAAATGATGAATATACAGAATTCAGGATGTGAGATCCAAAGTAAAATATAAGTAAAGGGATTTCCCAGAATGGAGATGACAGAGGTCCCAGGTGGAGAGCTATGAAGTAGCTCTTGAGAACAATCAGTCCGTTGCAGGAGAAGAATGAAGGGCTCTAGAATGATTGCTTGCAAGAATAAAAATAGTACCGACCTGTTTTATTTGGTATTTGACCATAGAGAGAAGAGTTTCATAGCTTTGTGAAAAAGTGGTTGGCACTTAAAACCCAAGAAAAATGGAAACAAATTATGAGGCAATTATCACACTCAACAAAAGGCTGTACAGAAAATGTAATCATAGGATTCTAAGTGACTCAGCTGTGAACAGTATTTTTACAGTCCTAAGGAGAGCACCAAATATAGTTGACCTTTGAACAACAAGGAAGTTGTGGTGCTGACCCCCTACACAGTTAATAATGTATGTATAACTTTTAAGCCCCTCAAAACTTAACTACCATTAGGCTACTGTTGGCTAGAAGCCTTACCAATAACAGATTAACACATATTTTTTGTATATGTATTATGTACTGTGTTCTTACAAGAAAGTAACCTAGAGAGAAGAAAATGTTAAGGAAATCATAAGGACAAAATATATTTAGTGTTGGAATATACTTTTTACAAAGTGGAAGTGGATCATCATAAGGGTCTTCATCCTCATCACATTCATGTTGAGTGGGCTGAGAAGGAGGAGGGAGAGGAGGAGGAGGGGTTGGTCTTGCTGTCTCAGGAGTAGTAGAGGAGGAAGAAAGTCAACATGTTAGTGAACCCAGGCAGTTCAAACCTGGGTTGTTCAAGGGTCAGCTGTATTGAAATAACCCCAAATTATGCTATAATAATACTTTGAAAATTTAGAGAACAGAGCTGTGTACAGGAAGGACCACATAAGAGAGAAAATGTCAAAAAAGTGAAAAGCATTTAAAGAAATGGAAGCTATAAAAGGCATGTTACTTTAAAATACAGAGGTATGGCTGGGCGCAGTGGCTCATGCCTGTAATCCCAGTACTTTGGGAGGCGGAGGAGGGCAGATCACTTGAGGCCAAGAGTTCGAGACTAGCCTGGCCAACATGGTGAAACCCTGTCTCTACTTAAAAAAAAAAAAAAAAAAAAAAAAAGAAAAGAAAAATTAGCCTAGCGTGGTAGTACATGCTTGCAATCCTAGCTATTTGGGAGGTTGAGGCAGGAGGATCACTTGAACCTGCGAGGGGGATGTTGCAATGAGGCAAGATCTCACCACTACATTCCAGCCTGGGCGACAGAGTGAGACTCCGTCTCAAAAATAAATAAATAAGTTAATTGAATTGAATTAAATTAAATACAGAGTTATAAATACCAGCAGGGATAGATAAAAAATGGAAAGTGGATGTTCTTGGGAGCTGATTATGGAGTAGCAAAATGCGGTGAAAAGGACTGCTTTGTTGTTACTAAGTTTAAAACACAATTTAACTTTTAAAAAGAGTCTATGCGCAATAATTTGATCAGAACATTAAATAAGTAACATAAATTGAGTTGGCCCCCACAAAAGGTAAGGAATAAATGGGGCAGAGATACAGAGGTCAGAGCTTATGGACAATGCTGGCCTCTTCTGCTTGCCACACAGATGGCATAGGACTTAACCTGAGCAGCCACTTAATCTGGGCAGGTTTCTCATCCCCTCACGTGCACCTTCTAAACTCACGTTGTTGCGAAGTGCCTATGAGGTAATGCATGTGTCAGTTCTTGTAACCTCTACAAGCGTGAGTGAGTATTATCAATAACTGCTACAATTTATTTATTTGTGCTTTCATTCATTTGCCCATTTATTTTTGCAATATGAAATGCCTAAGATGACATTAGATAGAGTTACCATAAATGGGTAATTTTATATTGTATACAAATATGGGCATCCCAAAGAACTGACACCGGTAAGTCAAAATGAACGTAATTACCAAATTACCATGCAAAGGTATTGATTTTCTCTTTCTGGTTTCATGTGGAGGCATTGTTGCACAACTCAGAAGTGAGAAGCCTCCTAAATGACCGATCATTCTCTACTTTCACCCGTGTAGTTCATTCTCCAAAAAGCTCATTTTGTAATTTGAAAGGTTATACTTGAAGGTGCCTTACTGAATTGTTTAGTAGGTTGAGATCCCAATTTTGGCTGCAGGATCTACAATCATTGATGAAATGAATCATTTCTCACTCCCCTGGAAGATGTCACTTGGGAAACAACTAGCTCACTTTCTTAGTCTTTTAGACTTAGGGATATCAATCTTCCCCGAGGATTAGATCGATGGGATTAATAGAAGGTATAAGATACCAGTAATGAGATCCCTATAAGGTATAAGAGGATAGACCGGGCACGGTGGCTCAAGCCTGTAATCCCAGCACTTTGGGAGGCCGAGACGGGCGGATCACGAGGTCAGGAAATCGAGACCATCCTGGCGAACACGGTGAAACCCCGTCTCTACTAAAAATTACAAAAAACTAGCCGGGCGTGGTGGTGGCGGGCGCCTGTAGTCCCAGCTACTCGGGAGGCTGAGGCAGGAGAATGGCGCAAACCCGGGAGGCGGAGCTTGCAGTGAGCGGAGATCCGGCCACTGCACTCCAGCCTGGGCGACAGAGCGAGACTCCGTCTCAAAAAAAAAAAAAAAGAAAAAAAAAAAGAAAAGAGGATATATATTTGGACAGAGACATTATGCATTTTGGGTGGACAATCTGCCATTGTAGTCACGGAGAATCCCTCATCTAGTCAAATCCTCTCATTTTGTAGGTGAGGAAACGGAATGTCAGAGAGGTGAAGTGATTTGATTTGTTTACGGCCACTTACATTTTTAAATGAATGAGCGCTTCAGTGCTAAAAACCAGCCAGGGCAGTTTGAAGAATTTTTGAGAGGATGCATTTTCAAATGTAAGTATATAAATGATGATAAATGAATAGCCAATGATTAGAGTTAACATTGATTGTAGATGCTAATTAATTGTGCTAAATACTTTATTGATAATCAACTCTCCAGAGCCCTCACGTGGAGGTACTATTAACCTTGTTTCCAGAATCAGACAGGTGCAGGGCAAGGCTTGCTGATTGAGAGGAATTAAGCGACTTGTCCAGTGTGGGCGGCTTCACTGAAGTCCAAGGCAAGATTCAAACCCAGGCCTGCTGAGCGCCTTGCCACTAAAGCCTCTGTCTTAGATCCCACTGTGACATAGTGTGCTGAGAAGTGAGCACGGCAGTCACTAGTCACCCAGGCCTGGAAAGCATGCTCAGGCGCAGTAGGTCTGTGGGAAGAGCTGCTCTGGCTGAACACTACAAGACTGTAACATATGATACCCTCCAGGAATTCTGATAATTTGACGGTGTGCTGGGCACGGTGCTAACTGCTGCTGATGCAGTTTTGAGCAAAGCAGACATTCATTCTCTTTTTGTCTTCATGGAGCTTATATCACATAGTTACACATCCAATATGTATATTTCAAATAGCATTAAGAGCAGTGAAGGGACCTGCCAGGACCTGGGAGGGAGCAGAGCAGAGGGTGGACTGAATGCAGCCATCAAGAAAGATTTCCATGAGAGCATGGCGTCTGTGCAAGGGCAGTGGCAGTGGCCATCTGGGTAGGTTGGGAACTGATGAAGTAATCTGGGTCTTGGAGGTGGCAGCAGGTGCTATGACTTTAGCAGGAGCCACCGTGAATATGGGAGGGCCTGGATTTCCCTGCAGCACACGTTTATGTGCAGCACACTGGCGGGCATCCCAGGAATTCCTCGATTGTTCTGCCTCAGGAGCTTGAGGAGAGGAGCCAGGATTGGCACTGGGAGCTGAATCAGCTCCTCTGGGAATTTCCTCGGCATTCCATAAAGGAGGTCCCTAAAGAGGAGGGAGAATTGGATCACCTGCTAGTGTGGGCAGCTTTGGGACCCCGTTAAGCAGTGTAGTGGCAGAATTCCCAGAACCTGTGATTACTGTCTTATTTGGAAAAGAAGGTCTTTGCAGAAGTGATTAAATTAAGGATTCTGAGATGAGATTACCCTCCATCATCTGGGTGGCTCCTTAATTTAATGACAGGTGTCCTTATCAGAGAGAAAAGCAGGAGATTAGATGCAGAAGACGAGCAAGCAGCCTGACCCTGGAGGTGGAGATCAGAGGGATGTGACCACAAGTCAGAAGCTGGGAGAGGCAAAGAATTGGTTCTTTCCTAGTGCCTCCACAGAGAGCACAGCCCAGCTGACACATGGAGTTCTGATTCCTGGCCTCAAAACTTTGAGTGTATAAATTTCTGTTGTTTAAGCCACCCCTTTGTGGTCATTAGTTACAGGAGCTTCTGAAAATTAATATAACTGGTGACATTTAAAAATATTCCTGTTAAGGTAGACTCAACAGCTACTATAATAAGAATATTATGCCATTACTGTATTGCATTTTGTTTTTCAATTGCACTTTGAGAGTGGGAGGCTAAGGTAATCATACCCTATAGTGTGTTCATGGTGCATTATTGCTACCTGTCATTCATTCATTCATTCATTCATCTCTTTCATCTCTATACTCCATTCTCACAGTCCCCATCCATCTTCAGTGTGTATTTAATGAATTCTTGTAAAATGAATTTTGCTTTCTGTGCATGTATTTTAATTTGCTTAAATGTTGCATTTTAAAACATTTTCTTTTTTTTTTTTTCACTCATGTTTTAAGATGTCCTCCCTGGCTGGGCACAGTGGCTCACACCTGTAATACCAGCACTTTGGGAGGATGAGGTTGGCGGATCACCAGGTCAGGAGATCGAGACCATCCTGGCTAACATGGTGAAAACCCATCTCTACTAAAAATACAAAAAATTAGCCGGGCGTGGTGGTGGGTGCCTGTAGTCCCAGCTACTGGGGAGGTTGAAGCAGGAGAATGGCGTGAACCCAGGAGGTGGAGCTTGCAGTGAGCCGAGACTCTGCCACTGCACTCCAGCCTGGGCAACAGAGTGAGACTCTGTCTCAAAAAAGGAAAAAAAAAAAAAAAAGATGTCCTCCCAAGTGTACGTCCAACCTGTTGGTTTTAACTGCTTCATGATCCCCCACAGTCTATACAGCCCCTCTTGACAGTCCACTTTGCCTGTGACGGCCCCATGCTGCCTGCAGTGTTTTCCCAGTACACATGCTGCCGGGGTGAATGTCTGCAGGCCAGTCCCCTTATGGGTTGTAAGAATTTATTTGGGCCATAAAATCTTGGGCTGGCATTTATTAAGCACGCATTATGTGCCAGGCATGGTGTAAAGCACTTCCCACCTCTTTTAAGCATTTATTTTTCCAACTCCACTTGACATTCATGTAACTAAGGAGTGGAGACTTTTAAGACCATGGCAAAACCACCCTCAGCAAGAAATAAAACTGGGATTCAGACCAGATGTGCTTGACCCAGGAAATAAACACTGCTTTTCAAACTTTCAAACTTTAAACACGATTCTTTAAACTTCAAGTCACTGAAACTCAATATCCAGCAGATTTGTTGTTAACGATTGGATGACAATAGTTCCTTATATTTTCATATGATGTATGGTTTAAAAAGGACATATATATCATCTTATTAAATCTTTGCAGAGGAAATGGAGAGAGGAGTTACGCCGAGAAACACACAGCTGATAACGGGATTCAAACTCAAGATCGGGTCCTCTAACCCCAAGTTCCGTCATCATTTTTCACAGTGTAAAAGCAGAAAGTATGCTCACCTTTGGAGACAAGGTTGATTTTTGGATCATGAGAAGTACATAAGTATTGTTTGTGATTGACATAAGCCAACATTTCCCAAGTGATGGTCAGTTCACTGAGAGGCACTCTGTCCGTCAAAGACCAACAGTCCATCCCTTCAACCTCTATGTCTGAGGGGGATGAAGTCCTCCCTGGACATGCCCTCCTGTGTCTGCTCACGCTGATTTATAAGCCAGGAGAGACCTCACTGTTGTGTACATTTCTCATGGGAACGTTGGAATAAGTAGACTGGAGGCCTGGTGGAAGTAATGGCTGTACTGAACAAATTAGTTGTAGAACCAAATTTCTGGGAAAATATTTAAACTACCTAAGAGCACACACTGTTTTCAAGCATCCTCAAGCACTTCCCAAGCATCCTTTGCCATCCAAACAAATGACGGACTAATTACAAGCCATTCTTATCTATTCATTAAGCCTCATCCTCTGAAGGCTGCTACTTAACCATATGCTGGCCTACTTCTGGCTAGTGTGTGTCCTTGAAGGAGATAAAATTGGATTTCTTTAAAGATATTTTCTAGATCCAATTTCTCACCATTCAGTGGGAAGGTCCTTCAGATAATGAGTCTGAATTGATGAGGTTTTGTGGTCACTGTGCTTTAATGTCTTATTCACGTTGCCCAGAACTCACCAATTGAAGAAATGTGAATGTGTGATGGCATTTACCCAAATTGTGCACCACTTATGGATTATTTGGAAGAACTTAAATTGTAGCCTTGATTGAGGTTTTACTTGAAAGTAAGTATAACAGGGGAAAAAGCAAGAGATGGCCAAATACTTGGAAAGGAAAATGCCCAAGTGGAATTTGAGTTTTAGGCAATTTTAGGATTCTCTCTGCTTTGTCGTTGGTCCACTAACCAAGGCTACTCCACCCGTGTCTCATGCTCAGCCAATAACTACAACCAAATCAGAAATCTCTGCTGTCCAAGGCACTCCTGAAGCTCCCTGCTCATCCCCTGCTTGTGGAACCCAGCCAGCATGAACCTCAGCCCATCAGTGTGGCCCCTGTCATGTGACTTGGGACCTGAACCTGGGCCCCAGGCCTGTCTTCTCCCCATTTTCTATTATGTTTGCTACCTTTTTCCCTGCTTTTGACAAATCAGCTCTTAATTGCCTCACTGCAAAGCTCCAAGACTCTCCAGGCTTCATACAACATTCAGGCTCCCCTGTCAGAGGGAACACTCCTATTTTGGGTTCTTGGTTAAAGCCTCGCGAGATGTGGTTAGTCCCTTCTTTACAAGGTGGGTTCTTGGAGAGTGCATCAGTTTCCTAGGGCTGCAATGACACAGTGCCATAAAGTTGGTAACTTAAAACATCAGAAATTTATTCTCCCCAGTTCTGGAGGTCCGAAGTCAGAATTCAAGGTGTTGGCAGGGCCATATTCTCCCTGAAGACTGTGATACAGGATAGTTTTTTGTTTTGTTTTGTTTGCCTCTTCCTCACTTTTCTGTGGTTGCTGGTAAACATTGGTGTTCCTTGGCTTCATTCTCTGCCCCCATCTTCACGTGGCAGTCTCCCTTTGTGTGTCTCTTCTCTTTAATCTAGTATAACCTCATTTTAACTTAATTGATTATCACTGCAAAGACCCTGTTTCCAAATAAGGCCACATTGTGGGGTTCCAGATAGAACTAACTTTTGGAGAGGCACTATTCAACCCAACACAGAGAGACACCAATATTTATATCACATAAGATGACCACTCTGGGATACTGGTATATATATAGGATGAGAGAAGATGAAAGTTTTCATTTATCCATCCATCTATTCATCTATCCATCTATCCAATGTATATTTGCTAAACAATAATTATGGACTAAGTACAGTTTTATACCAATAAAACCAGCAATCCTAGACCCTTCTCTCAAGGTACTTATAGTTCAGAACTAGTGGTAAGCAATGAAAACAACCAAAAGTGTTTCAAGAGAAGATGGCCACAAATCAGGTGTGATATGGATTCAGGCCAGGAAGCGACCACATCCAACAAAATAAATGAGGTGAGACTTTGTGGAAGAGATGCATTTGGACCATCATCTCAAGATTTACAAGCATATGAAAAAGGGCTTAGGAGAAAGGAACTACAATGACTGAGATTTATGTAAACTTGGGTCAAAAATATCTCATTATTTTATCTGAACAAAGTTTGTTTCTTAGAAAATTTTGTGTGCAATTGGATGGTAACATTTTTCTTCACACATCAGTATTTTCGGAAGAGCAAATGTGCCTAACCACTTCTCCTATTGTCAGCCCACAGAATATAAAGGGCATGGTGTCTGCTGTTGTAAATTTCCTGGTATGAGAGATCCATCAAGTTAGTTCCATGTGTATAATAAACTACCAAGGACAAAGTTCAAGACTGAGAGTAACTTTGGGCTATAAGTGACTTACTTTCCTACAATGAATTATTAAGATGATTACACCATGTCTTGAGAATACATTGCTAAATGAAAAAATCTCTCAGAAAATGTACAGTCTTGATTTTTCAATAAAATTACACAAAAATCCAGCACAAAGAAATCTTATCCATTAGGAACTAGCAGTACAGCTTGGATGTCTAGTAATTAGAAACAGCAGTTTTTCTACAAGGCTCAAAGATATTCAGATATCCCAAATATAGCTTTCTTAAATATGTACACACACACACACACATACACACTCTCTCTCTCACACACACACACAGAGGAAACCTTTGGATCCGTGCCAGACTTGGTGAAAATACCCGTTCTGTTCCAAGCAGAATGCTCAGGCAGGGAGTTAAAGACCTCACTGTTGGGAACGTCTTAGATGGATTATCCATGTGCTTACAGCTCAAGTTCTACTCCCCAGTCTTCTAAACAAATAAATAATTGAAGACCATTACCACTTTTTGGGCTGTCTTCACATGCTTCTTCGGCTCCCATCAAAGCCGAGCTCCATGTCAAAGGCAGCAGCCACCTTGAGCAGAGTCCCAGGGAGACGACTGATTAATTGCTTTTGCATTTTGGAAGTGCGTCCAAAGATGCTGTAAAATAGTGTTTGTTTTTGCTGTTGCCAAACCTTGTTTAGGAGGGCTCTGGAGGGTGACGATGATGTACTCAAGATGGTGAGAGAGGCGAGAGTAGCCCAGGTGTGCTTGCCAGCTCTACTTCCTGTGAAGTTTCTAAACACAGGTATGGGAGGGGCTTGCAGGGTGGGATGAAGTGGAGATCCACACTGGTGACTCTGGTTTCAGCAACTCCCGGCCTTCTTCCGTTGGCATCGCTGGCGACTCTGCGTAAATCAAGACAACCAATTAGAGTTTCAAAAAATCCTAGATTTGCTGGCAATCAGGAGACAGAAATAGGAAACCAAGGAGAGGCTTACCCTCCTGGGCGTCGTGGGTGCCAGAGACCTTACTGAAATTCGGTAATAGATGACATGGAGCACGGACTCATTTCGTTACGGCAAATTCTGTCAACATGAGCAGGCCTCACACTGCGCTCTGCCTCTCTGCCTCTTGCTCTATCAACTCCACATGTTGCCCCAGTGGCCGTCTTTGTACTTAATAGAACTTGTCAAAACATATCTATCAGTTGTGCGGAGAGCAGACTTGGGTGGTCAGGGGGGCGCTGGCCAGGGATGGACTGCCGTTCCTGGCAGCCACACGTGTCCTCCTGCCCAGTTCTCCCCCAAATTAAGGGGGAATCGGCACATACTGTTGAGTCACTGGGTTTTTAAACCGTTCTCACACCAGCAACTGCTTTAACAGCACACTGGTGTTTATTTGAAGTCCCTGATCTCTACTTTCATGTGGATATTTGGTGGTTCTCGAAACTGTGAGAGGAACAAAATGTGTTTCCATTTGCTTTGAGGAGTTTTTAATACTTTGAATATCTTTACAGACATACACACAAATATATAAAAGTATGTGGATATACATTAGTTTATATATTTGCATATGTATATATTAAGTAGAACAGATGTACTATATATATGTGTGTACACACACAATATAGCAACACTTTATGTACAAACTGATATGGACATATTATCTACACACACATCCACACATGCGTTCGTATGTAAACGTGTGATAGTACTTATGGGCCAGACTGCATAAACACATAACCATTCCTGTCCTTGGACTCTCAATATAGCATGTCCTTCCAAGAAATTGGTCTGTGTGGTTCCCAGTGACATCTCCCTGCCAGGCGTCCGACTTTCCCTGAGCCATGTCCAAGGCCACTGGAATGCTTTGCGGCTGGCATCCAGTGGAGCCTCCCCCATCCACTGCTGGCCCAGGGGTGAGGGAAAGGAGTTTCTGGAATAGTTCAAGATAATCATTGGCCAAGGAGAAATCTGGCAACACTCACCTCAGTGCCTTCCCTTTGTGCCACTGAGAATCTTCAGGGTCCCCAGATGGGATGGCAAGGTTCATATTCATGGTGCTATTCTGTCATTTCATCTGAAACAAGTAGGCAGCACAAGGGTGTGGTGGGGTAGCTTGCTGTGTGGCAGGGAGCATGGGGGTGCAGCCCGTCAGGCCTGGCTTCTGCAATTACTAGCTGCGAGGTCTTGAACAAATCAGTTTCTTTATTGGCAAAATGAGGCTAATAATACTGTGTTATCCAGGGAGGTAATACTAGCTGAGGTAATAAACAACCCTCAAATGTCAATGGCTTAATACAAGCTTTACTTCTTGCTCATGTCATAATCCAGTGGGGGTGAGCACAGCAGGAGGTGGGACAGAACTTCTGCTTCATAGAGCTGTTTTCAGTTCTGCCTTGTGGTACGGCCTAAGTGCCCCACTGGGTCCTCTCCTCCAGCCAGCTGATATGCAAAACAAGAGGGCACGGAGAAACAGAAGATTCATTTTAGAGGACAAGACTAGGAGTGGTGTGTATCACTTTCAGCCATGTTCCAATGGCCAGAAATTAATCTCAGGGACCAACCTTTCTGCAGAGGAATCTGGGAAATTTTTTAGCTGAGTGTCAGGAGACAAATGAAAGGGGTTGTATCAGCAACAATTTGGTGGGTTGTGAGGATTGTATGAGAACACGTATTTAAAGGTTTCAGTGTGGTGCTTACAGCAGGCACTCAAGTCATTGTATCTACATTGATTATTATTATATTCAGTATTTGTCAGCCAGAAAAGAAATGTTTTGTAACATTTTAATGTCATATTTTAAGGTGATATTTACACACACACACACACACACACTGTGCTATACTTTATTACATTGTACTTTAATTACTATACTGTACTTACTACAATCAGGAAATACTGTTTGTTTGTTTACATTCTGCTATATTCTGGAAGTATTATAGAAGCAAAAGAAATGATACCTTCTCTCTAAAGAATCTAACTTATGAAATATGTATTCCTTGTTAGATTTTTTAAACATATATTTCATATTTCACAAGTCAGATATGAATATTCACTATATACACGTATGTTTGTGTGTACACACACACACACACACACACACACAGAGAGTTTATTCTTGCTTGTGATCCAGGCATTCACCAGCTACAAGGTGGCATTTCATGTTCTAGGCTTGTGGGGTGGGTCACTTCTCCTATATTTGCAATCATATGAGAATAGTTGTTGAGTCCTTCATACCCCACATCTCTCTGGTTGGGATCAGAGTAATAAAGGTCAAGAAAATAGGCACAAATATTGAAGAGTGTGCAAGCTACTAGGTCTGGACTGGAATTCTGATTCTGATATTTACTGGCCGTATGATGTTAGGTGAGCCACTTTCCTTCTCTAGCTTAGTTTTCTGGTCTGTAAAATGCAAAACAGCAGAAACAAACTTTAGGAGAATAATCTTGAGGATTAAGTGGATAATGTAAATAAAATCCTCAGCATGAAGTACAGCACATAAAAAGGCTTGACTTAAAAGTACAGGAAACAAACAAGTGAAACTTAATGATGGCTTCTGGCGTTAAGGGGTGGGGAATACGCAGACCTGCCGGGTAACTCTGACACCTTCATTTTCCATCTCCAATGACCTACTAACTCCAATATCAACAACAGAGGTTGATGTCTGGGCTGACCTCTCCCAACCTTTTTCAGGGTGGGTTCTTTTGGCACAGAATGTACATTACGCCCAATTCACAGATCCTAGGGTCTTGTAATTTAATAGACTGTGTTTTGCTTTTGGAACTAAATGGCCCCAGGTCTCTTATTCTAAATCTTAAGTGTTCCCTGATCTCCCAGACCTGCATGTACTATGTTCTCATCACTGAGAATGCAAGCTGATAAAGTAGCTTCAATTTTTTCTCTCATGGAAGAACTGTACTTTTCAGTATTCTTCATGTTTGGATTTCACGCTGCCTCCTTACTTCTCAGCCTCCTACGCTAAATTACTCTTAAATCTCTCTGTACCTCAGGATACCCAGAGAGAACAGGTGACCATGTCTTTGTTGAAGGTAGGAATGAATATTCATTCACAGCAGCATTGTAAGATAATTTCTC
This sequence comes from Theropithecus gelada, assembly GCF_003255815.1. Taxonomy (NCBI): domain Eukaryota; kingdom Metazoa; phylum Chordata; class Mammalia; order Primates; family Cercopithecidae; genus Theropithecus; species Theropithecus gelada. The sequence continues at coordinate 99,919,042 of NC_037675.1, read as the reverse complement.
TAGTGCATTTTCTTTTGGGACCATGAAAGGTGAATACATTTCTTCCATGTGGTGATTTGTTAAATACATATTTGTTCATTTCTCCTAAGTAACATCTCCTCTATCTGCTTTGTAGAGAAACGAGAACCAGATCACAGAGCAAACTGCTCTGTTACAGGAGAATGTGGCTTTGAGTTGGAAATCCTAGGTTGGAGTCAGCAGTGTGCTGCTAAGCAGCCATATGAGCTCAGGCAAGTTACACAAAGTTCCCAAGCCTCAGTTTCCTTATGTGTGCGGAGAGGACACGTGACTTCATAGTCTTTAAGGATGTTTCCAGAGGTGTACTCCAGTGACCACCTGGATGCAGGTTCTGCCTTGCCTCGGGTAATCTGAGTAAGCAATGCTATGGGTGGAACCCACAAATCTGCATTTTAAACAAGCACCTAAAGTGGTTTGTCTGCATACTCTTTTCTAAAATTCCCCTTCTGCAGAAACATCGCAGGATTATAGTCCTGCAGGGTACTTGTCTTGCAAAGAAATTACTTATAGAAATAGCTTACTACTTCACAATGCATTATGAAATCTGTCAATTTTCTCTTCAAAAAGGTCATCAATATATGTTTTTGGTTAGTATTAACAGTCTCAGCTGTTAGGTCCCTTTCCATGGAAAATCTTGCCATATTTCCCCTCTCCTTTGCCTTCTCCACCTCCCCTGCATCCCATTGGTATGGCTTGCATGAACGTTCATATTCTAATGGTATAGTGACAAACTGCAACCCTTGATCAGTAAATAATTTGTTGAGCATGCAAATTAGTGCCATGTTAAACCCATTCAAGATTATCTGGTTAGAGTTATTTTTAGCTTTTATTCTAGAAAATGCTAGCCCTACATCATAACAATCATTGCAGGCAGCATTCATCCATTCTTTCACTCAATGTTATCACTGATCTATTATGTACAAATAATAGTGATCCTCACCTTGATAAGCTGGAAGGATACAATAGCAATAAAAACAACTTTGTCCCTGTTCTCAATGAGCTCTGGCTGCTGAGGAAGACAGGGATGTAAACAGGCAATGCAAAATGCATAAAATGAGCCAAGTCTGATGTGCCTGGAGAGTACAGAACCAGGCCCTTAACCCTATCTCAGTAGTCTTGGAGGGTTATCCAAACGAAGTGACAACTAAGCCGAGACCTAAAGAATTAGAAAAGCAAGGCAGAGACAAAGTTGTGCTAGGTGGGTGAAAATCAAGTGTAAATGTATTTGCAGGTTGAACTTGGGCATCTTTATAATTTGTCCTCGACTGACTCTCTAGCTCTTTTTTACATATACAAGTTTTGTTTCCTGGCCTGAACTGTAGAACAACCACAGGTATCTGCTTCCTCTTCTGTGCTCCTCAATAATCCTAGTCCAAGCTTGGGTGTCTTCCTGCTATGACTCTTGCTGAATTCACAACAGTTGTGCATTTGCAGATACACTCCTGGTATGTTCCTAGTGTGCTTTTTCACTGTACCTTTCTCTCTTCCTTTCTGTTCTCTGTGCTTCCTTCTCTACAAATACTCTCTAGCTCAGGGTCACAGACTCAAAAACCTCCCTGGGCCAGGCCAGTGATATGCATGTGCCATCAATCTGGGAAGGGCTACAACACTAGGGCATGGTGGGGCCTGTGAGCATCTAGACTGCACACGCCTGCTGAAGGAATTCCAATTCTTTGTTTTGTTTTTCTGCAACACTGAGCCACCCAAACAGAACACCGCTGTTGGATAGATCTGGCCCACCAGTCTCCCACTATGACCTCTGTCTGTGAGGTCCCTAGGGGCAAGATGATGTGTTATTTATTTTCCAATCCCCAGGGCTTGGTGCAGAGTAGGTGTCTGGGAATTGTTTGTGGTTGAATCAAATCACTCTTTCCCAGGGGAGCTTTGGAAAACACCAGCTGTGCAAGTTCTGATCCACCCTGAATGATTCCTGGCTCAGTCAGATAAAGGTAACTTGGTACACTGAAGTGTAAGAAAGAAACGAAACTCTAAAATTGCAGACAAACTTGCCTCAGAGTATTCACCTAGTAAGAGACTGAGTTGGAATTCAGACATAGCAATGCCTGACCTCAGATACCACAGTGTTCCATGTAATGTAAGAAAAAACAGAAATTGCATATTCTAACAATAAGACTTGATTTTTTTTTCTCTTCAGTTGGCCAAAATATTTGTTGAAGGCCATTTTTATCATGCCATTCTTTTGTTTAAAACTTGTCGTGTTGTTCTCAGTGCAAAGAACTGTGTGGCCCACAGGGCCCTGAAGAACCTGGCAGGACCTAGTACACACAACTCCCTCACTTGCTGATCCAACCACACCAAATGTGATGCGGCCTTCACATTTTTCTTGTTAACTCTGAATTTGCAGTTATATACCCTCTGCTGCAAATTCTTCCCTGTACAGCCCATTGTTTACATCCAACTTATTCTCCAGCTCTGAGCTTTCGAGTCTCTCCTTAAAGAAAGCAATTCCTTGCGCCTCAGGGCAAGGTATAGTCCCTCTGTCCGTGCTTTCATTATTCTCCATACTGTCCCTTTAAAGCATAATTACTGTTTGTGATTACACAATCCTGTGATTAACTATCTAGAGTGTTGCTTGGGCCGGCAGGGACAACGTCTATCTTGTCCCTGTTACAGCGCCAATGCCTAAGGCAGAGTTTGGCTCAGAACCAGGGATCAATACCTATTTGCTGAGTGGATAAATGGAGGAAGTAGGAAGTTGCCCATGACAAAGGATGCATGGGTGTCGGCCAGTTGGCCACTCTTCAGTGACCCTGCAGCTTGAAGCTCATAGACGGTGCTGAAGAGGAAGAGGTTAGCATGCTGGCCTTGAAGATTTCTTCAGAGATTCTGAGTCTATGCTGTCTCTACCCAGACATTCCGAGGACACTGATGGGGTTTGTGCACTGCTTGTACCGCAGTCTGAGACCTGTACAAAGTAGGTCAGGTACCATAATATAACTCGACAAGTCACTCACGAGAGGCCCGGCTGTCCCAAATAATTCAAGTCAGAGAACCAGGCTATGGCTGAATAAGCAGAGGACGAGGGTGTTTATTAAGGTGATAGAGCATAATGAACCCAGGGCAACAGAGGGATGTCTGACTCACTATTAGATCAGTTATCAAACTGCAGCAGTGTCCCTTCTTCAGAATGGAGTGACATGAGCCTGTGACATGTTAGGTCAGTCAAGGCCTGCAGTTGTGGTCCCTGGAAAACAAGCACTAAAATGGCTTTTGAAGTCTAATTTAGTGCTTGGATATATACTGGACCTTCAGGATCACCTTGCATAGAACTAATGACAAGGTGACTTTGGGACCTCCCTTCTCCCAGCTTTCTTTTAACCATCCTGGGCTATTTCAGCCCCTCCTATTTTGAGACAAGTAGCTTCAAAAGTCAACAGAAGTTAAATACTAAATAATTTTAGTGAAACAGACAAACTTCAGTCTCACCAAAGAGGTTTTAGCAAGGGAATGACAAAACGACCTTGAGATAATGGGTTGCTCAAAAGTAAATTGATTATGATGGTTCTCCTGATTACAAACTTCTGTAGGATCACTTTTCCCAACAAGAAAACGCCCAAACCTCTAGCACAGTGATAGGTATCTTATTCAATCTGGCACCAACCTGTCTCTTTATTTAGCTCTATCACCTTCCTCTCCAAACAACGTCTGCTGGTGTCCATTTCTGCAGAGAACACTTCCCAAACTACTGTCTTCTCACACTGCCATGGACTAGTGCATAAGCAAATGTTATAGCACTTATTAAATTATTAGCTATTTACTTTCTTGCAGGTCTGGGCCCCTCCTGAGGCTAAATAATCATCAAGGGCAGGAGCTTTACTTCAGTCTTTTTTAATAGTTTCTGACAAACAGACAATATTGCATACATATTGGGGGAGCTTATCAGGGAATAATGAATGAATGGAGGAATGAATGCAGGACTGGGAGTCAAGAGGGTTGATCCTGTGTAAAAATGTGGACTTTTCTCCAAGGGTGAAGTGAAACCACTGGATGGCTTACGAGAGAGTGATAGATTTGCTTCGGAAAGATCAATCTAGTCACAAGGGTGAGGCTTAGAGGGACCTATGCAGAAGGTCTCGGGGAAGCAGCTGTGGGAATCCACTAAAGACACAATGGTGGCCAGATGAGGGCATGAAAAGAAGTTAACAAACAAGCAAGATAATTAGGGCCACTATCAACAAGACTCTGTGAATATTTGGTCATGGATGACTTCTGGATCTCTGCCACGTATGACTGGGTAGATGGAGACAGTACTTAATAAAATGGAAAATTGTTTTAAAATACGTAAGGACTCTTTCCAGAATTACTTTGGATATGCACATTTGATCTCATAATCACATTAATATTTTATCAGTTGACTTGAGTGGCTTTTTTGGTAATCAAGGATTTGTGGGTTATATGGTTTCAGAGGATTTGCTTGTCTTTCAGTTGCCTATGGGTTTTAATTGGTTAATTTTATTTATCACAATCTGCAGTTCTTTTGGTTTTGATTAGGTCGAGGTTTGTTTTCTTTATGAGACCTTGTCAGTCTGACAATATATTTGTTTGTTTCATTCATAAAATAAAGTTGGTTACATGAAATTCTTGGAGCAACATACTGTTTTTCATATCAGAATCACATGAAGATTGTATATTTTGGGTTGCAAAGGAAAAGTCTAGGTTTTCTCACCCACATTCATAATATAATTAGAAGATTTACAATTCAGATTAAAAAACGCATAGACATAGCTATACATATTCATATACATTGTGTTATATTTGATTAGGGCTTAACCTTCCTTTGTTTATGGGAGTTTATAAAGCCTATAACATCAGCCCTGGCTCCCCCACGATGAAAGAATGTTACACCAAAATGCAGTCTATTACTTCTGCCAGGGTATTCAGTAAAAGTGAGAAAATCAATTTGAGCAGATGCATGTTTATGGAAAGTAATAAATGATATTTTAAAATGTGAAATATTCCCTCTTTATTAGGCATTTCTTTATTATGTGCTGTATTGTCATTAAATTTTATAAACATTTCATCATCACATACTTTATCCTTTGAGAAATAGAAGAAAGATGAATTTATAGTTTATCAGTGCATACATTTTAACTACTTATGTGTGCATCCCAAAATACTGTTCATTAAATCTCTATTCATTTGATCATCAAGTACTTCTCAATTCCAATCCAAAAGCATTTTATTGTCCCCAGTTCTATTCTTGACACTGGGGATACAGGGATGGGTTTGGCTCATGTTCCTGACTTGGAGGACCTCACAGTTTGGGGCGAAGACAGACATGCCGACGATGACTCGTGCTGAGTGAGTGTGGCACAGGGAAGAGAGAGGCAGCCACAGAGCAGTAAATGATTTATGCTCTCCAGAGTGGTTGAAATGAGGTATGGGAGAGACTTCTAGGAAGAGGTGGTTTCTGAACTGAAATGTCACAGGGGCATGGGATTTTAAGATGTGCCCATAAAACTGTAAGTAGTTCCTTATTCCTGGATCGTAACATTCAAAGTAGGAGAGACAGGAGGTGATCTGGGTTAGAAGCCCCTGTGAGCCACACAATGTCCTTTAAAATATATTTTGAGGGCTCCTAATAGATAATCGTTTGAGGCAGAGTGAGGAAACCTAAAAATCCAAGGTGGCTGCTGAAATATATCTCACCCTGCCTTCCTCATCCTTTTTGGCACAGAATCCCAAGATCAGATATACGATAGCATCAGAATGACATTTTGGAGTGGTTTGTTTGTGTGTTTGTTTATTAAAGGAACGTCATCTCAGGCACCACGGAGTTGCAGGAGGAAAGCAGTGCCTTCCTGCATTGATTGGTGCTGGGATTGTGAGTCAATGCCACGGTGACGGTGCCCCCTCATCGGAATATGCCCACCCTAAGCTAAGTGGGCAGCCAAAGCAGGCAGGAGCTCATTTTCCCCTTCCAGGCTCTAGGTTTTTCTTTTCACAGAGACAATGTGATTCCAAGTGAATTGCCCAGGAAGTGAGGAAGCTGCATCTCTTTTCAGACTGTGGCCCTGAACACCCAGGTCTGAACAATGGCTTGCCTGATAGCAACAGGCTGTGGAAGACTTATTGTGCTGTCTGAATTTTGTTTCGTGCACTGCACTTTTTCTTTTCACAGAAAAGAAAAAGGATCATTCTTTGCAGAATCCAGCACATTTTTCTCTTCCACAGAGTCCCTCGGCAACCTTGAAATTTGAAGCAGTTATAAAGACAACTTTGCTTCCTAACTCTGCCCTTCCGAGGCCAAGGCATGCTTTCTCAGGGACAATGGGCTAAAAGCACCCCCAGCCATCAATTCTTCTTGTTAAAAGGAATAATGAACGCCATTTGCTGAGCATCTTTCTTGTACGTCAAATATAAAGCCAAGTTTGTTTTCCTATTTAATTAAAAATGTTCAAATTTTGAATTTTGAAATAATTTAGATGTATTGAAATTGCAAAAAGAGTGCAAAATTTCCTTATACTCTTCACCCAGCTACCCCGACTGTGAGTGTCCACAGAACAAGGTTCACAGGCAGCACATTAACATCCACATGGTCCTATTAGTTCATCTCCAGCTCTCTTTCAGATCTATCAATCTTCTTTTCTCTCTGGTCTAGGATCTGATTCAAGATCTCAGGCTGCATTTGGTTGCAAGATCCCTTATCTTTAATCTGGAACAAGACCTTCACTCTTTCCCCTTTTTTCACGATTTTGACACTTTTGAAGGGGACTGATCAGTTACTTTGTAAAGGACTGCTTAATTTGGGTTTAATGTTTCTTCATGATTAAATTCCAGCTATGCATTTCTTGAAGAAATATTATGAAAGTGATTTTGTGTCCTTCTTGATATCAAGAGCCCAGAATCACACTATGTGTCATTGCCAGTGATGTTCACTCTTGTGAAGGTCACCTAGTGTCTGCCTGGTTTATCCACTATGAAGTTAGTATTTTTTTTCTTTGTAATCATTAAAGGTTTTATGGCACCAAACTTCGAGACTGTGAATATCCTGCTTCTTGTTATTCTTTCACCCACTCATTTTAGCAAGCATCAACGACTATTGAGTGAAACAGTTTGTACAGTGGTGTTTGCCAAACAATGATTTTAAAAAGGTTTACATTATTTTATACATTTCTAAATTGAGATTCTACTACAAGGAAGAGCCTTCCCCTTTTCTTTCTTTACTTAACCCATAGGTCCTTATTTTGCTTAAGCAATAGAGCCCATCATGACTGTCATATATCCTGTTGTTTGAATTGTCCAAGGTGTGGCCATCGGGAGCCCTTCAAGTTGGTTTCCATGTTCTTCCAACATTCCCCCATCTTTTCCATCTTTCCTGAGAACATCCCTACTTTCAGACACTATCAGATATTCCAGGCTCATCCTGTACTTCTCTTGCCTTAGTCCTAGAATCACCCACTTCTCCAGATCAATTCCTTTTATCATAGAATGATACGTAGAAATCAAAATCTGGGTTCTAGGAATCCTCATTGTTACTCGTAGACAACACAAAGCTAGCTTTTACATGCATTGCCTTGTTTAATCTTCTCAGGAAAGAATAATTGTGATGATCTTACAGATAATGAAAATGAGAGCAATTGGCATGGATTAATTGGGGTTTCATGGCTAAAATGTGGAGGAACTAGAATTCAAACTCAAGTGCGTTGGCTTGAAGAGGAAGCCTCCTTCCTGCTGTGTGATGCTAGCTCCTGGAGGATGAGGATGGGATGGAACAAGTCAACTCTGGGAGAGCCTGCCCTCTCCAGTTGGCCCTGGATCCTCTTCCCTAGATGTTCTCCAGCTAATCTGATGTGGACCTTGAGGCTGTCTCTCTCTACAACTGCAGTTCTTATCCCTCTGAGGCCAGTGTCATCTACTTTTTGGATCCTCACCTTGGACGCTGATGCAGTCTTTGATTTGCCTACAAGTTCTCCTCTTTTCTAGTTGATTCCTGTTCAGCCATCTAGCCTTTTATTTCCCTAGGAGGCCGGCCTTGATAACTGCATGTTCATAGCATCTCACTTGTAGTTAATCAATCAGTTGGTTTTGTTACTCTTTGTTTAATGTATAGCTTTTTTTTTTTTTTCTGCTGGAATTTAAAATCTGAGAGAATAGAAACAGTGGTTGACACTTCGCTTGGCATGTAATAGGAGCTTAACCAATATTTGTCGAGTGAACCCATTAAAGGCTGAATGACTATTGACGGCTTTCCACGTCCCTCTCTAACACGGAGCTCTTACGGAGGCTTCTACCTGTTGGACAAAGTTCTCTGGTGTTCCCAGGCCCACGTGGAGGTTGACCATTTCTCTCTGCACCCCACTTGAACTGCAGAAAGATTAAGTGCTGAAAGCAATTACACTCATAAATGAAGTGGCCATCCGTAATTAATTTAGGAGGTACAGGAGCTGCGGATCAGTATTGTGATTAGGGAATGGTGTGGACGAAAGTTGACTGTGCACAGCTGGTGGTGAGGAACAGAGCTGAGGCTGGTGAGTGTATTGGAGCCTAGAAGAAAGAGAGAGTAAGGGCTTGTGAACTAGAGAGGGGGTGCAAAGAAGGTGCCGGCTGGGAGACATTGGAGAGTGAGAAGCCCAGAGGGAAGGTCTGGTCTCCCAATGAAGAAAGAAGCTCTGCTGTTGAAATACTCATTCAAAGTTCTCCACTGGCTGAGCTCAATTTCCTGAAATGTCGCCAACTTACATCAGGCTTGACTGCAACCTTGGAGACTGACTGAGTCTGGACTCACAGAGGGGTATTTGTGAAGTCCGTTGTGTAGGAAGATGAGGGAAAGTTGAGGTTGGAAGTCAAGGCCAGAGTCCATCATAATCTGGGATATCAGAGGTGGTTGATCATCTGGAATTCTGCTTGCCAAAGAGTTTCATTTATGGACACTGAGAGAAGGCTCTTGTGCCTCCCCAGGCTCCGAGGAAATTCTTTACCTTTCTCTGTGTCTTCTCAACAGAAGAATGGCAATTCCTCTATCATCAGCAGGGATTCCCTTCTGCTTTAACTGCTTAATTGCTTAAATAAGGCTAATTGCTTAATTGGATTAATCCTTTCTTCCCCCAAGGGGTATCAGCAGTGGACAAGCCGTCCACCCACTGGGGAGAGGCTTTACTGCAGCAATATCTGAGTAGGGCTGTGGCCTTCTGGTCTCTGCTATGTGTAACCTCTGGAGGGAGATAAGAATCTCTGCAGATTAGCAGGGCTTCAGGAGAAGATTAGTTGATGGGCCTTTGGAGGAAGCTTCTGGGGCAAGGCTACGTAACTGCACTCCAGGATGAAAGCTAAGATTCCAAGTCCAATGCAACTTATCCTCAGTCTCCCCACAGCATACCAAGCGATTGATGTCACATCCAAACCCAGCACCAGAGGGCCAGTGCATGGACAAAAAGAGCAGCGCCGTGAATAGAAATGGTGCTACCAAAGCTGACCTGACTCCCAGCCTTGGCTTCCCTTCCTCTCCTTACAAAGTTGGCTTCACAAATCCTCCCTGTGAGTCCAGCCCCCATTAGTCCCCAAGGGTGCAGTCAATCTTGATGTAAATTGGAGACATTTCAGAAAATAGGCTCAGCCAGTGGACAGCTTTGGGTGAACATTCCAGCAGCAGAGCTTCTTTCTTCATTGGGAGACCAACCCTCACCCTCTAGGCTTCCTTGCTCTTACCATAGATCCCGGTTGCATCCTACAAGCCTGAATCCAGGCTCTGGTCACTGTCTCGATGTGTCTTGAAATGTGGAATAATTAAAATCCATGAGGGTAGGGCCTGTGTCTTTCTGTTCATGGCTTTGTCCCCAGAGCCACACCCAGGGTCTGGCATATAGCAGGGGCTTAATCAATTTTTAGAGAATGAGTAAATGGAAGGCCTCCTATCTTTATGGCTGACAGATACACACTGTGTGACTCAGGATGGCAAAACAGGGGGGTGAGTTTTGGTTCACAACTAGGAGGGTTGGTTTAACAGCCAGTTATGGAATCACAGATAGTATCTCCATCCCTGGGGGACTTCAGGCAGACTGTAGGCACAGCAATAAGGGAACGAGAACTCTACAGAGTTGACCAGATGGACCTTGCAATCTGTACAGTTCTAAGGTGTTAGCAAAGGCATAATAGTGGGTGCACAGAGCTTGGAGTTGTACAACTGGGTGTGTACATTTCAATTTATTTATTTATTTATTATTTATTTATTTATTGAGACAGGGTCTCACCCTGTGACCCAGGCTGGAGTGCAGTGGTGCAATCACAGCTGACTGCTGTCTCCACCTCCCAGGCTCAAGCAGTCCTGCGATCTCAGTCTCCTGAGTGGCTGGGGCCACAGACATGTGCCACCATTACCAGCTAACTTTAAATTTTTTTTTGTAGAGATGGGATCTCCCTACGTTGCCCAAGATGGTCTTGAACTTCTGGTCTCAAGTGAACCTCCCACTTTAGCCTCCTAAAGTGCTGGGATTACCGGTGTGAGCCACCACGTCGGGCCTAATTTTCATTCCTAATGTTATCATTTTCCAGCTTTGCAATTGGAGCAAGTCACTTACCCTTTCTGGGCTTTCACTGCCTCTGCTGTTCAAGGGGGCCCAGAAAGCCTAATTCAGAGAGTGCATGTAAGGATTAAAGGGGCTAAGGATATAAAGTGCAGGGCATAGTAAGTGTTCCAGAAATGTTAATCTCATCACTCTTCCCCTTTACCTGTGAAACAGTGGAATGACCAGAGACCATGGCTGAGAGAATGGTGTCTACTTGATCGATTTCTACTCTGCACTTTGCATTTGGGAGGTTTTCCCCAAGGTCTGTTTTCCACAGGGTCCCAGCAGGATGACCACTGTCCTTCCTTGTCACACACAAATACATGCACACAAATACATCGATTCAGACTGGGGATGTTTTTCTCATTTTGATCTTAAAAACGACATGAAAATCCATCATTTGAATTATTTTTCTTACATGTGAGGCTGAGGGGAGAAAGTTATTTGTACCTAGTCAGAGGGGATGGCTTGACACAAGGCTTCCTGGAGCCCATTTCCATGGCCTCCACCAGGATACTGTGTGATTCGGGATCAGCTGGTCTCCAACACTGAATGAGAGCAAAGCCAACCCGGGCCTCCTCCCAGTGGGTGGGGAGTGTTTGTGAGCATTGAGAATAGATGTGCAGATTTCTGCTAAAAGGCGCTAGAGGCCTCCTGGCATGGCGTTCACACTTACCTGTTCCTGGACTATTTTTAGGATGTTCTGATGCCGGAGGCCCTGTAAAAGTGTTACTTTTTTGACAGTGAATTTTGCATTTCAGCACATAAAAATTTCAAAGGAGAAAAAAAACCTGGCTTTTAACTTTTCTCCCTTTGCAACTTTTCTAGTCTTTACTGTAATTTCCTGGAAATCATATGTATGTCAGCAAAAAGGGATTGTTTGGGAGTCTGGGGTCAGACAGCATTAAACATTACCACCAGTTGACCCTAAGGGCAGGGGACAAACATAGCTAGTCTAGAGGAGATTTCTCAGCCCCCAGGGCTTCATGTTCTGCAGGGCTCAATTCAGCCAGAGCACTTGGCAGTATCAGTTGCCCCGTACTAATCCACTTCTGTTTCAGATGATTTGGGAAAAGACACTGTAAAGTCACCGACACATTTTGTGCTGTGATTCTTCAACTGAACAATATTAAAGACACAGGTATGTGTTAACTCTATAAGGATTCTTAAGCAAAAAAAAAAAAAAGTATTTCATTTCAAATCAGGCCTCGGAGGCTGCAGAAAAGTAAAGATTTTCTAGCCTATGCCTAAAGTCACTCCTAATATTAGATAAACAACAGATTTTTATAGTACATTTTGAGCACCTTTTATGTGCCAGGAATCATTCAAATCACTTACTATGCTTTTTAATAATTATTTTAGAGGGGCCAGTTGAAGTTCATGATGAGAAGGGGACTGAATTAGTTGGCCAGGAAAAGAATCATGGAAAAGGGTAAAGCAGGATTCAAACCAAGGGCTCCAAAGCCCAGGTTATCATGGTTTTCACTACTACAAAATGACTTTCATTTAAAACAACTCAAAAAAACCTTCACGTCCTCTGTTATGGTCAAATGAGGGTTTGAGACATTCGTATTAGGCTGTGACTGAGCATGACCCCAGCTGAGAAGCAGGTAATTGAGCCATGCTGGAGTTCATCAGGTTAGAGGGGTCTAGAAGCCCATGGCACCACTAGGAGCTCCATGACACAGAAACACAAAGATTGCCTCACAGTGACGGGCAACTGAAATACATTCAGGAGTTCACTCTTGGGCTGGAAGAGAAGGACAACAAGTTTTAAGGCAAAGAGATATGGGTCAAATGCATTTTGCACATTTGCTAGATGAGTGACTTTGGAAAGCCTAACAAAATCCATCAGGTTCACTATCTTGTCACAGCTACCTCAACATTGTTGCAAGAACTAAAGTAAGTTTGGACATTTGCTCAAGAGGAAGCACCAAATTTTGATCCCCTCCGTGCCCATTTTTCTTGATGTCTCAGCTGTAACTGCCAAGTCCATTCTTTACTCTTCCTTATTCTGGGACTATCCCATTGGCCCAGGTGGGTGACTGAAGGTTGATGAAACACCAAATATTTACTTTAGCCATGCACAGCCAAGCAACATTATTGGAATTGCTATGCAAATAACTCAATGTTTTCCTTTTTTTTTTCTTTCCTTTTTCTTTTTATAGTATATATTTAAGATGTACAACATGATGTTTAATACACACAACACAGTGATTACTTCAGTCAAGCAAATTAACATACCCATTATCTTATATAGTCTCCTTTCCCTTCCCTTCCTTGTCCCTTTCTTTCTTTTCCTTCCTTCCTTCCTCTTTCCCTCCCTTCCTCCCTCCCTCCCTCCTTCCCTCCCTCCTTTCTTTCTCTTTCTTTCTTTTCCTTCCTTCCTTCCTTCCTTCCTTCCTTCCTTCCTTCCTTCCTTCTTTCTTTCTCTCTTTCTCTTTCTCTCTTTCTTTCCCTCCCTCCCTCCCTCCCTCCCTCTCTCTTTTTCTCTTCTTTCTTTCTTTCATTTAAAATCTGCTCTTTTGGGAAATTTCCAGTATACAATAAAATATTATTAACTCTAGTCTTCATGTTGTACATTAGATCTCCAGGTTTATTTATTCCTATAAAGCTGCAACTTTGTACTCTTTGACCTATATTTTCTGCCTCCTCACTACCCCTGGTAACTGCCTTTCTATGTATTCCATTTAATTATTTTTAGGTTCCACATGCAAGTGACATCATACAGTGTTTCTCTTTCTGCGTCTGGCTTATTTCACTTGGCATAGTGTCCTCCAGGTTCATCCATGTTGTTGCAAATGGCAGGATCGCCCCCTTTTTAAAATATACGTACATACACACATGCATATACACACACATATAAACACATATATACACAATGGAATATTGTATGTATGTTCCATATATTAACTTATATATATATCACAATTTCTATATCCATTCATATTTTAATGGGGATTTGCTACATCATATGGTAGTTCTATTTATTTTATTTAGGAACCTCTACACTATTTTCCACAGTGGCTGCACTAATATACATTCCTACCCATTGTCCAAGGATTCCCTTCTCTCCACACCCTCACTGTCACTTGTTTGTCTTTTTGATAATGACCATCCTGACAGGTGTGAGGTGATGTTTCACTGTGGTTTTAATTTGCATTTCCATGAGGATAGTGATTCTGAGCAGCTTTTCATCTATCTGTTGGCCATTTCTGTGCCTTCTTTGGAGAAATGTCTATTCAGGTCCTTTGCCCATTTTTAAAATTAGGTTATTTTTTAATAAATAATTGATTTGTGTGAGTTCCTTATATATTTATGTTATTAACCCCTTATTAGATATATGGTTCATAAGTATTTTCTACCAACCCATAGGTTGTCTTTTTATTTGGTTAATTTTTTTTTTTCTGTGCAGAAGCTTTTTGGTTTGATGTAATACCACTTGATTACTTTGCTTTCTATTTTTCACTGGCTGAACTGGTGTTCAAGTTTGAACTTCTTTGTTTCTTCCTTGAAAATTAGATTTAAAATTCCAGCTCCTACCAATGAGCTTTAACTTACGGAAATGATCGATTTTAATAGTAAAAAACTGTATAGTCCTCACTTAAGCTATAAACAGGGTAGATGCCATTATTATCTTCATTTAATGATGACTAAACTGAGATGTATAGACTCAAAGGAATTGACCCCAAAGCCACATGACTATAATTAAGTAACATCTTTTGAACTCAAGTCCAGTGCTACTTTCTAAGATCCACTTTTGAACAACAAAATACTAAGAGATCAACATTTTATGGATGTGTTGATTCTGAACAGACTCTAGCTTTATGACAGACACATTTTTTAATGTGTTTCTCTATTGTTGCTCAACATGAATTAGCCTACAGGTCACAGTTAGTTCATAATGACTTTAACAGCCAAGTTGGTGGCCTCAGAGGACCTGAGCCAAGGCGGGTGGAAGTTGATCGTTTAACCAGCTCTCCAGCAATTTTAAGCCATGTAAGTCAGAGTGGGGAATATATCACCCTGCTCTTGGGGCAGTTCGACATTCAGTAAATCAGCTCGACTTGTTCATTTCTCTTTGTTCTGTTCTTACGAGGTTTTAAAAATAATAGTCAACATTTTTACTTTAAAATAGACCGTGCTCTGGCCAGGCTCGGTGGCTCATGCCTATAATCCCAGCACTTTGGGAGGCCGAGGTGGGCGGATCATGAGGTCAGGAGATCCAGACCATCCTGGCTAACACGATGAAACCCCGTCTCCACTAAAAATACAAAAAAATTAGCTGGGCACGGTGGCGGGCGCCTGTAGTCCCAGCTACTCAGGAGGCCGAGGCAGGAGAATGGCATGAACCCGGGAGGCAGAGGTAGCAGTGAGCCGAGATCGCGCCACTATACTCTAGCCTGGGTGACAAAGCGAGACAAAAAAAAAAAAAAAAAAAAAAAAAAAAACCAACCAGACCGTGCTCCAACCATGGAACTTTGGTCTTTCTGAAAAATCTAGACTCTCCAATTCAATGAAGGCAAAACTGTATGTGCCCAAAGGGTATCATCAAGACTGTTTGACCTTGAGAAAGTTACTGGACTCTAAGTCCAGTTTAAGTTTATCGCTTGGGTCTTGAGGGAGGGGCCTGAAATTTAGGTGTGAGTTTATGCTTATTAAAACTCGGGACTCTCAAGGCCCACTATGCTGTAGCACTGGAAATAAAATGAGAAATGATATCGTGTTAACAAGGCCTACTCCTGGCCAGGCATGGTGACTCACACCTGTAATCCCAGCACTTTGGAAGATTGAGGCAGGTGGATCACCTGAGATCAAGACCAGCCTGGCCAACATGGTGAAACCCTATCTCTACTAAAAATTCAAAAATTAGCTGAGTGTAGTGATGCATGCCTCTAATTCCAGTACCTGGGAGGCTGAGGCAGGAGAATAGCTTAAACCTGCGAGGCGGAGGTTGCAGTGGGCTGAGATTGTGCCACTGCACTGCAGCCTGGGCAATAAGAGTGAAACTTTGTCCGAAAAAAAAAAAAATAAAAAGCCTACTGAACACAGGGACAGTGCAATGACTGAACTATTAAATCATGAGTACCAAGGAACACAGCAAGCAGCAACAAGAATTTTCTGTTTCCTCCTACCAACTTATTTAAGTTAACCTTCTCAAGTAAGAGCACCCAATAAAGTGATCTTATTAATGTTTCAAAAATATTTTTAAATGGCATTTATAGATTGTGTTGATGATTTACTTTGCCATTTAAATGAAGAAAGGGCATTTCTGTTATGACATTGTATAGGTGGTGATTCTCATGTGAAATGAAAATATTCTACTTCTAGATCACACCCTTCTTTATGGAAATGTTTAGAGTCTTTCAATAAAGTTTGGCCAAAATGGATTGAGAATTATTACTCCTTTTAGACAAATAATGTACTTAACTATAGTATAAATAAAAATGGGATACCCATAATTAAATACCCAACTGAAGTGCCAATCACTTAAGCATTTTATTTTATTTTATTTTTTGAGACAGGGTCTGACTCTGTCTCCCAGGTTGGAGTTCAGTGTCACCATCATGACTCACCACAACCTCTGCCTCTTGGGCTTTAAAGATTTCCTACCTCAGCCTCCCAAGCAGCTGGTACCACGCCACTATGCCAGGCTAAATTTTTTTGGTATTTTTTGTAGAGATGGGATTTGGCTATGTTGCCCAGCCTGCTGTCGAACTCCTGGGCTCAAGTAATCCTCCTGCCTCAGCCTCTCAAAGTGCTGGGATTACAGGTGTGAGCCACTGCACCCAGCTTAAGCATTTTATTTTTAATGCGCATGTCTTTGCAACAATATAAATATTAGTTAAACTCATATGCACATGTGTTCTCTTCTCTTCATACTAATTTTCATTTTCCTGTACTTTTTAAATTTGTGCCCCAAATATTTATTAAGCATCTACTATGTTGCAAGACATGGGCTGGGCATTAGGTTTAAATTCACATGCATACTTATTCCAAGTATATACTTTTATTATCTACATTAATTAGTTTATGTCATTTGTAAGAATTTGACTGTATTTCTACAGCATTCATATGTTGCATTTATTAATGTTGCCTGATAGTCACTGAGATCTGTCTAAATAATTCTATTGTTAGAAATTTAAGATTTTTCTCTAAATTATACACCTATTGTCGTACTCATTGAATTTAAACATTTCTGATGATAGCGGGAGAAACCCTTGTTTGGTGGGTCTTTTCAAAACATCCATTTTATTCAACAAACATTCCCTGAGCAGTAACATGCCTTGTACTCAGTTTGGTGCAGGGAGACAGGAAGGGACAACTGGCAGGAGGCAGGAGACTTGTCAATCAGTCACACAAGTACATGTAAAATCCAAGGTCCTGAGGGCCTACAAGGGCCATCCATGGTGCAATGGAGCCGAGAAAACGTGTTTCTGAGAAAGCGAATTAAGGGAAAGTTGTGGTATTAGATGCTGGATCCTACTTCTTTGACTTAACTTTAGAAGAATGAAATGGGGAAACTAGTAATGAAAAACACCATTTTTAGGTCTCAGATGGTCATTGTCTAACCCTCCGCCTGCCTGTAAATGTAGATGATGCATGGTGCAAATGATTTCTTTTTTTAAGCATTCATTGTATTATTTTTAAGCATTCATTGTACTTCAAAGCACAATTTGGCTAGATACTTTATTGGTTGAGTTAACACAATAAATACCATAAGTCCAGTAATTACTTAATTGTCTCCTCCATTATCAAGAAAGAAATGAATCATAAACCTTTTATTACTTTACCAGTGGACTACAGGAAGGATTAATCTCCCAGAGAGGCATTTTTCATCTTTACCTAGTGTCGGCTCCTGCCCTGCCCTCATCCTACCTTCCTGGGCTTCCTGCTTAATGCTCTGCGGTGGTCTCCGTTAGGATCAGGATGTCTTGAACTTATCAGCAAGGTTTGGCAACTGATGATAAATCTCTGCAGCCTTCAGTGTCTTGGCAATTACTCTCTTTCTTTTGTTGGGAAGAGGATTAAACAGAGACAGTGGTTATACAGAGCCCTTCAGCACCATGCCCCTTGCCTTGCTGTGAGCTGGGAGTGTGGGCTATTTCTCCGGGCACCCGGGGGCAAGAACAAGGCTTTAGAAATACCACTGTGTAGCTGGCAAGCTGTGCTTGAAAAGAAGGGCTCTTCTCTGGCAAGCTACAGCTATGACCTGTGTATTGATTTTCCAAGTATGATGCCTTAGGTTTATTGTCTCCTACAGGTTGACTAACACAGCCAAATACCAAGAGCCTGTGTGACAAGAACTCCAGATAAAAGAAGGCATCATCAGTGACAACCTTGTGCTGTTTTTAAAGCCTTTTCTCACAACCACATGGGTGGGTCTCTCGTCACTCTTTGTTCCTCATGCTCCTCCTCTTCTCCATCCACTCACCATTTATCAGCACTCGGGACAGCATGACGTGGTATGGCTTCTCAAGTCCAGGACCTGGGTTAGGACTCGTGTTATTGACTCAGGCGTGTTATTTAATCTTTCCCTCTGAGTCTCAGTTTTCTCAATCTCAGTGTAAGCCCAGTCATATCTATCCTATAGTAGAGGGACAGGGGTGTATGATCAGTCCCCATTTATGTGAGGTTCGCAAGGGCCTTGGACACAGGTACTCACAGATCTTCTCTACTCTGGCCTTTTTGTGCTCTTCCCATCTCCCCAGCACAATGGCTCTGTATGGCAATGGTTCACTGTTAGATGAACAATTATACTTTGTACAGGTGAAGGCAGCACATGCTTTTGAGCACCCCTTACACACCCAGCTCTTGTCTTGTCCCATGGGATACATTGGTGAACAAACAGACAGAGGCCTCTGCCTGCTAGAGCTAACATGCTAATGAGGGATACGGACAACAAGCAATAGATATGGTAAATAAATAAATCATATAGGATGTTAGAAAGTGATAAAGGCTGTAATTTTTTTTTAAAGAAGCATTGGGAGTGGGGAGTGAAGAGGGTCTCCATTTTATGCGGAGAGGTTGAGAAGACCTCATGAAGGAGACCTCTGCTCACTGCAGAGCAGGTACCTGCTGACTTCCCACTTCCCAGCAACCCTATAAAGGTGGGTTTTTATCCACAGTTTATAGGGACAGGAACTGAAGCTCAAATAAGTTAAATAATGTGCTTAATCCAGCTAGCAAGAGGCAGGCCAGTATTGAAATCTATGCTTTTAACCATGATTCTCAACTGCCACCTAATAAATTTAATGCATAATCTACTCTTTATTAGCTCTGTGATTGGTACTTAGGGGCTGAATAGGTTTAAGAAGTGGCCACATGGCCTCCTAAAAGCTAAAATCTCAATAACTGTAAAAAAATTAACCTTAGTGGCCATAGATGTTCTGGGACAGAAATTCATGGAGGAAGCAGAAGTAAAAAGCAATTGGAGCAGAAATCAGAAGTGGGCTGACGTGTAATTGCTTGTTCAACGCTCTGTCCTGTTAGAAACTTTTCTAGGCGAGGGTGTGTTGCCAGTGATAGACTGCCTCTATCACTGTCCAGCACACAATATACATTTGTTAAACAAATTTAACACTGACAATGTGTTTGGAAGTTCACAATGAGCCTCAGTATATTTAAAACTCCCTGAATGACATAGGCATGGGCAAGGACTTCATGTCTAAAACACCAAAAGCAATGGCAACAAAAACCAAAATTGACAAATGGGATTTAATTAAACTAAAGAGCTTCTGCACAGCAAAAGAAACTACCATCAGAGTGAACAGGCAACCTACAGAATGGGAGAAAACTTTTGCAATCTGACTCATCTGACAAAGGGCTAATATCCAGAATCTACAAAGAACTCAAACAAATTTACAAGAAAAAAACAAACAATCCCATCAAAAAGTGGGCAAAGGATATGAACAGACACTTCTCAAAAGAAGATATTTATTCAGCCAACAGACACATGAAAAAATGCTCATCATCACTGGCCATCAGAGAAATGCAAATCAAAACCACAATGAGATACCATCTCACACCAGTTAGAATGGCGATCATTAAAAAGTCAGGAAACAACAGGTGCTGGAGAAGATGTGGAGAAATAGGAGCACTCTTACACTGTTGGTGGGACTGTAAACTAGTTCAACCATTGTGGAAGACAGTGTGGTGATTCCTCAAGGATCTAGAACTAAAATTACCATTTGACCCAGCCATCCAATTACTGGGTATATACCCAAAGGATTATAAATCATGCTGCTATAAAGACACACGCACACATGTGTTTATTGTGGCACTATTCACAATAGCAAAGACTTGGAACCAACCCAAATGTCCATCAATGATAGACTGCACTAAGAAAATGTCGCACATATACACCATGGAATACTATGCAGCCATAAAAAAAGGATAAGTTCATGTCCTTTGTAGGGACATGGATGAAGCTGGAAACCATCATTCTCAGCAAACTATCCCAAGGACAAAAAACCAAACACTGCATGTTCTCACTCATAGGTGGGAATCAAACAATGAGAATACTTGGACACAGGAAGGGGAACATCACACACCGGGGCCTGTTGTGAGGTTGGGGAAGTGGGGAGGGATAGTATTAGGAGATACACCTATGTGAATGATGAGTTAATGGGTACAGCACACCAACATGGCACATGTATACATATGTAACAAACCTGCATGTTGTGCACATGTACCCTAGAACATAAAGTGTATATATATAAAAAAACCTCCCTGATTGCCAACAACAAAGAAATTGACTTAACTTTGTTTAAGCTGCCATTTTCCAAACTTGTTTGAGTGAACTCTTTTTCTGTGAATTCATCATGAAACTAATATTCTAAAAAAAAAATAAGCTTAGGAAAATACAGCTCTAGAGAAACAGAAATTTCTATAAAATTTACTATAAAAATAAATGTATTTGAGTGTTCATTAACACTATTATGTCTTGTGTTAACATAAATACATAATAGGTATAAGGAGGATCTTAGTTAGAATTAGGAATAAAAGTTGGATTCAGGAGCCTGAGGTTTAATCTTGACGTAATTGTTTCCATCTTTGTGACCTTGGACTTGTCACTTAACTTCTTCTGAGATTAAAATTTCTCACCTGGAAAATTTTGTAGAGAAAGTAAATGCTATAAAGGATAGAGATACTTCTGAGAATGTGACTCGCATGCAGAGACTTTCAATAAGTACAATTTGCATGTAAATTTATGATACCCTTCTGCTTAGAAATTGCTTCTGTGACACTCAAGAATGTAAGTTTTCAATGTCCTTCCTCAAGGGAGCTGGAAAAGGTGTTTCTTTTTTTAATGCCAAAAGCAATAACTTTCTAGCCCCCCAAATAAGTAAAACATTTAGGAAATAGAACTCTGTATTACTGTAGGTTGTCCCCCATCAATTACCCAAGATAACATTTGAGCTGCCCCAAACATGTACCAATGTCCTTGGTACAAGGAAAAAGAGAAGAACATGACATTGTTGAACATCTGATAGAAGGTCCATAAATGTGACCATAATCTGTTGGATGGCATACAATAGGTAATGGTCCCATTTACGGACCTGAGGAAACCTGATTCTTCTATTTTTACATGCTGTGAAACAAAGTGACTTATTTTCAATCAGAATAGATACAAAAAATAAACATGGAAATATATGTATTTATCTAAGTATCTGGCCCTTGTCATCAATATAATTATCCTTTTGCATTACAGAGGAGATGAGGTGTCTTTCCCCAGTTTTCTTTTCTGTAAGGAGAATGCTTTTAACTTGAAAAAAGAAATAAGTGATTTCTGATAATATCACTGTCTAGGTTGGATAATGAAAGTTTTCTTTTAGTCAATATGAACATGCATACATTACCTTCAAATACCTTCAGATTCTGTGCTTTTAGAGTACAATACTACAATGCTATTCCAAAAAGGAAAAGATGGTTTGACTGCAACATTCTTGATCCTGTTGCCTCGGAAAGAATTTCAAATGGACAGGTTGGAACCACTCAGAAAATACAAGAGTTGGCTCATCCCCAAGCTCATCCTCAGGCAAACTTCTTCACAACTTTAGTTCCAGCTCATGTCTCTTGCCCTGTAAAGCCTGCCCAGACCCATCCATGCAAAGCTGGCCACTTATTCTTGTGTTCAGACATTTTTCTTCTATTTACTTTCATTGTGGTAGTTCACCCTTGTCTTAGTCCATCTAGCTGCTATAGCTATAACAAAGCAAGTCCAAACCCCAATAAAGTATAGTCCATGAAATCTTAAGGCTTGAAAGTAACCCTCTTTAACTGAATGCTCTGCCTTCCAGGTTTCCTGGAGCAGAGGCCTCTTCTTCTGGGCCCATTGGGATGGTGGTCCTGCCCCCACAGCTTTTCCAGGCTGGGGCTGGGTCCCCAAGGTTCCAGCTGGCCCTGACCCATAGTTTTGGGTGGCATCAGCCCCACATGTGTTCTGTGCCTTGGCCCCACCCAGCAGCCATTTACTGCCTGGCCCTGAGGCTCTTCAGGGCTGGAATTCTGAGCCTGCAGCTCTGCAGGAGGCCCCACATTGAAATCTAGTGGAGGCTGCTGTTCCCCCATGACTTTGCTGAACACAGCTCACACCTTACCAGGGCCCTACAGAGCCACACAGGGATCCATCAGAGTTGCACCTGAGGTGGCTGAGGAACAGTGCAGGGCAGTGTACCCTGAGACCTCACAGACACCAGCAGCCCCTTCTTCAAAACTGTTCTGCCTCCAGGGCCTTTACATTCTGGGCCTGTGATGGAGGGCCGCCCTGATGGTTTCTGAACTGCCTTCAGGGTCTTTCTTCCATAGTCTTCAACAATAGCTTCTGACTCAAGAAGATAAGGAGATAACTGACTAATCTCCTTATCACAGGTACCTTGGCTACCCCAGAAAGTTCTCTCCTGAATAGACTTTCTCATTTTTCCAATACACAGTCTGAAAATTTTTCAAATCTTTGAGTTCTGCTTCCCTTTTGGTTAACAATTCATTTAAATAATTTCTCTCTTCTCATATTTTTACTGTAAATTATCAGGAGAAACCAGGCAATTTCTTCAACACTTTGTTTAGAAATTTCATTCTTCATGATCTGCGCAGCAAACCACCATGGCACACATTTATCTACATAACAAACCTGCACATCCTGCACATGCACCCCCGAAGTTAAAATAAAAATTGGAAAAAAAAGAAATTTCTTTCATCAAACATTCAATTTCATTATTCCTAAGTTCTACCTTTCAAAAAGCACTTGAATACAAACACAATTCAGCCAAGTTATTTGCCACTTTATAAGAATTATTATTTTCCTACATTGTCCAATAACGTGTTTTTCATTTCTACTGGAGACTTTATCAGGATGGCTTGTACTATCCGTAGTTCTACCAATATTCTGTTCAGGACTACTTGGATATTCTCTAAGATTGAGACTTTCTTTGTAACTCTCTTCTCCTTTTCCTTATATCTCACCAGCATCACCTTTGAAGGTCCATTTATGGCAATGTAAACTTTTCCTAGTATGCACCTCAAAACTCTTCTAGCCTCTAATTATCGCCTAGTTTCAAAGCTACTTCCACAATTTTAGGTTTTTGTTTCAACAGTATAATATTCCCAGGACTAATTCTATCTTAGTCCATTCTGGCTGATTCTATATTGGCATACATTAGGTGGCCTATATACAACACAGGAATGTATTGCTCACAGCTGTGGAGGCTGAGAAGTCCAACATCAAGACACCAGCAGATTTGGTGTCTTGTATGAACCTGCTTCCTAGCTCATAGATGTCTACTGACTGTGTCTTTACATGGTGTACGGGGTGAGGGACATTTCTGGATCTTCTTTCATAAGGGCACTCATCCCATTTATGAGGACTCCACTCTCATGACCTAACCACTTCTCAAAGGCCCCCATCTCCAAATAGCATCCCACTGCGGATTAGGGCTCAACATGAATCTGGGGGTCACACAAACATTCATTCTATGACAATCTTTTTTGCTGAGATCTTGAACATCTCTTCCTTCCTGCTCTGAACTTTCCATCAGAGCAAGGACTATTTCTGACCCACCTCTGGATCCTTCCATCCCTTGTTCCTGGAATGCTGCCTGGCATAGACGAGGAGTGAGCTGTGAAATCCAGGGTCCCGATGCACACTCCAAGGTCTACCAGCTCTGCACCCCAAACAGATTATTATTGTCTTTTTTTTTTTTTTTGGCTTCCTCAACTACAAAAATCAGAATAATATCAGTATCTTCCACATAGGGTTGTGGTGAGAATCAGATGCAATAGTGTATAAAATGTTAGAGGAAATTCTTGCTGCATGTCGGTGAAAAGAAAGTACTATCTCTGTTGGTAGAGAGCTTAAAAAACTTTCTTCCACATTCAGAAATGTCTATAGTGCATTTGTGGTCCAGGGATTTGAAGTTTTTTCAAAAAGTACATTTGCTTTGAGTGTTCAGAAATAAACAAGGGAGGATCCACCTCACCATGTGCTGTCTGCATGGCTGTGGAGTTGGGGGAGTTGATAGCATAATGAGCCTCATGGCAGGGCAGTGGTTCATGAACCAAACCATGATAAAGGCCTATCAACTGTCACAGCTGTACCCCCCAAAAAGTTAACATATATATACACATACATATATATATATATATATATATATATTTTTTTTTTTTTTGCTTTGGAATCAAAGGGGCCATGGATGAAGAAATCTGCAGAAATTATCTAAGGCCGCTTCAACCGAAGCATTTATTATTCAACACCTCACTCATTGCCCTGATTATAAATATTTAATCACTCAACAACTGTAAGTGGTTGAGTCTTCCAGGAGGACCTGTGAGCATTAAGGGGAAAGTAGGTGGGGAGTCGCGGGGAGCAAGAGATGAATATGACAACGTGGGGCCACAGAGCTGTGTCTAGGTGATGTAGGGCCGAGAGAGGAGGCAGGAAGGACACTGCTGAGCCGGACTTTGAAAGCAGGTTACCAAGGGCCTGGACACTATTTCGTTCTTTATTTATCCACTGGAGTTCAAAAGCCACTCCCCATCCTCCACTGCTCCACAGCCACTGTCAAAGGGCACCCCTGGAAAGCAGGCAGAAAATGTTCTTAATAAAAGAATCCCTAGCAATGAGAGGTGCCCTCCTTGCTCATGCCTTTTGTCTGTTCCCTTCTCTCTTTGTCTGAAACACACACACACACACACACACACACACACACACCGTCAACAAGCTTGGCAAGCTTGGGGGTCTATCAATAATTCATGAGCAGCATTGCATCAACCCCCAGGCCAGGAGAGGGAATGGGGAGAAGAGTTTGTATTACCTCTGAGCCTTGCAGAGGTCATGTCTGTGATTGGTTCTTGAGAGATGACTCCCTAAGTGCAAATGTGTGTGTGTGTGTGTGTGTGTGTGTTTGCCCAGATAGTGTAAGTGGCACACACTCATAAACAAATAACACTAACCAAGGTGTGACGGGTTGAATTGTGTGCTTTCAAAAAACATTCATGCAGTCCTCACCCAGAGCCCCTCGGATTATTATCATATTCGGAAAAAGGGTGGCTACAGATGTAATTAGTTCAGATGAATTATACTGGAGTAAGGTGAGGCCCTCATCCAATTTGCCTCTGGTGTCTTTATAAAACAGGGAAATTTGGAAACACAGAGAACCCCATATGGAGATGAAGGCAGAGATCAGGTGATGCTGTGACAAACCAAGGAAGGACAAAGATTGCCAGCTGTACTAGTGTCTTCTCATGCTGCTAATAAAGACATACCTGAGACTGGGTAATTTATAAAAGAAAAAGGCTTAATTGACTCACAACTCCACAAGACTGGGGAGGCCTCACCATCATGGTGGAAGACCAAGGGACATCTTACATCACAGCAGGCAAGAGAGAGCTTATGCAGGGGAACTCTCCTTTATAAAGCCATCAGATCTCATGAGGTTTATTCACTATCAGGAAAACAGCATGGGAAAGACCCACCCTCATGATTCGATTACCTTCCACAGGGGGCCTCCATGTGGGAATTGTGAGAGCTACAATTCAGGATGAGATTTGGGTGGGGACACAGCCAAACCATCTCACCAGCAACCACCAGAAGCCAGGAGAGAGGCAGGGAACAGGTTCTCCCTCACAGCTGCAGAAGGAACCAACCCACTGGATACCTTAATCATGGAGCCCCAGTCTCTAGAACTGTAAGACAATACATTTACATTGTTTAAACTCTGTAGTTTGTAGTACTTGGTTAACCAACACTAGCAAATGAATACACCAAAGCACGTGTATTGAGAAAGTTACCTCCCAGAACCTTGGCAACACCATCCTGCAAGGAGACGCTCTCTAGGTATTTTGCGTCTGGTTCCTCTATCTCACTGTGTCTTCACTTCAAGACTTTATGGGCCAAGAAAAGGGCTATGACTGAACTGCAGAGTGGGCCTGCTGTATTAGAGTTCTCCAGAGAAACAGAAACAGTAGGAGATACGTATACAAATGTGAGTGGGTGTGAATATATAGAAAGAGAGAGTGGGAGGGAGTAGTGGGAGAGGGACGGAGGGAGGGACATTATAAGAAACTGGTTCTCAGGATCATGGAGGTAGGCAAGTCCCAAGATCTGCAGAGTGAGCTGGCAAACTGGAGACCCAGGAACGCTGAGGGTGGAGCTCCTGCCCAGTGATCACTAGTCTTGAGACCCAGGAATAGCTGATGTTTACCTGCCCAGTGATCACTAGTCTTGAGACCCAGGAATAGCTGATGTTTAGCTTGAGTCCGGAGATGAAGGTGTTTCTAACTGTTTCTAACATTTAAATTAGCAGACTGAGTAAAGAGGATCTCCCTCCCTCAAGTAGGTTGATCTCATACAATCAGTTGAAGGCCAATATAGAACAAAAAGCCTGACCTCTGAAAGTAAAAGAGGATGTCTGAAGTCTAAGTACCTTCAAACAGCCAAACATGGCAGCACCATTCATAATAGCCAAAAGGTGGAAGTAAGCTAGGTATCCATTGATGGATGTATGGATAAGCAAAATGGGGTCTATCCGTACAATGGAATATTATTCAGCATTAAAAGACAGGGACATCCTGTCACACGCTACCATTTGAACCTTAAGTACATTATGTTTAATGAAATAAGACACTTGTACAAAGGCAAAAACTACATGATTTCACTTACCTGAGTTACATAGAGCAGTCAAATTCATAAAGACAGAAAATGGTGGTTGCCAGGATTGGGAGGAGTGAGGAATGAGTTGTTGTTGTTTAATGGAGACAGAGTTTTGGTTTGGAAAGATAAGAGATCAGGAGATGGATGGTGTGATGATGGCACAGTGAGGTGAATGTCCTCAATACTACTGAACTGTACACTTAAAAATGGTTAACATGCTAAGTTTTATGTTACATGTATTTTACCACAAGTTTTAAAAAATTAAAGGCTATTGTGTACCTTGCAGAACTGTTGGGAGGTCTGAAAGAATTAGGTTCTGTGTTAAGTTTCCAGAAGTGGCCTGACGGGAAACAGCAACTGCAGCTTCTGCTGCTGGTGCCTTTGCCTTATGGGGACCGTGAAGCCGATTCTCTCACTATGAGGCCACTCTTGCACCAGACACTCAACCCTTAGAGCAGCTTCCTTCTCCGATGCCTAGTGTCAGCCAGCAGCCAAAGTGCACTGGGTATGATACTGCTCTATACACATTGCTTGCTTCCTGTCTTGGCACCCCGGGGCACGTCTGCAGGAATACGTTCAAAGTCTGCACCCTGGCTGTAGCGAAGGCGGAGGAAGGAAATATCCTGGGTCGTACTTCAGAAACCAAGCTCACAGCAGGCCAGGCATTTCTCCCCAAAGAGCAAGAGTATCTAAAAGGCACTGAGCAAACAGAAAAAGGGGAGCTGTCCAAAACAAACACCTCCCTTGCATGTTTGTTATTAGGATAAAAAACAATGCTCAGTAGGTAACTATCACCACGCGCAACATGGAGAAATCCAGCAATGTATGAGTGCAATTGTTTTTATTGTTGTTGCAATAATGTTACGATCCCTTTTATTGCTAGTGTAATATACTCTATTCTAGTAGATCTTAATGATTGTTAATAAAATATTAATGTATTTTACTTATTTTTTCATATATTTTACTGCAAATATGCACTGATTCTTATCACGTGCGATCGTTAGTCTAATGATTGACCTCCCGAGAGAGTAACCTTTAGTCTATGATTAAATACAGGTTTCAGGAGGTAGAAGCGGAGGCTGCAAAAGTCCAGCCACTGCATATTGGAGATCACTGGAGGGGAAAATCATGCGAAAATTGTCCTTTTTTTTTTTTTTTTTAAATTCTATGAGAGGCATATTGCTGTCAGACAAAATGAGAAGCATGCATGATTTGGAGCAGTGGAGCAGTATCCTCATAACCACGCTGTTTTTCTAAGTTATCGTCTTCTTGTCTACAGAATTGGTTAATCACGTTCAGTGCTCGTTTGATGGGCTTTGCAGTATTCCACTCTCCTTACTCCCCAAAGCTCTTGTCTCTCTTTTTCTCTTCCCCAAAGCTCTTATCTTTCTTTCTTTCCTTCTGCCAACCTCTACTCTAATGCTGTGTTGGCATTTCTCCTTTGTCATTTAGAGTTACAGTGCACAATTCAGCCATTTCTAAACTTCCTAAAACTTTAAAAATATGTCTGAAGTAATAAAGGCTGCCTTATCATTTGACAGTCTTATAAAGTTATTCCCTATTTGTTTCCTGCCACTATTGGTTGGAAAGAAAGAAAGAAAAAAAATACTTGCAGTTACATAAAGCATTGTTAATTTTACAGTGTACTTAAATACGAAAATGATGGAGTTTGGGGTTATTCTAATTTCCCTTAATATTTTATGATTCCAATTAAAACATAATAAATTTTTCCACTCTCAATCCCTAGAGGAGGAATACACACCTTTAAAAGTAATAGAGTGTTGCAAAACAATCTTCTGATGCCAAATGGAAACTTCCAAATCTCCAGCTGGAAGATGAGTGGAAAATGTACCTGTTCTGTTTAGAAGCATTTAAATCCCAAGAAAAAGAGGTCTTTGGATTTGCTCCTCCACCCCATGAGTTGAACAGGGTACCTTTGAAGATAAAACTTACATATTATTATAGTTTGGAAGTAGTGTCCTTTTTCATTTTTTGAAATTTCCTTTAAGAAGGTTAGAAAGCCTATCTTCACTAATGTTGAGACTTCCTGAAGGAAGCCAATGGGTTTTGGAGAGCTTCCCTGGGGGCATAATGAGACTTCTCTCATTTGTTTACCAATGGATATCTCAAATGTATATGGTGCATTTGTGGTAAGAAACCAAAGATACCTGGAGTATGATTTTCCTGCCTTTCCATTCATGAGGTACACAGTAAGGATTTACACAGGCATGCTTGGATTCTTGCACCTACATACATCCTGTAGAGATAGTCATAATATCATTTCCCATGCCTGCTAGGTGCCCTGGAGAAGAAAAACCATCACTAAAATAAAAATGTTTAACTATTTTTATTTTTGATGTTACAATGTCATATTTGCAACATTTTATCAAAATATAACATTACTCAGACATGCCTCTCTATTTAAGAGCTGGACAATGGCCAGTCCCCCTTCTTGTTGGCCAACCTTCTACTGACTCTCCAGAGATTATTTCTGAATGTCTCAATTAAAAGAAAAAATACTCACATCATTTGTAAAACGAATTTGCAAGTCTTGCGAAAGATGTAGGATTTCATAAAGTTGACACAAGTGTTGGAAGAATGGCTCAAATTACATCTAAAGACACTGATTAATAAGTATCTGGGAGGAAAGATAAGTCAATAGTCTCATTACAGACTTACTGTTACAGGATCTGTGGGATGTCAATTTTCTGACTGGAAACCTCCGTGACCACGGTGCCTTTGCCCAGTTCTTGTCTTGCATCCAAGAAGAATGAGGTATGCAGACAAGTGAAAAGTGAACAAGACAAAGATGAGCTATATTGAGAGCTGCAACAGCTCAGAAGAGACCTGCAGTGGATAGCTCCTCTCTGTAGACAGGTCATGCATGGAGTGTTCAGTTCTCAGCAGAGAGGAGGCCCTGGAGAGGGTGTCTCCGTTCTGCTAGTCAGTTGTCTCTGCAGCTCTCAGCAGAGAAGGTAACTCCTCTCTGTAGCTGGTTGTCCCATCATCTCCAGCTATCGGCAGAGTGTTCCTCCCTGCAGCTGGTCATTCCATTGTCTCTCTACTCTCTTCCTCCTCTGGCCATCCTCTCCTGTGCTCTGGCTAAGCCTGGGGCTTTTATGAACCCCAGAGGAGAAGAAGTGCTTGCAACTGGTCCATGGGTGGCTATGGGCAGGCCTGGAAGAGGCACCATGAGTCCCCACTCTAGTCAGCAGGACCTCCCTGATCTGAAGGTGGGGCCTTACTGGAGACCAGCCCCCTTCCACCCAAGAATCAATCTGCCTCCAGCTGCCCTTCATGGCCTTTGGGGCTCGGCCCTGACCCCTGCTCCAAGACTGGAGCAGGTGCCCTGAGCGGAGAGAGGCCAGGCAGCAGGAGCAGACCCCCGAGCCTGCAGGAATGGGTGGGAGGGTCCTTCCTGGGACCCCCGAGGGTGTAGGCTGCAGAGACACTGGGGTTCTGTGCCTGGGAGAGCAGCTGCAACTGCACCTGGGAGCTCCAAACCACCAACTCAGAAGGAGCGGGCTCCTGCTTGTCCTGAGATCTTGCCTGCTCCATGAAGCTGGAGGCCCAGGTCTGCAGCTGCAGGTTGGGCAGTTGCAGCTGCATTCAGGAGAGCAGATCCTGCCCCCTACCCCAAGAGCACAGGGAGGCTCCGATCCACAGCCACAGTCTGGGTGGCTTTAGCCCTGCCCAGGAGGGTAGGGCTCTTTCCTGCTCCTTAGAGCAGGAATCCCAGGTCTGCACTGTGGTTGGAGTGGCTGCAGCTGCACCCAGGGAGCTCCTGCCCCAACTCAGATGGGGCAGGGCTCCACTGGCTATATAGAGTGTGCAGCCCCAGCCCTGCCTCCCTGCTGCATCCTGCAGCCACTGCCATCATTACCATATGATATTTTTCTCCAGAGTAGTTGTCACCATACATTAGATTCTATTTATTTATGCTTTGGCCCTGTTACAATGGATGTTTCATGACAGCTGACATCTTTGTCTTTTTTTGTTCTCTGATGAATTCCAAGCACCTAGCAGTGTGCTATGGAACATAGTAGATGTAGATGTTCTAGCAATGTTTATTCATCCAATTAGTGAATGTCTTTCTTTCCCTTCTAGGATGTTAGTGAGGGTGAGGGCTTGGTCTGTTTGTTGTTGTTGTTACTGTTGCTGTTACTCCTACACCCCAGGTCATTGAAAAATGCCCGATTCACAACAGGCACTCCATAGACAGCTGCTAAATAAATTACAACACATGCTTCCAATGAACAAGGTTTGAATAAAAAAGAATTGAGAGACCCTTGGGAAAATTAATACAAATCTTGAATATTTTTGTTAAAAAAATTTCTTTGTGAACAGTTTACAAATGTGAAATATCATATAAAACTTGTTGTATCATGCTATCAATCAATTCTATAATTAAATAATTGCAAAACAAATCACCATGTTTACTCTTTGCTCACTTAAAAATTTATTCAGATTTATAATTATAAACTACATGTGTGTATGAATATATACCTGTAATGCATAATACATCTATTTTCATAATGATATTTTTATTTCTTCAAGATAAATTGCCAACTAAACTTAGTTTATTCCACTATTGACTATGAAATTGTTATCTCTGTTTTCAAATAGATGACTTTAAATGTCTTATTGCAAGGGCCAACTCACCCTAAGCCAACTCGGAATTTCTTTTATATTTAATTTTATATCCTGCTTTGGCCACCTATATTATACATGTCTACTGCCATATCATTTTACTAAAACTCTTCACAACCAAAGTTAGCTGCAAAATATTTTATTTTTCAGATGTAAAAAGTTTTCTTAAACTATCTTCAATTTAAAAATATTTCGTTTCCAACTTTATGCTCTAAATCACATTGCCATGAGACTTCTATGCACAGATTGTGATTTTCTCTTTTTGTCTCTCTCATCTCAGATGATTTCCTCGAGAGTCAAAGAATACATATATTTAAGACTTTTAACACGTTCGCCAAATTGCTTTCCAGAAGGGTGACACCTAGTATATTGCCATCGCTAATGCACGAGAATGTTTGTTCCATTGAAACCTATCATTTTACTCATTAATTTCATAGGCTTAAAATAGTTGCTCATTGTTTAAATTTCTATCTTACTGCTGATGAATGAATTTGATCTTTCCTCCATCACTCAGTGGTTACTCAGTTGTATTTAATCTTTTGTCTGAGGTTCTGCCTACCTAATCTTTCCCATTTGAGGTAATCCATATTCAAATCTTGGCTTTTGCACTTAATATCGACTTGACATTAGAAGTCACTTAAACTCTATGAGTTTCCATTTTCTCACTTATTAAATGGGAAAATCCACTTTAAATGGAAAATCTGATTTCTTTCTTTGTTGTATAGACTCATTATCCACAGCAGGAGGGTTCAAATTTGATATAAAGTAAGAAAGTCGTTCTTAGACTACCCTTACCTTACATCCCAGAGTAATCATTTGAAACTTCCTTCCCACTTCATGCTCCCTTGATGAACTCCTCACAGTTCTCAGGAAAGGATGGCACCACTTTCGCTTGGCCCCAAGTCTGTATACATGCACTTCCCTCTGTCTGAACTGACCTGCTGTGCCCTCCATTCTTTGCTTGGATAACTTTTCTTCATTCTTCAAACTCAAGTGAGGATTTTCCTCTTCCTACTGGTACGCCACTTCTGTGTATTCCATTCTAGGTTAGGTGTCCCACTTCTCTGTTCCCAAAGGACTTTTGCAGAGATGCACAACCCCCACCCCCCACATCCTTGTTATTGCACTCTGTAGAAATTGATCACGTCTACTACTTGCTACCAGATCAGGGGCTCTTGCAGGGGTAAGGATTGTTTCGGTATCTGAGTCCTATATCTTGCAAAAGGATCCTCAATACATTTTGTAGTAAATAAATAGATTAGTTGAGTCTCCTATGAGTCTACTTAAAGAAGATTATGAGATACAACAGGAAATTCAGTTTTCCAATGCCTTGATAAGCAGGAGATTACCATACTGTGGTGCAGTTTTTGTCACTGAAGGATCAAACCATCTACCAGTCATGGATCCACTCCCCTCCCCAGCTTGGTAAATGTTTGTGATCCAGGGCTCCTGGTGCTTCATTCTAACCTGGAGAAGTTCCTTGCTGCCAAGAATAGGCAAGCACAGAAGCCTGGGACCCAGGTCCTGCCAACAGAACTAATTGCACAGCAACATTCTTTGGCAATTCCACAAAGAACGTCAGGACTGTCAAAGGTATGGACAGAGAGGCAGTGCCTACGTGCCTGCCGGGGGGTGGGTATTTATACCCTTAGGAGGCAGGGAGCTGGCAGAAGGTGCCTTTGCCTTCTTTTACTCATTAGACTCATAAACTGTGCTCATGCACAAACTTCCTCAGGCACATCTCATCAGTTAGGGGAGCAAATCCGGGCTGCAAGGGGAAGTCTCGGGAGCCACCCAAAAGCTGTTCCTTCAGGGCAAGTTCCTTGCGTCAGCTTGAGTTTGGACCTTGCCCTGTGAAAGATATGCTCTGTTATGAGGAACAAAAGCCATTTTAGACACAGCATCCAACCCTTTGGGGGCTCAAAACCTGGAAAACAGCCTGAGAGCGCGAGTGGGGAAATAGGAGAGTCTCCAGCAGACTCATCCATGAGATCACCAAAGCTGGGAATGAGGTCCTCATGGGCCCTCCACATTCCACCAAAGGACCACTCTGTGTGTTGATACAAAGGGATTGGAAAACCCAGAACTCCAACACTGTCTCCCGAACCCTGCTTCAAACAAAGGAAAGACTCAGCTACTACGTCCTGGGCACTGTCACACCTATGTCATCCTGTCTTCACAACACCTCGCCATGTGGGTACCATCCCAATCAGTTGTTCAGGAAGAGAAACCTGAGATCTGGTGAATGATCTATCTCTGTAATGCCACTCTGTGAATGGATTCTGGAGCTCTATTCCATTCAGATCTAGATGATTCAAACATGTCCTCTCTAGATCACTGCCCCCACCCACCCACAACTGACTGTGGACTTTCAGGGAGCAGCAGAATCACCTCAAGTGTCAGCCCAAACAGAGTCACTGCTGAGCCCAGCCTGATCAGCCAAACTTCAGCCAATCTGAAGCTTCCTGAGAATAAATTATTATTGTTTGTGCCAAGATAATAATAATACAAATTCAATGTGTGAACTTTGCTTGACACTTAATTCAAACAAACCTACTGGAAAAAGTATACATATTTTTGAGACAATGGAGAAAACCAAACAGGAGTTATATTGCGTGGACGACCTGGTCCGTGATATTAAAGAATTGTTGTTAATACTGGCAACTGTGACACTATTCTGCGAGTTTGTGAGTGTGTGTATTTTCTCTTTGCTGTTAGAAATGCACACTGAAGAAGTATGCCAGGTAAATAAAATGGTACAATAGCTGAGACGTGCTTTGGAATATTCCAACATAAGAAAAAAAAAATGGGAAGAGGAAGAATGAAACAAGAATGACAAATTTTCCATAACTGTTAAAGCTGGGCAAAGTGCCCATGAGTACTTTTCTGCACGTTTGAAAATTTTCATGATTAAAAAAAAATGTTAGCAGTATTATCTCTGAGAATTGGGAATTGGGTGACTTTTCGTTTTTCGTGCCTTTTAGGAATTTTCAAATTTGATACGGTAAACATGCATTCCATTGGTTATATTTTAAAAAATGCACATTCTCATTTCACATCTTGAATTTTCTAGATAGCCAATGCTTAATGCTGAATTTCTCTCATCCATTTGTATGAAAACTCTCTAAAATGTTTCACAAACCTTCCTGCTTTCTTTGAAAGATGAGATGGGAAAATATAAACTAAGCTTTTCTTTTTGACTGTGGCAGATTGCAAAAATGCCCTCGAGCTGCACTCTTCTTGATTCCAGACCTCTGCAACTTGACTTTTCATCTCCTCCCACCATGAGGTGGAGTCTGTTTCTCATTCCCTTGATAAATGTTGGGCCAGCCTGTGATTTGCCCTTAGAATATGGCAGAAGAGAAGATGGGCCAGTTCAGGTCTAGGCTTTTCAGACTTTCTTTCTCCCTCTCCCTACCATTGCCAGGCGAACATGCCCAGGTTAGCCTGCTGGAGCAAGAGAAACCACTCAAAGTATAACCATGCTGTCCTAGTTGAGACCATCTCGAGGACAGGTCATGACCTATACCCTCCAGATGGGCAAAGATTTATGCCCAAGCCCAACTGAGAGAAACCAGCCCAGCTGCATGCCCAGAACTGCCCAGTGCCAGGAGACCCCTGAAAAATACTCATTGCTTATTATTGTGTGCCACTGGGGTTTGTGATTATTTGTTATGTAGAATTGTTATGTCAGCAGATAGAAGATACAATGTTTCTGAGTCCAGTTTTATGAAAATAAACCATGGCACCTGCTGAAGTGAAATGGCAGCATTGAGGAATGGAGGTACATCTGCCTCTGCCCTGAAGAAACCCATTGTCCGGTGCTTTGGAACTTTGTTCTTTTAAACAAATATTGGGCAAGCTTTTACTATGACCAAGGTACTGTGCAATGCAGTGCTAGCAGTTCAGGTTTACAGTCCCAGTTTCGGGGACCCACACTTAGCCAAAGTCATTCATTCTTTTGTCCCTTTCTGCGGGACAAAGACATAGGTGACCTCTTGTGCTTTGGATGGGGCTGTACTGGGGGCCTCACACAGCTGCTTAGTTTTAGGAGCAGCACATACCTGCTTTAAGGCTGAGAATGTTTTTTCACAGGCTGAGAAATCCCTCACTACATTAAATCCATTAAATGATGCTGAAGATCCGCCTTCTTTCCAACAAATCCCTAGAGTTTCAGGCAGGAACTATCTCATGCAATTAAGGAGATAGAATCAAACAAGATATTTACTACAGATTTTTTTTTTTTTGCACACACAGACATAATGAATTAAAAACTCTGAACAATAGAAAAACCAGAACAGCTATCTATAAATCTATTCTAGAGAAATAAAAGTACAAGCTATACAATTTAATCCTAAGTGCTTTTTTTATTAATGAAATCAAGCACTGTCAAATATTCATGTACATTAAATTTCTTATAATTAAAATGCTGACATATGCTTAAAATAACAATATTCAAAAGAAATGATGAGATCTGTGATGCCAATTCAAAATGATGGTGTTTTCACTCCTGACTTATGCTAGACCACCAATCTGGGTACAAATTACAGTTTTTGAAAGTACGTACTTTCAAGATTTTATAAGTCAGTTCAATTCTGTTGAGCAAATATGTTTTCAGTGCCTATTCTATGCCAGAAAGTATCAAGCTAGAGAGAAGACACTTAACTGCTATCAAAAATTCAACTGGTTAATGATCTTACAATGCCCTCCCATAGCAATAACCCCAAGAATATGTATAAGCCTAGAAAGGAGACTTAGCCCAGCCTGGGAGAGATCTTCATTTGTGGGCGTAGGTAGAGTGGTACGGGGTGCTTTTTGGACTCAGTCTTAAAAGATAGGAAAGAGTTAACCAAGTGAAGGAATATAGATGAAGGCTGACCTTAATAGAAGAGGGTTTCTTATTTTTATTTATTTTTATTTTTATTTATTTATTTATTATTATTATTTTTTTAGGTGGAGTCCTGCTCTGTCACCCAGGTTGGAGTGCAGTGGCATGATGTTTGCTCACCACAACCTTGGCCTCCTGGGTTCAAGTGATTCTCCTGCCTCAGCCTCTTGAGTAGCTGGAATTACAGGCACATGCCACCAGGCCCAGCCAATTTTTATATTTTTTAGTAGAGACAGGATTTTGCCGTGTTAGTCAGGCTGGCCTCAAACTCTTGACCTCGTGACCCACCCACCTCGGCCTCCCAAAGTGCTGGAATTACTGGCGTGAGCCACTGTGCCTGGCTAGGAAAGTTTTATCTCTGGTTCACAAACGGGCATGCCAAGGCTGGCAGGAGTTGGAGTCAATCGGGCATGTTCACATTACAAGGAGCAGCACTTGGGATTTGAATGCAGGGCTATCTGATTTGGAAGTCCACAGACTTTCTGTTACAGTTACCATCTTTCTTCCAGGAATTATCTCCCCTCCTTGCTGGAGAGGTGAGTGGCATGGAGCTCCTGATAACTTTCTGTGTGTGAGTATGAAAAAGCATCTTCCCATGTCAACAGCAAAGTGGACTGGAAAACAAAATGGCTGATTACTTTGGTTGAAAGTCAAGCAAGATTCTGAAACATATCTGACGTGCTTAGAGTCAACAAGCCTGCAGTATGAATGACTTCACATATACACATTTTATCATTCTGAAGTCTGGCTAATGCTCTATCTCATCCATGGAGCTATCCACTCTGGTCCTGAATCATTCCAGCAAAACTACATTCGTACTCATATTTGACAATAACTGCTTACCAAAGGGGCTCTAATTCATCCAGTGTCTTCCTACTTCCTCAACATCATCTTCCACAACTGTTTGCTCATTTGCTAAGCTCTGACCAAGCTGGTCTTCTTTTCCTTCTTCCAGCCTGCCAATCTCTTGGCCACACTAGTGGTTTGGCATTTGCTAACCCTCTGCTTAGTGTAAACTCCCCACCCTCTTCTCACCATGATCTTTGGATGCCTGACTCCTTCTCACCATGTAGGTTTCAGGTTAACGTTACCTCCTCAGTAAAGCCTTTTCTGATCATTCAATCTAAACTTTCCTTGAGCACTGTCAGCTACATCACTAGTCCATAAGCTTTATGTCCATTAGCTGTGACTTTCAGCTACTGTTTTTTGAGAGGGGACCTCAACCTGTTGCCCAGGCTGGAGTGCAGTGGTGCGATCTTGGCTCACTGCAACCTGCACTTCCCGGGTTCAAGTGATTCTCCTGCCTCAGCCTCCCAAGTAGCTGAGACTACAGGCGTGAACCACCACAACCAACTAATTTTTGTACTTTTGGTAGACACAGGGTTTCACCATATTGGCCAGGGTGGTTTTGAACTCCTGACCTCAAGTGATCTGCCCACCTCGGCCTCCCAAAGTGCTGGGGTTACAGGTGTGAGCCACCACACCTGGCCTCAGCTACTTTTCCATATTTATATGTTTGCTTGTTCATTTTCTGTGTCTGAGCACATGAAAGCATGGACTTTGTCCTATTTTTACTGTTTCTCTGGAGCCAAGACCAGATTCTGGCACATATTAGGTCTTGAATAAATATTGATTGAATGAGAGAACAAAAGCATGAGGATCACCATCTTGGGTTGGTTGGGATGAATGTCTTATCTGACTGTTTTCCTAAATGCTAAATTTATTGAAGAAAAGGATTGTTTCCTATGACCAAAAACGCACCATTAAAATGTGGTCTAATTGGGTTTGCCATCAAGGACTTAATGCCATGGTTTGAGTATCTCCCTTCGAAACAGCCTACTTTTTGATATTAGGGATTAATTTCTTATTTTTCAATGAAATAAACATTTTTTTTTCAGTGACTCTGATCATAATCTGCTGTTTTATGAGTCCACAGCCCTGTCTTTGGATCTATTGTAAGTATTTATAGTAGCATTTTATGCTTTGCATATTGCTTTAAATGATATATGTGATTTCCAATCTATTTTCTACTTTGTTTTGGGGATATATGTATTATTATTTATCTCAACGCACAGAGAGACAACCGAGTTCACTGAGCTTAATTCACTTCTTAGGTAGAGTCAGATGTGGCTCAGAGATCACTAGAATGAGGCAGAATCATTGCCCTCAGGGAACTTGTAGTCACAACCCAGCTTTGATGTGGTATAAGCTGAGCAAGGCACTTGGCATGGAGTACAAATCTGGTAAGTATTTAGTAAATTACGGCAAAGGAAGGGTGAAAGAACAGCACATTGAATTGTCTGCTGTGATTCTGTGACTCTCTACATGATCATATAAGTGGAAAATCAGTATTAAAGCACTTTAGTAAGGAACAAAAGGTGATGCGAGAGCTTCAGATGTCTTGATGGAGGTCATTCTAATGGTGTCAAAACAAGATGTACTTTTCGATGGAATTGCGTGCACATGTGTCATCGAAACTTAAAAATGTTGTGCTTAATACACTGACAATTTCTGATCTGTCCTGTTGAAAATAGCTTGAGCAATTTAATTTGGCTAGAATAAGGAGATAGGCAAGAAGAGATTGTCACCCTCTTTACGTATTGAGTGTTTTCAGTAGATCACTCCAGAGTTCCTCGTTCCTCTCTGCTCCCTAAAGATAAAAGTGCCTCTTTACCTTGGATCAGTTTAACATTTAAGATATAGGATAAGACAAAAACAGTAACAAGAGGCAGAGAACAAAATATGTATGTTGTGAGGAAAAACTGTGGGTGCATCAAGTGTATAAAGCTAACAGGCCACTCTGAAAAATGAGCACAGATACCACTTCAGTTTGAAACGGGGGAGCCGGGCCATTTTCTATCAGCTTAATTATTAAGTGAGTCTCTTTGGAATAAATTATAGGCATTTTAAACCCGATTGAATTATTATACTGCTTCCCCCAAAATAAGAACAAACAAGACGCCGCATCGATCGGATGTTGCAAATGGCAAGAGGGATGGTTAAAGGAGTCCTTTTGCAATCAATGCTTATTTCATATTCTTTTTTAGAGTTTAGAGAATCCAAAGAAAGATGTATATTTCTACCTGTGATAAGATGCACATCTATTTGGAAACTTCATCAAGTAAACCAATGCAGACCATGTGGACTTAGGGATCTGGGGAAGGAGGAACTATCTGGGCTCCCTTGGGTCAGTGAATTCATCATCTAGTGGAAAGTACCAAACACACACTCCCTCTGATTTTATTCACAAGTTGCAAGACATCACATAAAAACCCTTTTAACATATATTATTGAAAATCTCTATTATAGTCCTCCAACTTAGTGAATTTGATTAAATCTCCATGACAGAAAATAAGGCATTGTAACATGTGCACCGCCTTGCAAAGGTCCTATTATAGTGCGGGCACGCTAGCCTTATTATGTTAAAAATGAATGGTCCTGGGAAAATAATTTAGTGAGAGATGAACTTAGAAGAACTAAAAGCATTTAGTATCGAGCAAATTACCAAGTGAAATTGCTTTGCTATGAAACTTTGGGCTTATTGTCAGAGATGTTTAGTCTGCTCAAAATGTTTGATCTAGGAGAATATGCCTGTGTTCAGAGAGAAATTCAATTTCCACAGTGGGGGCTCCAGGAGGCTACCACAAGTGGTCTTGGAGAGGGGCTGCATCCGGGCTCTAGAGGAACAAGGTCCAGACACACCTCTGCAAAGCCCCAGTTCTAAGTCTTAGTCTCAAACACAAGGATGTCTCCACCTATGGCTGCCCATTTGCCCCGGCAAGGAGTGGAGAATGTATACCTTAGAGCAAACTGACCCAGGCAAGTACCCTTGGTGCAAACAGTGCTGTTCTTGCTGCAGGACATGTGATATACCTTCCAGCTCTATGTCTAGCACTGGCCATGAGAAATCAGCAACTACAGTAATAGCTGCATGCACAGACCAGAGAGGCAGCATGATGATTTCTCTGATGAGTGTACACTTTCAAAGGATTTCACATCACTTACACAGAGGAGGGGTTAGTCCTTAACGGCAAAGATATGGATAGAATCACAGAATACCCTACTACGCCTGGAGTACTGAAAGATCATCTAGGACCTAGAACTAGCTATGACTTCACATGTGTGTTGATGGGAAATAGGTGCCTGGCAATGTAAGACAAAGAGTTAAAGGGAAGCTTGAAGGCCTTGACCAGAACTCAGGCCTCCTGGCATTGTAATCAAGGCTCTTACTATACACTGAGCCCTCTTAGCCTCAACAAAGAGGTTTGTACACACAGGGCTCCATGTTGCTTTTGCTTTTCACTCCCAGAAAGCAGCCAGACTAGGAATTGACGACTTGCAGTTTACAAATGGAAAAATGGAGGCTTGCAAAGGCCACAGGTAGCAGAGAAAGGTCTTATTCCAAAATCTCTGGAGTCAGTATCTTGGGGCTCATCCCCTGACTATAAACCCTCACTCACACAGATCAGTTTGAATGGGATGAACTTCAGAATACCTGTGGCACCTCCTACAACTAAAATAGGTAAAGCTGCTTCCAAATTTGGTGTGCCATGTTTTATCAGGATTTAGAGTACAAGGCGATGTTGCAAACATCAACCAAGGACAAGGAGGCCTTGAGTAGCAGGAAAACTGAGCCTGCAGATGTTATTCTATGGCTGGCTGAGTGTTTTGCAGGACTCGTGTGGTTTGATCTAGCCTGTGGCTGAATAAGATAACTGGTGGAATTAATCGACAGTCATATACCTTGAGAGAGACCCAGAAAGGTTTAATCCAGCCAACAGAAATACACTAGATACTTTGTACTTCACTGCAGTCCACTATAATGTAGAATCCAAAATGCCTTGTGACTTAAGGTAGCAACAGGGCAAACCATACCTCACCCTGCTACATGTCCATCAGAATTTGGCTGGGAAGCACAGCTCAGAAGCTTTTTCTGACAGCCCCAAGGCTGGGGTTGGTGCTGATACCCTTTCAAGTTCCCACAGTACTTGGTGTTTGGCTAAAGCACATATTACACCCTGCTATGTCATCCTGTCCATCTCTCAGAGGAAGCCAGAACAACCTCCAGGCAGGTCTTGCATCTGAATCATGGGGCTCTCTCTCTCCGATGCCTAGACCCAGGCCCTGGCACACAGGGCAGAGACACGGCTTCCACACGTGTTTGTTGAAGGAAGGAAGGAAAAACAGGATGCGTTACCATTTTCGTCTCAGTAAATATTGACAGACTCACTCTCTCTACTTGCAGTCTGGTGTCACTATGTCTGCTGTTGCTGTATAAATGTGTGTGAGCCTGGCGAAGGTTCATTCGCTGCTATTGTGTATAATGTGTGTGTGTGTATTTCCCTCTTTAGCTGTAGAAAAAGCAAGCATCTCCATAAATCTCCATACTGATCATATGCAAAAAAAGAAAAAAAAATCAAGTCTTGTCCAAATTCTGAAGGAAGCGTGTGCAAGGAATCATGGTGTGGAAGGAACTTAAGAGATGAGCCTGGCCAACCTCTGCTTTTTACCGATGAAGAAGGGAAAGGCCAGATAAGCACAGGATCTTGCTGAAGCTCCCATGGCTAATTAGAAGCAGAGTTTTTACTACAACCCCAGAATCTCTTATCCCGGTCTATTATTCACCCTCTCTAGGAGCTCTCAGCCTAATTGATTTAATTTGTCACTGACATGTCATACTTAGGATGGGACCAGAAACTAAAACTGGCTATGTCCACAGCAAGGAGGAATAATTAGCAAACTCACATGTTGTGCTGATTTTTGTCTCCCCTAAATCAGAGCCAATTATTGCTTTAGGTAAAGCATAGGTGGAAGAAAAACACAGATACTGAAAACTTTTTCCCGAGTCTAACAAAATAGAACTTGTGCTTCTTCTTCTGGGTGATCTAGGTTGGAGGATAAAATCAGAATTCAACTGCTGCTTTTCCCATCCCACTTTTTTTTTCTCATCTCACTTGCAGACACACACCGAGTATACAATAAGGTATAAAATATGACTTTTGCAGATTTCTTAATAACCATTACATGCTGTTTTCCCACTAGTATATTAACACATTGTTGTTCATCGTATCCCCAAGAAAGCTATGTACATGTCCTGAACTCTGGTGTTTGTGAACGTGACCCCGTTGTAGATAGGTCCTGTGGATATAATTAAGGATCTCAAAATCAAATTATCTTGGATTTAGATCAGACTCTAAACCTGCTGACAATTGTCCTTCTTTGACACAGAGACACAGAGGGGGAGACGATGTGAAGATGAAGAGATTGGACTGATGGGTCCACAAACCAAGGGATGCCAAGGACTGTAGGCAGCCCTCAAAAGGCAGGAGGGAGGTTAATGCAGGCAGAATTGGTTCTTTCTGAAGGCTGTGAGGAAGAATCTGTTCTCTTTCTCCCAGCC
This sequence comes from Theropithecus gelada, assembly GCF_003255815.1. Lineage (NCBI taxonomy): Eukaryota > Metazoa > Chordata > Mammalia > Primates > Cercopithecidae > Theropithecus > Theropithecus gelada. Next base: position 99,876,410 of record NC_037675.1, on the reverse strand, counting down.
TCTGGTAGCCTCTGGCATTCCTTGGCTGGTAGGTGACCTTCTCCCCGTGTCTTCCCACGGCATTCTCTCCATGCATGTCTGTCTCTGTGCCCAATTTTTAAACTTTTCTAAGAACATAATCATATCAGATTAGGATGTATCCTAATGACCTCATTTTAACTTGATAACCTATAAAAGCCTCATATCCAAATAAGATCACATTTGTAAGTACTGGGGGTCAAGACTTCAACATTTTTGAGAGATGACAATTCAATCTACAACAGAGGTGTAGAACAGATTCTTTTTGCTGACACCTTGATGTCAGGAATCCTGACTTTCAGAACTGTGAGGGAATGAATGCCTGTGTTTTCAACTTTCAGTTGGTGGGAGTTTCTTACAGCAGTCCTAGGAAATGCACACACACCTTAACAAGGCTGTGCCCTGTTAGTCTCTCCTTCCCTCTCTCTTCTCCCGTTGTTGCATGGCCGTCATCTCCTAACATGGCAGCATTCCATCTATTACTTGATTCTATTTCATTTTAAAATGTTAAGCAGAAATGTACATTCCATTCTGTTTCATAAGGGTGGCTCATGGTTATCAGGGAGACAAAAGTTCTTAGCAAAATGATTTCTTTGATAATAGATGTATAAGCAGAAACGTCATCATCCTTCCCTATCAAGGACACACTGTTGTGGTTGAGTGTTTCAGTGAACCACTGTTCTGGGATAGCATCTCTGTGGTCCTCCTGAGTTTCTTCTCTGGGTTGTAATCTCACCCTTACATACTGCGTTGGAAGTCAGGAACATAGGTGGACATAGGCTACCTTGGAATTTCTCCTATACTTTTTTTCTGCTGAGGAGAGAAATATTTTCCCCAAAATCCTCAGTGAGTATCTCCACACATCTCATTAGTCAGAATTTGGTTTCATGGCCACCTTTAGCTGTTAGACTGGAAAAGAGAATGTCTGACTTTCTAAGTCTCTGTATTGGGGTATAGGCAAGGGAAAAGAATATAAGTGGTCAACCAACAACAGTGGCCACGGTCCCCACTCTGCCACTAAGGGTTGTGGGTGCCTTTGCAGGCATCCAGCCATCTGATTGCTTTTGTCTAGCTCAGTGACCCTAAAAAATGCAGTGTGCATTGGAATCACCTGGAGAGTTTATTGAAATCCAGATGTGGAGGATCCTCCCCCAGAGAGTCCGCTAAGCTACCCAGGAACCCTGAGCCTGCTAGTCCTCAGAAACTCTAAGCAGCACTGGCCCAGAATCATTGCTGGTACCATTTACCTCACTGTTTCTCAAGGAATGTAAAAACTCAAGGAGTGGTCAATACTATTATTATTACTATTATATTATATTATATATTATATTATGATTACATCATTACTATACTATTGTTATATAATTATATTATTATATATAACATATATAATTATATGTAATAATATTTATATTATTATATAATATCTAATCATATGTAATAATATTTATATTATTATATGTAATATATAATAATATTATATATTTATATTAATATATTATTTATTGTATATTAATATTAATATATATTATATATAATAATGTAAATATATAATTATATATAATAATATATAAATATATATTATATATAATATATATAATAATAGTATTATAGTAATTTAGTAATAGTAAGAATTTAGTAATATTTAGTATTAGTAATATTTTTATTTAGTAAATATTACTAAATATTTACTAAATACTTAGTAATATTTAGTAATAGTAATGATTTAAAATTATTATTACTACTAAAATTTAAAAGGAGGGAAGAGAAAGGGGAATTTTCAGTTGTTTAGCTAGTGGCAACTTCATTTTTGACCTGCAGTTGAAAGACACTGGCCTAGGAGTTTGGAAAACTAGCTCTAGTGCTTATTCTGCCATGGTATGGCTACATGGCCTTGGGTCAGATACTACCCCAGTAAGAGTCTAGTTTTTTTCTTTGTGAAGTGGCGGTGCTGAACTGTGTTTATTATTACTCCCTTTTCTGCTTTTACATATATGATTCATTGTTTGTTCACATAAGCAAAACTCACTCTTCCTTTTAACAGAAACCTTTTCAGCATTAACCCAGGGTCATGTCTGTGCTGGGAACACCCAGTTTGCCTGTGTTTGCCCTGTGAATAGGATTTTTTAATTCTTTATTTTTGCAGATATGGGAATCAAGGCTAAATGATCAGTCTATGTGTGTTCAATGGCAGAAAAATTATTGAATAGAGTAGCATGGACAAAGAATACTCCTTTTGCCTTGAAAACCTATTAGATCACCCTTCAACTTCATGTACCTTGAAGGACCTGAATGGAAAGACTCAGTGTTCCTGAACTCAGATGCAAGAAAAGACATGCTTCTCTTGCTCAGAGAATATGTTTGTTGTCTTTTGCAAATCAAAGTATGAACTGTTTAATGGATTTGGCTTTTCAGTTTTAGTGAAGAGAGAGAGAGAGAGAAAGGCAGAGAGAAAAAATGTCACAAACTTATTTAGTTTGGTGGCTGTCCATTGATTGTTTCCTAAGTAGACATGAGTAATTTTAGTACTTAGCACATCAGTCAGATCTAATTCCAGATCCAACTGAAAGGAACAAGCTCTTTTCCAGTGGACCTTTGACCCTCTTGCAGCTCCAGATAGGATGGCGTCCTGTGCAAGACAGAAGAAGGTTGATTGCCGTGGGCTCCCAGTCCAGTGCCTTATGCCAAATCTCTACATTCCAGAAGAATTAAATAATTACGGGGGCGGAGGCACCACTGTCACAAACAATTTTGAATGCATTCTGCACTAGAAAGCAGAGGTCCCTTAATGACATCAGATCAGTATGCCAGAGGCTCTTTCCAAACCCAAGCTGCTGGCCAGTAGCAGTGGGGGCACAGACAAGGACAGCCACAAATGCTATACTGGGGTGGGCTGCCTGTGGGCACTCGCTGGCTATTGTTAAGATTGGAAAAGAGGCAGCCTGGTAATCCCAATGTTTCTGTTGATCCAAGGATCGTCTTTTCTTTCATTTCCCTCTCACCCTCTTTCAACAGGGCTTTGCATGCTTGCACTTGACCAGGGATTAATGAGATTGTTTGCGCAAGCCAAGTTGGAGAGGCAGAAGGAGAGACACAGCTCAGGGACACCACTGAGATCTGAGTTTTCTTGGGTCAGGAGTTGAGGATAAAGTAGTGCCCCACAGGACAGCCAATTTACTCAAGGATTTGCAAAGTCCTGGGGCGAGCCGCCACAAGCCAACCCGCGTTCCATCAGCTCTTCCCGCTGAAGGGAAATTTAGTTTTTGTTATGTCAGGGGCACAGCTTTGGTATTTCTTAGAACTTCTGAGTAGAAAACTCTATGAACACTATTACGATTTTAGATCTGGTTATTATTGTTTGGTTTGCAATAACCAATGGAACACCTTTAAAACTTTTTACTTTTCTTCACTTTGGGAGGTCAAGACGGGCGGATCACGAGGTCAGGAGATCGAGACCATCCTGGCTAACACGGTGAAGCCCCGTCTCTACTAAAAATACAACAACAACAACAACAACAACAAAAACACTAGCCGGGTGTGGTGGTGGGCGCCTGTAGTCCCAGCTACTCGGGAGGCTGAGGCAGGAGAATGGCGTGAACCTGGGAGGCGGAGCTTGCAGTGAGCTGAGATCCAGCCACTGAACTCCAGCCTGGGCGGCAGAGCGAGACTCCGTCTCAAAAAAAACAAAAAACAAAAAACAAAACAAAACAAAACTTTTTACTTTTCTTTTTCCTGTTTCTGTTTGTCAGTTGATCTCATGGTCTCCTAATACTGTCCTAAGTTGTCAATATTGTGGCTATGAACCAGGCTGGGATAATGAAACATAGTTAAAAGAGTTTGTGAGGCTTCTGAACCATCAAACTAATAGTTACCGTTAGTTAGTACCTACGATTAATTAGTAGCTTACTAATAGTTAATTAGTAACTATTAATAGTTACCAACTTACTAATAGTAGTAAAACTACTATTAGTATTGTAGTAGTATGTAGTATAGTACTAGTATAGTAGTATATGGTAGTATTAGTATATGGTATATTAGTAGTAGTATATTAGTATAATTGCCTATACTACTATTATGACTAATAAGTAATATTACTACTAACTAATAAGTATAATTGCCTATAGTAGTATACTTATTCATTATTGGTAATATTACTTATTAGTCATAATAGTACTAATAGTAGTATAGGCTCTAATAAAATATGGTTATTGCTTATACTACTATTACTATTACTTCTGATGCCATTCTATTATTACTACTATAGTTCTACAGTAGCGTTATGACTATTACTATTGTTATTACTGCTACTACTACTATTTTGCTGTGGCTGCTACTATGACTACTACTTCTACTACTCCTATTACTGCTACTGGTACTACTACAGCTGGGCGATAACCAATTGACATTCATGGCCTCATTTACCACAGCAATCCATCTTTCAGATAAGGCTCAGATCAGCTAAAGAACTAAAAGTTTCTGCTAGTTAATTGTGAAATAGGGATCTTAATCCAGATATATTTGACACCAAAAGTTGTGTTTTTCAATGATGTTGCTACATCATATTTTAATGATGTTGCTGCATTGCAGTGGAAAATAAATCATGACGGATGATAGGCTCTAGCTCAGGCCTATCCATCTCCCATAAATGCTGTGATATTACAATCACTCATATAGTAACCAATGAAAAATATTCATGAAGCAGAATCCTGTGCCAGGCTCTGGGCTGGAGGCACGAAGGTGATACGAACACCTCCTGGAGATGTGAGGTGCTCAGTCCTGTGGGGCAGACAAACATGGTGCTCTGGACTATGTTTTTAGGTTCCCCCAAATTAACATGGTGAAGCCCTAGCTGCCAGTGTGATGGTATTAGCAGGTGGGGCATTTGGGAGGTTATTAGGTTTCAGTGAGACCATGAGACTGAAGCCCTCATGACAGGTTTAGACCTTGAGAAGAAGAGACTAGAGAGAGATCCTCTTTACCGGTGAGTGAACACAGCAAGAAGGCAGCAAGCCAGGAAGTGGCCCTCACTCGGGAGCTGCCCTTACTGGGAAGCAGTCCTCACCGGGAAGTGGCCCTCACTAGGTTGTGGCCCTCACCAAGAAGCAGCCCTCACCATACTGTGACCCTCACCTTGAAGCAGCCCTCACCAGGAAGCAGCCCTCACCAGGAAGCAGCCCTCAACAGGAAGCAGCCCTACTGGGATGCAGCGCTCACAGGAAGCAGCCCTCACCAGGAAGAGGCCCTCACCAGGAACCAAATCATACGGCACCTCGATTCTGAACTTCCCAGCCTCCAGGACTGTGAGATATGAATGTCCGTTTTTTAAGTCACACAGGTTAAGGTATTTTGTTGGGGAAGCCCAAGCTGACTAAGACACTTGGCAACAACCCAGGCTGGGACAGGCACTGCTCTAGAGGCCATTCCAAGTGATGTGGAGAAACAGACAGAACCGTGCTCCTGGGTACCCAGGTGGCTTTTCACCATGTGAGATGGACGGCAAAGTAGGAAGGAAAAGCATTGGTGAGGTGGACAAGAGAGCAAGGAATTCCAGGGCAGGGGCATATCAGGAGCTGAGACGAAGAGGAATTGAGGTCCGCAGAGCTTTGGAAGCTCTTCTGGAGCTTCTGGACAGCTAGAGCAGAGGGGGTTCCACACTCCAGGCTCTCACGGAGAGTGTGTATCTGGCCTTTAAGCAGTGAAGCTGGGTTGCGGGCATCTCACTGAGCTGCCCATGCACGAGGCTCCCTCCTTGATTTCTGTTCCCTTCCAAGCTCAGTATCCCATACAGCAACCTATATGGCACCTGGTCAGTGTGTAGTGTCTTCCATCCCCGTTTCTTTCATAAGGCTGTAAGGCTGCTTGGATCTTAAGATCCACCCTTTCCTCCTGGGACAACTGTGTCTTCCAGGCAGTTTCTCCAGACATGGTGTTTGGCACAACATATTGATTCTCTGTCCATTCTCACCCTGAAGCCAGGGTATAGTTGATGCCAGGAGCCTGTGATAGGGCTGGGTAGGTGACATGGTTTGGCTGTGTCGCCACCTAACTCATCTCGAATTTCCACATGTTGTTGGAGGGACCCAGTGGGGGGTAATTGAATCATGGGGGCAGGTCTTTCCCAGGCTATTCTCCTGATAGTGAATATGTCACATGAGATCTCATGGTTTTAAAAATAGGAGTTTCCCTGCACAAGCTCTCTTCTCTTGTTTGCCACCATGTGAGATGTGCTTTTCACCTTCTGCCATGATTGTGAGGCCTCCCCAGCCATGTGGAACTGTAAGTCCATTAAACCTTTCTTTTGTAAATTGCCCAGTCTCAAGTATGTCTTTATCAGCGGTGTGAAAATGGACTAACACAGTAGGGCAGACCACAGACCAAGTTAGAGGAAGCCTTAAATGAGTTTTATGTTCATTCTTCATTTTTACTTAGTTTTTCAATATGCAGATGGAGATGATGATAATCTGTTCAAAGTATGTTCTAGAATGGCATGCAAGGAAGTGGTTAGAAATGCTATAAAGTCATTGTCATTGTTGCTGTTATTGCTGTTGACTTTCCCCCACAGCCACTCTGCAGTTAGTGCATCTCCTGGTCATCCTGACAACTCCTCTACGTAGCCCTCCTATAGGTTTAACCCCTCCTTGGTGTGACACAGGTTGCAATCTTTCTGAAATCAGCAGAGTTGTATTTTTTCGGCTTTCAGGATTTTCATATGTCTTGAAGCAGTGAGAATGGTTCTCCTTTGGCATGAATTTGAGGGTTTGTGCTTTAGAAGTAGTTGAATTTGCCCTCTACCGTCAAATATGTCATTTCAACTTGAACACAGGTTATTTCAACTTAAAGCTTAGGGTCACCTGAGGCCACTCTGATTGCTGCCTGGAAAGTGGCAGGATTGAGTACAGCAGGAGTTCAAGGTGTGCTGACACAAGAGCCGGCCGGCAAGCAGGTCTGGACTGGAAGCGGCATTTGCAGGAGAGGCTCATGGGGCTGGTTCCTGTTCCCTGGGCCTCTTGAATTTCACTCCTCAGTCCTCAGAATAGATGCAAAGCCCTATGGATTCTCCCAGCTAAGCTTCTCCTGCCACATTCCCTTTTTGACCACGTCTCTCAATTCCTTCTGTGTTTTCCATCATCAGAGTGGTAGGTAGCAAGACTAGAGGAGGAATTAACAAAAGTGAAAAAATGAGGAGATGCTGAGGGGAAAATTTAGTGTGGCCATTTCCTTCTTACTTTAAATGCTGTTGTATCTTTTTGGGAGTGGGGAGGGGAGCGGTGCTTGTCACCTGCTTCCTATTATCATATTGTACAAGACCTAATTAAGAAGTGCATAGTTCTCACGGCAGCAATAATAAAAATAACAGTATGCGTATGGTATTTTTATAAAGTGTTTGTAGAGTTTTCACATATTTTATTTATTATTCAGTAAACATCCATTGAGGGCTTGCACTGCCAGAACTCCTATAGGCCTCACAGGGGAGTTTATAATTCTAGTGTTAGAGACATTAAACACAGACACACACACTCAAAGCAGAATGAAGTGGGCACATGACAGGGTGTGCTCCGCAGCTATCAGAGAAGCAGGTGCAGTGGGCTGCCCGGCCAGCAGCCCCTGTGAGTGCCTCGCCATGCCTGTCCAGATAGAACTCATCCCCTATTGACACAGGCCTTGAGTCCTGGGAGGGCAGAGACTGATCTTGCCCAACACTTGCATGCCAGTGCCCAGCCCAGCCCAGCCCAGGGCTGGAACACCTTTCTACTTGCTCTTTATTCAGCACTTTGACATCATTTATGCCTCCATCCACCCCTCTCTTGTGAAACTCTCTCCTCACTGAACTTTCGTGACACCACCTTCTCCTAGTATTACTGGATGGGAAGTCTTTACTACAAGTTTTCCAAGCTCTTGGAATATTGAACAAAGAATGGAACAAAATACACAGACAGAGAAATGGAAGACAAAAGCATAGATTTATTGAAGTGAAAGTACACTCCACAGAGTGGGAGTAGGCTCCAACAAGTGGCTCAAGAGCCCTGATGGTAATGTTCCCTGAAGTTTTTACTGAATTAAGAGAGCATGGTAACACTCCTAAGTACCCTTTAGAAGCCTCTGATATGTTACACCTTGTACAAATGAAGGATTCTGCCCAGGACCAATCAGAGGCATCCCACCTATGATGTATATGCAAATGAAGGTTTCAGAATGGACCATTTACAGACCTGCCCTTTAGTGACATAGGGAGAGGAGGTTTGAAGAGGGAGGGGCCTTTGACCTCTCATTACTTGGTCATAGAAAGGTGGGGTTTTCCTCTTAGTCCAATTTCAAGAAGGCAGCTATGGTTTGGCCTTAGGTTTCCTGTCTCCAGACCCTATTCTCCTCACTAGTGTTCCTCCTGCCTGATGAGAATGCCCTTTCCATCTTCCAATGTGGCAATGCCTCAGGAATCACTTCTGGGTCCTCTTCTGTCTTGTCTCCCTATCATTTCTCCAAGTGTTCTCATTCTCTGTTATGGCCTTAAATATAAGCTAAAATCTCCCAAGCATAGATTATCTGCCCAGACATTTGTCATGACCTTTTCAATATGTAATGGGAACCCTCAATAATGATGTGTTCAAAATGAGTCTACTTCCATTCCAAACCTATTTTTCCTCCTAGCCTTCCCTGAATAGGAAATTTTTTCTCTCTCCTCAGCTCCCCACATTGTTACTGCTAGAAGCCCGGGGGTCCCTTGGACTGTTTCCTTTCTCTCAAGGGAAGACCCCAATCCAATTCATCACTTCCTCCTGATGACTGCGGTTCCACTTACATCTCCAATACTCCCCAGCCCCCAACTGTACCACCATGATACTGGCTGGTGGTCCAAGCCACCATCGTCCTCTGCTAGGTTTCCTGTTTCCAGGCTCACTCCCTGACCGGTTTGCCCCTCTCATCAGACAGCCAGAATGATCTTTAAATCTGTAAAACATCTGGGTGTTGTGGCTCATGCTTATAATCTTCGCACTTTGGGAGCCCAAGGTAGGAGAGTCATTTGAAGCCAGGAGTTTGAGACCAGCCTAGGCAACATAGTGAGACCCAAGTCTTTACAAAAAGCAATTAAAAAAATAGCCAGGTGCAGTGGTGCATGGCTGTAATCACAGCAACCCAGGCAGCTAAAGCAGGAGGATCACTTGAGTCTGGGAATTTGAGGCTGCCATGAGCTATGACCGTGCCACTGCACTGCAGCCTGGATAACAGGGCAAGTCCCTGTCTCTATAAAGAAAAACAACAAACAACAAATATAACAACAAGAATTCGTAAATCACTAAAACAAACCAAAAGACTCCAATGGTTTCCCAGTAAAGTAAGAATAAAACTCAAAGCCCTCACTGTGATGCGCAGGGACCTGCAGGATACAGCACCCCGTCTCTGCTATGTACTTCTCCAAAATTTATGCAATGCCACTCACTTTGTTCCCTGAAACTCTAGACTGCTGGGCTGTTTCTTACCTTGGCCCCTTTGCCCAGGCTTTGACTTTCATCCTGCAGGTCTCTTCTAAAAGAGCACCACCTTGGAGAGACTTTCTGAATCAAGTAGCCTACCGACCAGCTTCCCTCTTTCCCTCTGGGTCCCACTTATTTCCTTAACAGCACTCCTCACAGCGTCACCTGTGAGTTCCTGGCCACTAGCATATCAGTTTCTTGAGGGTGATACCATGCTCCACCTTGCTACAGCTTAACTGGCAGGTAACAGTGAATGGGATGGAGCAGAACCTAAATAAGTACTTGTCTACCAAATAAGTAAATCCTTAAAGATGTTTTCTTCAAGGATGTAGGTACAAGTCACCTGCATCATGGTAGCATTCAGTGTGGGGATTATCTCTCTCTTTAAACTTAGTAAAAATTACATTTGTTCATCTAAGACCCATTTTTTAGAGAAATATGTTTCTGAAGAACAAAGAGATACTGATTCCTATCCTCTATTTAAATGCCATGGGTGTTGAACCAAACTTCTTAGCCCCCTTATGTTAATCACTCTTATGAATTACTTATTTTTAATTAAGTGCTTGATTATTAAATGATAAAATCTATTCACTGCATGTCTAATATGCTCCTCTCTGTTTTGACTCTTCTGAGTCGGGCCAGGTAAAAAGGCTTCACATCATGGATGTTGGTAAGTCCCACGTTAGGATCTGTTCTCTTGATCAGCTTTCTCAGATTCTGTCCTGCGTGTTACAGACTCCTGAGAGACCCCTGTGAGTAGATTAGAGCTGTTGGAGATTCCTGCAGTAAAGAAGTCTGCTTGCCCTTAGAATTTCCGATACTTACCTTAGTACGTAGCACTTTCATCTCGATGTCTAGTATCTTGCTGTGCAAGTTGTGGTTGGCACCCAGCATCACTGGCATTAGAAATCTCAAGCTCTACCCTTTGCAATGAATTGGAATCTTGATTTTAAGGCCATCCCCATGTGACTCATAAGCACAGTAAAGTTCTAAAGCACTGCATCAGAGAACAGTGAGATGCTATCCCACTTGATCTTGCCAAGGACCCTTTGCAGTAGTATTACCATCCTCACTTTAGAGATGACAAAACTGAGATCAAGAAAGAAAATGTGACTTGGTCAGTTTGTCATGTCCAATGAGAAGCAGACACAAGAAAAGAACTCACATTCTGCTTCCCAGTCCTTCCATTATAATAGGATGCAACAATATCAGATCAGAGTGAAACAGCAGGAAAGTACTGATTTCTCAGATTCCAAAATAGAAATTTCATCATGAATCAGAACAAGGAATAGCCACCATCCATGTTAAAGAGGTCTGGGGAAGGAGGAAAAGAGGCAGAGGAAGTGAAGATGGGAACTCTAATAAGTCTTCTGAAACAAAGGAGACTAATTTGTGGAATCTTTAGTCTGCCAGCTCCATCCTTGTGGGGTTGCCAGGGTCCAGCTGCATCCCCCTCTGTACGGCCTCCTGCTGGGAGCTGGCAATGCCTCCTGACTTGCACTTACCCAGCTCTAGGGTGCTCCAGGATCCAGGATTCCTATAGCCCCAATACCAGGTACTTCAATATCCCTTCATGATTTTCCCAAAGCTGACCACACTTTTATAACTGTCTCAGCACTAAACTCCCCTCAGATTCTCCCAGTTTTGGTGTGTCATGTATTTTCTGCTGAAACTCTAACATCTGCGTGTACTCTTATAATCCCCATGTTATATTTTTACGTTGACATGGTATCCAAATGAAAATGCATTATGTATGATGTGTGTACATTTGAACATGGAGAGAAATGGAAAAGTTCTAGAGAAATTGTTCTGAAACATGTTTTTCTCAAAAAATGTTTTATTTTTTGGCATGTATTAAGCCTGAAACTCATTTATCTAGTTTGTTTCTCTCGATATTATTTCATCATATGAGACTCTGTATTTTATTTAAACAGCCCTATGTTGATAGACTTTAAAGTGATTGCCAGTCCCTTGTTCTTGCAAGCCATGATGTATTGAACATCCTGCACAGTTGTGCTTACACAAGGGCTAATGTTGCTTTAGGAGCACGCTTACGATTGGTACTGCCAGGTACTGGATGCATGCGCAGCTCTCCCAGGTGATGCTCTGTTGTGCTCCCAGATGTCTCCAGGCACTCCTTACAGCATCACCTGTGAGTTCCTGGTCACTAGCATATCAGTTTCCTGTAAGTGGTGGGTGGGTTCTTCAGCGCTAGGAATTATCAAACTGTTTAATCTTTGCCGATCTGACATATGATAAATGGTATCTTATTCTGGTTTAATTTGCATTTCCAGACAGTTAAAGAAGTTGAGCATCTTTTCATAAATTTACAGGCCATTTGAATTTCCTCTTCTACTCATAGCCTTCACTTACTTCCCTTTTCATCATTTGACTTTTAAATATTAATTCGTAGATGTGCTTTACGCATGTTGAATCATAATATTGCTTTATATGTTGTGAATGTTTTCCTTCCTAGTGTCTAATTATGTATTGTATTCTGTTCTCTGAGATTTTGGTATGAGATTTCTTTTTGGGATTTTGATCTGGTTAAATTTGTCTTATTTTTTTCTTTAAGTTTACTGTTTCATTCTGCTGTCCATTTTGTTTGAGAAAGCTCTCTTAATTCCCAAACCAACAAAACATTCTCCTATGTTACTTTCCTATACTTCTAAGTGTATTTTTAATTACTGGGTATTTATTCCTTCTTGAATTCATTGTTCTCTTTTATAGGAATCCAAGTACTAATTATGTTTCATTTTTACTTTATTATACATAGCCATTTTCCCCAAGCTACATATTAGATGTTCATTGTTTTCCTGGCTGTTAATTAGGGACTTAATGCTAACTATTGTAACACTCCTTATTTCTCTTTGACTTACACAATTCAATTTCTACAGTTCAATGTGGGTTGGCTTGTCCTCCTGGACAGCTCTCCTTCATGCAAGGCCACAGAAATCTGGCTCACTCCATTTTGACCTTGCACCATCTTGGAGTCCTTTATTTCTAATCATGCTGCACAAAGTAAATGGAAATAACCACTCAGGACATTTTAGGTACTAGATATGGAAATGCTCTATGTCATTTCCATCTATATTCCATTGGCTCGTTTCTAGACACAAAGAAAGATGGGGAATGTAGCTTCCCTGTGTTTCCAGGAGAAAAATAAAAATGATCTGGTTACTGTTTGGCAGAGGCTCTGTCATACCCACTGGTTAGCCATCCTTCCTCTATCCTATGCTAAGTGCCCTTATATACAAGTGTTTGCTTCTGTGCTCATCCCTACGGTCCAGTGATCTGCTTATCATTTACTGGATAATACTCTGTCATTTTGATTTCTATAAAAATAATGCATCTCCATATTTAGTAGAAAAAAATCACCCATTTAAAAACATTTTTGAATTTATTTGTCTATTTTTCACCTGTATTCATCCATGTGAAATTAAAAATCAATTTGTCATACACCGTTAAGAATGTTACTGGGATTCAATTAGGTTGGATTAGTAAATTGTTAACTTATAGACTAATTGGAAGATAACATTTAAAAAATTTTTTGAATTTCCTATGTTCAATATTATGTTTTTGGTGGTGGTTATAAGACTGTATGCATCTTATTAAAAGTATGATCTTAAATGGTAAATTTTAGTAAAGCTGACCAAAGAAACAGGATGGAACTGAAGACACAGTTGCTTAACTTTCAACCTTCCTTGATTTATAATAAATGCTTTACATGCTTTAGGTTTCCTTCTGAGCACCACTTTAACTAAATACTTCAAGATTTTTCTTAATAAAGATATTCAAACACACCAAAAGTAGGTGATGGTATCATGAACTTCTTGTTTTAAAAAATTTTTTTTATTGTACTTTAGGTTCTAGGGTACATGTGCACAACATACAGGTTTGTTACATATGTATACATGTGCCATGTTGGTGTGCTGTACCCATTAACTCATCATTTACATTATGTATATCTCCAAATGCTATCCCTCCCACCTCCCCCTACCCCACAACAGGCCCCAGTGTGTGATGTTCCCCTTCCTGTGTCCAAGTGTTCTCATTGTTCAATTCCCACCTAGGAGTGAGAACACGTGGTGTTTGGTTTTCTATCCTTGCGATAGTTTGCTGAGAATGATGGTTTCCAGCTGCATCCATGTCCCTACAAAGGACATGAGCTTACCCTTTTTTATGGCTGCATAGTATTCTGTGGTGAATATGTGCCACATTTTCTTAATCCAGTCTATCACTGATGGACATTTTGGTTGGTTCCAAGTCTTTGCTATTGTGAATAGTGCCGCAATAAACATACGTCTGCATATGTCTTTATAGCAGCATGATTTATAATCCTTTGGGTATATACCCAGTAATGGGATGGCTGGGTCAAATGGTATTTTTAGTTCTAGATCCTTGAGGAATCACCACACTGTCTTCCACAATGGTTTACAGTCCCACCAACAGTGTAAGAGTGTTCCTATTTCTCCACATCCTCTCCAGCACTGTTGTTCCCTGACTTCTTAATGATCGCTATTCTAACTGGTGTGAGATGGTATCTCACTGTGGTTTTGATTTGCATTTCTCTGATGGCCAGTGATGATGACCATTTTTTCATGTGTCTGTTGAGAAGTGTCTGTTCATATCCTTTGCCCACTTTTTGATGGGGTTGTTTGACTTCTTCTTGTAAATCTGTTTCTTTGTAGATTGCGGATATTAGCCCTTTGTCAGATGGGTAGGTTGTAAAAGTTTTCTCCCATTCTGTAGGTTGCCTGTTCACTCTGATGGTAGTTTCTTTTTCTGTGCAGAAGCTCTGTAGTTTAATTAGATCCCATTTGTTAATTTTGACTTTTGTTGCCATTGCTTTTGGTGTTTTAGACATGAAGTCCTTGCCCATGCCTATGGCCTGAATAGTATTGCCTAGGTTTTTCTTCTAGGGTTTTTATGGTTTTATGTCTAACATTTAAGTCTTTAATCCATCTTGAATTAATTTTTGTATAAGGTATAAGGAAGGAATCCAGTTTCAGCTTTCTACATATGACTAGCCAGTTTTCCCAGCACCATTTATTAAATACAGAATCCTTTCCCCATTTCTTCTTTTCCTCAGGTTTGTCAAAGATCAGATGGTTGTAGATGTGTGGTATTATTTCTGAGGGCTCTGTTCTGTTCCATTGGTCCATATCTCTGTTTTGATACCAGTACCATGCTGTTTTGGTTACTATAGCCTTGTAGGATAGTTTGAAGTCAAAAAAGTCAAAGCCTCCAGCTTTGTTCTTTTGGCTTAGGATTGTCTTGGCAATGCAGGCTCCTTTTTGGTTCCATATGAACTTTAAAATAGGTATTTCCAATTCTGTGAAGAAAGTCATTGGTAGCTTGACGGGAATGGCATTGAATCTATAAATTACCTTGGGCAGTATGGCCATTTTCACAATATCAATTCTTCCTATCCATGAGGATGGAATGTTCTTCCATTTGCTTGTGTCCTCTTTTATTTCATTGGGCAGTGGTTTGTAGTTCTCCTTGAAGAGGTCCTTCACATCCCTTGTAAGTTGGATTCCTAGGTATTTTATTTTCTTTGAAGCAATTGTGAATGGGAGTTCACTCATGATTTGGCTCTCTGTTTGTCTGTTGTTGGTGTATAGTAATGTTTGTGATTTTTGCACATTGATTTTGTGTCCTGAGACTTTGCTGAAGTTGCTTATCAGCTTAAGAAGATTTTGGGCTGAGACGATGGGTTTTCTAAATATACAATCATGTCATCTGCAAACAGGGACAATTTGACTTCCTCTTTTCCCAATTGAATACCTTTATTTCTTTCTCCTGCCTGATTGCCCTGGCCAGAACTTCCAACACTATGTTGAATAGGAGTGGTGAGACAGTGCATCCCTGACTTGTGTCAGTTTTCCAAGGGAATGCTTCCAGTTTTTGCCCATTCAGTATGATATTGGCTGTGGGTTTGTCATAAATAGCTCTTATTATTTTGAGATACATTCCATCAATACCTAGTTTATTGAGAGTTTTAAGCATGAAGCGCTGTTGAATTTTGTTGAAGGCCTTTTCTTCATCTATTAAGATAATCCTGTTGTCTCTGGTTCTGTTCATATGATGGATTACGTTTCTTGATTTGTGTATGTTGAATCAGCCTTGCATCCCAGGGATGAAGCCAACTTGATCTTGGTGGATAAGCTTTTTGATGTGCTGCTGGATTTAGTTTACCAGTATGTTATTGATGATTTTTACTTCGATGTTCATCAGGGATTTTGGTCTAAAATTATCTTTTTTTGTTGTGTCTCTCCCAGGCTTTGATATCAGGTTGATGCTAGCCACATAAAATGAGTTAGGGAAGATTCCCTCTCTTTCTATTGATTGGAATAATTTCAGAAGGAATGGTACCAGCTCTTCTTTGTAGAATTTGGCTGTGAATCCATCTGGTCCTGGACTTTTTTTGGTTGGTAGGCTATTAATTATTGCCTCAATTTCAGAGCCTGTTATGGGCCTATTCAGGCATTCAACTTCTTCCTGGTTTGGTCTTGGGAGGGTGTATGTGTCCAGAAATTTATCCATTTCTTCTAGATTTTCTAGTTTATTTGCAGAGAGGTGTTTATAGCATTCTTTGATGATAGCTGGTATTTCTGTGGGATCGGTGGCTATATCCCCTTTATCATTTTTTATTGCATCAATTTGATTCTTCTCTCTCTTCTTCTGTGTTAGTATTGCTAGTGGCCTATCAATTTTGTTGATCTTTTTTTTAAAAAAACAACTCCTGGATTAATTGATGTTTTGAAGGGATTTTTGTGTCTCTATCTCCTTCAGTTCTGCTCTGATCTGTTATTTCTTGCCTTCTGCTAGCTTTTGAATGTGTTTGCTCTTGCTTCTCTAGTTCTTTTAATTGTGATGTTAGGGTGACAATGTTAGATCTTTCCTGCTTTCTTTTGTGGGCATTTAGTGCTATAAATTTCCTTCTACACACTGCTTTAAATGTGTCCCAGAGATTCTGGTATGTTGTGTCTTTGTTCTCATTGGTTTCAAAGAACATCTTTATTTCTGCCTCCATTTCATTACATACCTGGTAGTCATTCAAGAGCAGGTTGTTCAGTTTCCATGTAGTTGAGCGGTTTTGAGTGAGTTTCTTAATTCTGAGTTCTAGTTTGATTGCACTGTGGTCTGGGAGACAGTTTGTTATAATTTATGTTCTTTTACATTTGCTGAGGAGTGCTTTACTTCCAACTATGTGGTCAATTTTGGAATAAGTGTGATGTGGTGCTAAGAAGAATGTATATTCTGTTGATTTGGGGTGGAGAGTTCTGTAGATGTCTATTATTTCTGCTTTGTGCAGAGCTCAGTTCAATTCCTGGATATCCTTGTTAACTTTCTGTCTTGTTGATCTGTCTAATGTTGACAGTCAGGTGTTAAAGTCTACCATTATTATTGTGTTGGAGTCTAAGTCTCTTTGTAGGTCTCTAAGGACTTGCTTTATGAATCTGAGTGCTCCTGTATTGGATGCATATATATTTAGGATAGTTAGCTCTTCTTGTTGAATTGACCTCTTTACCATTATTTAATGGCCTTCTTTGTCTCTTTGGATCTTTGTTGGTTTAAAGTCTGTTTTATCAGAGACTAGGATTGCAACCCCTGCTTTTTTTGTTTTGTTTTGTTTTCCATTTGCTTGGTAGATCTTCCTCCATCTTATTTTGAGCCTATGTGTGTCTTTGCATGTGAGATGGGTCTCCTGAATACAGCACACTAATGGGTCTTGACCCTTTATCCAATTTGCCAGTCAGTGTCTTTCAATTGGAAAATTTAGCCCATTTACATTTAAGGTTAATATTGTTATGTGCGAATTTCATCCTGTCATTATGATGTTAGCTGGTTATTTTGCTCGTTTGTTGATGCAGTTTCTTCCTAGCATCAATGGTCTTTACAATTTTGCATGTTTTTGCAGTGGCTGATAATAGTTGTTCCTTTCCATGTGTAGTGCTTCCTTCAGGAGCTCTTGTAAGGCAGGCCTGGTGGTGACAAAATCTCTCAGCAATTGCTTGTCTGTAAAGGATTTTATTTCTCCTTCACTTATGAAGCTTAGTTTGGCTGGATATGAAATTCTGGGTTGAGAATTCTTTTCTTTAAGAATGTTTAATATTGGCCCCCACTCTCTTCTGTCTTGTAGAGTTTCTGCCGAGAGATCCGTTGTTAGTCTGATAGGCTTCCCTTTGTGGGTAACCTGACCTTTCTCTCTGGGTTCCCTTAACATTTTTTCCTTCATTTCAACTTTGGTGAATCTGACAATTATATGTCTTGGAGTTGCTCTTCTTGAAGAATATATTTGTGGCATTCTCTGTATTTCCTGAATTAGAACGTCAGCCTGCCCTGCTTGGTTGGGGAAGTTCTCCTGGATAATATCCTGAAGAGTGTCTTCCAACTTGGTTCCATTCTCCCCATCACTTTCAGGTACACCGATCAGACACAGATTTGGTCTTTTCACATAGCCCCATATTTCTTGGAGGCTTTGTTCATTTCTTTTTACTCTTTTTTCTCTAAACTTCTCTTCTCACTTCATTTCATTCATTTGATCTTCAATCACTGATACCCTTTCTTCCACTTGATCGAATAGGCAACTGAAGCTTATGCATGTGTCACGTAGTACTCGCGCCATGGTTTTCAGCTCCATCAGGTCATTTAAGGTCTTCTCTACACTGTTGATTCTAGTTAGCCATTCATCTAATCTTTTTTCAAGGTTTTTAGCTACTTTGTGATGGGTATCATATAGCATCCTCTGCCTTCCAGGTTCAAGCAATTCTCTGCCTCATCCTCCTGAGTAGCTGAGTGTGATTACAGTATCATAATCATGCTGTCTAATTAAATGTAAGACAGATATAAAGGAATGAAGCATTTGTAAAATATTAGGAAGATTCTACCCTCAGATTCCTTGTCAAATTAGTTTCTCACTCTAATTAAAAGAAATTAAGGTGTTTTAAAAAGCCAATTGCTGATCTGAAGGTATGGTGCATACATAAGAAACATATAGAACTTCATTCAGCCACACGTATACAAACTGAAAAGCCTCAAAAAGTCAATGAATCCATCATTGAAGGTATAAATTTTAAATAAAAATAAATTTATATTAATGAAAATGAAACCTTATGTTATTGATACATTGTTGTTATTTTCTTTTTTGCCTACTAGTCTTATATTGGTATATAGGAAAGCTTCCACCATATTATTCTTCTTATTGTTTAGAATTATTTTTTATTACAGATTTCTTTATCCTCCATTATTTCTTATCCTTTCTTATTTCACTTCATTTATCTTCTTGTTAGTGCATATCCATTAAGATTAAAAAAAAATGTTGGCTGGGTGCAGTGGCTCATGCCTGTAATCTCAACACTCTGAGAGGCCAAGGTGGGTGGATCACGAGGTCAGGAGTTCACGACCAGCCTGGCCAAGATGGTGAAACTCCTTCTATACTAAAAATACAAAAATTAACTGGTTGTAGTGGTGGGCACCTGTAATCCCAGCTACTCAGGAGGTTGAGGCAAAGAATTGCTTGAACCTGGAAGGCGGAGGATTCAGTGAGCCAAGATTGCGCCACTGCACTCCAGCCTGGGTGACAAACCGTGTCTCAAAAAAAAAAAAAAGAAAAGTGAGATTCTGCAAGTAGTAAATTATCCAAGACCCTGCACATCAGACAAATGTCTGTACATCATCTTCCTTCCTCCCCTATTGCACGGCTAATGTGGAGTTCTGGGTTCAAAGCAACTTTCCCTTAGTATTTTGTAAACAACATTCTCATAACTTCTAGCATCCTGTGCTGTAAATGGAAAACCTGATGTCAGTTCAATTATCATTACTTATTAGGTGATTTATCTTTTCTCACTTGAAGCTTTTCAAACTTCATTTTTGTTTAGTGTGTTGACTTTTTTTAATTTTAGGAAACCTCATCCATGTTCATTCAAAATATTGCTCTTCGCCATTCTCTTTATTCTCTGTTTTCTCTATCTAGAATGTCTTTCAGGTGACATGTAGAGTTTCTAGATCTATGCCACATACCTCTTACATTTTTTTTTTCCTATTTTCTATTTCTTTATCCATTTGTGCTGCATTCTGGATGTTTCCCTAAGCTTTGTCTCCCAGTAACTGTTTCACGGTTCCTGTGCTTCCAAGCTGCTATTCAACTCATCTATGGAGGGCATTTTTCCACTAATTATCTTTTCTTTCTCAAGAATGCTAACTGGTTCTTCTCTGCAAATGCGTGCTCTTGTTTCTTGACATCATCTTCTTATTTTATGGTGCTCTCTCTTCCTTTTCTCTCTTTGAGAATATATTTGTTAAGTAAGTTTGTCTGACATGACTTTCATCATCCACAGTTGCCTTTTTGTTCCTAGTTATGGAATCATGATGCACTCTCATCTTGGAAATACATAAGGACTGGTGTTTATTGAATACCTACTCTGTGCGATTCAATGTAGGGTGGCCAACAGTGCTAGTGTCAGTACTAGTACAGTACTAAAGGGTTTTCCAGGGCTTGGAACTTTCAGTGCTAAGACCAAGAAAGTCCCAGTCAAATCAGAATGAGTGCATCACCCTAGTTCAATGTCCTGGGACCCTTATGGTGTATGAAACATGCAAGAAGTCTCCTGCTCTGTGGACGCTGTATTCCAATGAAGACAGAAACATAATAAACAAGTAAATACAATGAATTATGAAGGTACTGCCAAGAAGTGAAATTTGATAAGAAGAAAATAAAGCAAGCTGATTTAACTGAGGGTAACTGTTTAGGGTGGTTGATCCAGAAGGACCTTACTTAGGCAGATGATGTTCTTTTCTGTTTCTGAGACCTTTATAATAAGAAAGAGTCAAGTATAGGGACATCTGGAAACTAAGATTTTTAATCAGGGTGGATAGTAATTACAAAAATTCTACAAAGATGTAAGTGTGGCATATTAAAAAAGATAGGGAGAGAGAAAGAAAGAAATCTAGGGCTGGGCACAATGGCTCATGTCTGCAATCCCAATACTTTGGGAGGCCATGGAGGGTGGATTACTTGAGGCCAGTAGTTCAAGACCAGCCTGACGAACAAGGTGAAACCCCGTCTCTATGAAAAATACAAAAATTAGCCAGGCATGCTGGCATGTACCTGAAATCCCAACTACTAGGGAAAGTGAGGCAGAACAATCACTTGAAGCTGAGAGGCGGAAGGTTTCAGTGGACCAATGCTGGGCCACTGCACTCCAACCTGGGAGACAGAGCTAGAATCTGTCAGGGAAGGAAGGAAGGAAGGAAGGAAGGAAGGAAGGAAGGAAGGAAGGAAGGAGAAAAGAAAAGAAAAGAAAAGAAAAGAAAAGAAAAGAAAAGAAAAGAAGAGAAGGGAAGGGAAGAGAAGGGAAGGGAAAGGAGGGAGGAAGGAAGGAAAGAAGGAAGGAAGGAAGGAAGGAAGTGAAGGAAGACAGAAAAAAGAGAGAAAGAAAAAAAAGAAGAAAGAAAAGAAAAGAAATCCGAAGAAAGAAAAGAAAAGGAAAATGAAATCTAATGTGGATAGATCATCATCAAGAGCAAGAAGGTACATTTAGAAAGAAAGGCAAAGGCCAGATCTGTTAGGACCATGTGGTGCATGGCAAGGAATGTGGATACCCCTCTTATCACAATAGCGAGCTTTTAAAGGGTTTAAATAGGACTCTGATACACTGTAATTTATGTCTTCAAAAAATATCTTTCTGGATGGTGTATGGAGAAAGGATGGCAGTGGAGTCTAATAAGACTAGCTAGGAACTGATTGCAGTAGGGCCCAGCAGGAAGCAAGTGAGGTCTGGACTAAATTGATAACAGTAGAAATGGAGAAAGGGTGGTGGACCTGAAATATAATTTGAAGGTAGGGTTGGCAACATGTGCTGATGGATTAGAGAGCTAGAAAATGAAAAGAAGAAAACATGACTATTGGATTTTAGGCTTCAGTAAGTGAATGGATACTATTGATCAGGAGGGGAAGATTGAGATGGGGTGGGAAACGATGAGTCCTGCTTTGGCTGGTTAGGTTTGAGATGTCTTTGAGACATCACAGTGTGTCAGGTCGTCAGTGTGTATGCACATTAGGTGTTCAATGGTGTGGGAAGCCCAGACATGTAACTTTGGAGATTATTAACAAATAGTTGGCATTTAAAGTGAGATGTCTGGATGGGAGTACAAAATGTAATACCACTGTTTAAAAAATTTTAAAAAATTTTTTTAAAAAGGCACACTGTAGATATAGGAGCTGAGGACCTAGTTTTGGGGCATTCCAACATTTTAATACGTGCCAGAGGACCAGGGTTGAGCATAGCCCTCCACTCAAATATTCTAAGGGGAGGCAGCTCCAACCCTAGACCAAGAGGGTGACTCCACCTATGTTTCCTGTCCTTCAACAGTAGCATTTGCCATAGACCCTTACTTCAGCCTCCCACAGATGATATAATTTGAAGACTGAGATCTTGGGGGTGAGAGTGGGCAATGGGCTCTTGGCAATGACAAATATCTCTGCCTTGGGATTCCTTCCAAGGCAATCGTCGTAGATATTCTTCACGATCAAGAAGCACCTGTCCATCTTCAGATTATCTCAGGAAGCACAAATAGAAACATGCCAGCCATGGGTAGCAGCTTCAGTCCAGCCCTCTTTCTTCTCTGGTTCCAAATGCCCCGCCCCTTCCCTCCCTCTCACATCCTGCCAAGCTCTTCTTGTTCTGAATCCAGGCTTCAGGTCTCTACTCTCCACTCATGACAATGACCCTTACTTTCTCTCTGTCTTTGAAAAGACAGTTTCATACCTGGACTGCAGAAATGCCTCTTTCTTATTTCAGACCTTATTTGTTTACGTATTTAATTATTTTTACTGTATCTTTTCTGTAATATGTTTTGGGACATGAAAGTGAGGTTTTGGCCAGGCGCGGTGGCTCACGCCTGTAATCCCAGCACTTTGGGAGGCCGAGGCGGGTGGATCGCCAGGTCAGGAAATCGAGACCATTCTAGCTAACATGGTGAAATCTCATCTCTATTAAAAACACACACACACACACGCACAAAATTAGCCGGGCGTGGTGACAGGCACCTGTAGTCCCAGCTACTCAGGAGGCTGAGGCAGGAGAATGGCATGAACCCAGGAGACAGAGCTTGCAGTGAGCCGAGATAGTGCCCCTGCACTCCAGCCTGGGCTACAGAGCAAGACTCCGTCTCAAAAAAAAAAAAGGCATTTCATCTATGATATTTGTCATTAAAAGCAGTTGGGATTTGATATTAATTATATTATATATTAATTATATGTATTTATATATTAATTAGATTACATAATTATAATTTTTATATATTATAATTAATATTTAATTATATATAAATTATAATTACCTAAAATTTATATTCTAATGGGGAGCTTAGAACTGATTTTAGTATTAACACTCAGACCTCACAAAAATTTAAATTTGATTAGTGAAAGCACTGAACTTTTTAGTATTCACAATGATACATCTGTCAAGGGAAGCACACAGTCTCCATTCCTTGGTGCATTGGTCTCTTTTTCCAAGGATGAGTGTCTTTCAGTCTTGGTTAAAGTCAAAGATACTGATGATGCCACATTATCCAGGAGTTTAGTCTATGGGAAAGGGTATAAATAACCCTGAATGGAGTCAAATGCCTTATTTTCTTTTCACACCCTGCTCCAGTATCGAGAAAACTTCCTATTCTATCATGGTGGCCAGATCTGGGACTTTGTATTAAGTTTAGGTAAAAGGAGACAAGAAAACCACTTAGCTGGATTTCATTCAGGCATGTTTAGCCTGGTGAAAAGTCAATCTTGCTTGGGTCCAAATTCTCTCATCAGTGATGACATTCACTTTTGGAGCAAAGTCGTAGGCCATAATGAACTATCTCTCTGTCATTGCACTTCTTCTGTGTGTGCATTCCCTTTGAGAATACCACATTTTTTCAAGAAATCCTATGTTCTCAACACCTATATATTCTTTCCCATTAGCTTGCAGAGAACTGAAATTCTCAAACTGTCCACAAATGGATTTAATGCACTGTTAGACTCCGGAGAGATTTTGATAAAAGAGAATAACATTGTGCATATTGAAGTGTGTGAATATTTGCTTCAAAATTTTAAGAATTTAACATAACCTAATTCCATTGCCTCACTCCCGTCACGCATTGCAAAGCACTTCTGAATTACAAGAAAAGAGTAGTGTTTTCTTTTCTTTAGCAAAATTATTTTAGAAGTGGAAAAACATTTCACATGAAACTTAATCATGGGGATACATCAAAATCCTGCATGAAGATAATTGTTTTCAGACTTTCAATACATGTACACAATCTCACTAAAGCAAGCTACAAATACAAAAAAATACTAATTACTTAGTAAATGTGGAGATAATTTCCAATGGAAAAAAATAAGTTTTTTAAAGCTACATGAAAGTGAACTCTAAAAGTAAGAGACCAATGTGGAGAAAAAAATGAAAAAATAAAATCTACAATTTCAGTTTCTTTTTTAATGCAAGTAAAAGTTTGGACGCTGCAGGGAATTTCCAAAACATTTTATACTATTGAACAATAAGTTTGTCATCTTAGGTCCTGTCACATAGCTATTTGTGTACGGCTTCTAAAGCCTTGACATCAGAATCAACTGAAAGAGTATTTGAAAAGGAAGGAAAAAAGGACGGACGGAAGGAAGGAAGGAAGGAAGGAGGGAGGGAAGGAAGGAAAGAAGGAAGGGAAAATGGAAAGAAGGAAGGGAAAATGGAAGGAAGGAAGGAAGGAAAAATTGAAGGAAGAAGGGAAAGAAGGAAGGAAGGAAAAACAGAAGGAAGGAAAGAAGACGAAGGAAGGAAAAATGGAAGGAAGGAAGGAGGGAAGGAAGGAGAGAGGGAAGGAAGGGAGGAAGCAAGGAAGGAAAGAAGGAAGGAAGGAAAGCTGGGTTTTAAAGCATCAAATAAATGGAGAAATAAAATCAGTCCACTGGTCATTGCAGAAAAGACTGACTCAATTCTATCCTAATAAGTTACATTACTGTTTGAGAAGGTCACAGAAGGGACTTCATTTTGTGTTATACTTATTTTTTCTTAATCTAGCATTCTTACCCTTGTCGTCTTCATCTCTGTTGCAAGCTGTACTTTCAAATCATCACCCATGTACCATTTTGCCCTGTGATAGGCAAAAGAGTGACTCCCAAATTTGTCCTCATCTTAATTTCTGCAGCTTGTAAATGTGTTTTCATACATAGCAAAGGGACTTTGCAGATATGATTAACTGAAGCATCTTGAGATGGAAAGATGATCCCAGATTATCCAGTGGGGCTAATGTCATCACAAGGGTCTTTATGAAAAGGTGATGTGGGGTGATGTCAGAAGATGTCAGAGGCCAGAGTGATGCGATTGCCAAAAGTGACCATGAGTCAAGGAGTGTGGGCAGCCTCTGGAGGTTGGAGTGGACAAGAAAATGGATTATTCCCTGAACCTTCAGAAGAAATGAAGTCCTGTGACACACTGATATTAGGATTCCTGATATTCAGAATTGTAAGAAAATAAGTGTGTATTGTTTGTTAGCCCCTAAGTTTGTGTTATCAGTTACAGTAGCAATAGGACACTAATGCTTCCATCTTCCATGTGGGACTAGAAGACAGTTGTCCCTGGGTTTACCTCGGGGGACTGGTACTAGGACTTTCTGGACCCCAAATCCTCAGATGCTTAAGCCTCTGATATAAAAAGGTGTAGTATTGGCATATAACCTACACACATTCTTTCATGTGATGTATTTTAAATCACCTCTAGATTACTTACAATACTTAATATAATGTAAATGCTACGTCAATCATGTGCATAGTTTAGGGGAAAATGACAAGAAAAAGAGACCTGTACATGTTCAGTACAGGCGTCATTTTTTTCTGGATAATTTTGATGTGCAGGTGGTTGAATCCATGGATGTGGTATCCACAGATAGGAAAGGGGGCCGACTCCGTGTGCTGTCTCCGGCTTCCCTTCCCGGCTTCTCTCTCCAACTTCTCAGAAATTGTCCATGATGTTTCTGAGGTCCTGAGACTCAGAAGGAGCCTCTCTTTTATAATCTAAGTTTCTTTGTAGGTGGACTAGAGCCTTTACCTTTCCTGTAAAGCCAATCCCATTTAATCAGGTGAAATGGTTTGAATCAAGCCAGCCTAACCACCCTCCCAGAGCAGAAGGCCTCCACCAATATCCATCTCCCGTATAATTCCCCCGGGGCAGACATGGAGGCCTTGACACAGCTGACTGCTCTGTGACCCTCCTTGGCTCCCCTACGGCCTCCCATCTGCCTCCTCATGGGTGGTTTCCAAGCGCGAGCTCCTCTGCAGCTTCGCCCGCTGCCTGTCTGCCTTCAGCATCGCTCATGCCGCCCATTCCATGCTCCAAGCACAGGGAACTTCCCCAGGCCCCCAGACACCCCACACAAGCTCTTCCCTCGTGTTCTCGACGGGGCCAATGCCCTCTACCTGGATATGCTTCCGCTTCCTCCTCTCTCTCCCTAACTCCTTCTCACCCTGAACTGTTCCCAGGAGGCCTTGCTTGGCATTCTCACTCCCTCAGCTAGCTTCAGGGTTGCCTCCTCCCTGTACTTTGCTCCTTAGAGTCCCTCCCAACATTCCCCAATCACAGAGCTTATCCCATTTTGCAAAACCGCTGATTGAACTGGCTATTCTTCCTAACGGTCTGCCATTTCCTGGGATGACGCTTCTCAAAGTGGGGTCCCCCCACCTGTAGTAGCAGGATCAATAGGGTATCTCTTAGGAATGTTAATTGTGGGTTTATACCCCAAGCGCACTGAAGGAGAAACTCAGGAGTGGACCTGGCAGGGTCTGTCTCAACTGGCCCTCCAGAAGGTTATGATGGATGTGAAGTCTGAGAAACACTATTCTAGGTAATGCATACCATTTTTGTTTTATTCATCTGAGAATATCCCAGCATCTATTTAGTGTTCAATAAATCCTTACAGAATACATACAACATTTTTTTACTAGAGGGTAGGCTAGTACAAAATTGAGTCACAGTAACTATCAGAATTTTGCATGTGCAGTCCCAATAATCCCCACAAAAATTTTAAGCAGGGAATGTTGTTCAGTGTTACATATCAGAAAACTAAGTCTCAGACAGACCCTTATATGTATTTGCTTATGTATAAATATGGTTGCTTATATATAAATATAATTTGCTTATATATACGTGTTATATATATGCAAATTATATTTATATATATTTGCTGTTCTACAAGTATGTGGCGTCATATCCAGATCTGGCTGATTCTATAGCTGCTGTCCATCTCTGTACCAGGCTACTTCAGATACTTGATGGTTTGCAACTTTACAAGTCTGGATGCATATGAGAATGACCCAGGAAACAACAACACAAATCCAAGGCACTGGCAACAGTGTGTTTTAAAAGCATATTCTACTGTGCATTCAGGGTTGGAGACTACCGCTGCCTTACCCTAGCCTAGCCCAGGAAGCTGGGGGAGAATAAAATATTTCTCTACGATGTTGGCAGCTCATGTCCACAGTGGATCTTATCACCTCCAGTCTTCCTTTCCTTACTTGTGGTTTCTTGCTATTCCACCTTAGCCTGGAATTACGTTCCATTTCCTTGATGTCTGTAATTCATCTTGTCCCTTGATTGACAGTCCATTTGGGGCATCCTTTTCCAGCAACACTTAGGAATTCCTTCTGGCAAGGCTGTGATTTGTCTCTTAACAGTGCACACCCTGATAGCAAGTAAGGGGCTCCCCCTCCATCCTCATATCCCAGTCCCTGTCTTCATCCCCTGATTACCCTACTGCTAGCGGAGGGGAAGCTGACAGTTGTAAACTCTAAATTGCTTGCAAATATTTTATACTATTCTTCCAATCAGCACAGTTATTATGAGTACATAGTCAGGAGTCACAGACAGGGGGACATCATCAGGTTCGAAACATAAACCTCGTGCTCGTATGTGACAGAGCCTAGGGTCCGACGCAAGTGTGTTGGTCAAAGTTGAATACTCACATTCCGTTAATGCTGCTTACAAATTACTTTTCTAATTAAGTGCTTGCTTATTAAAGATGCAATCTGTCACTGCATGGGTGATGCCCGACCACATTCCTGTCTCTTCTTTGCTTCGTCCAGATGTTGTTTACTAAAATGTGTTTCTTCAAAATTCTACTTTGCCATTCCATCCCTGAAGTCCTCCAGCCATGAGTAATACAGCCAGCTGATGGCTACTCAATAAATAACTGCTTGCAGAGGAATTTGGGGCAGGGGGATGGGGGAAGAGGGGCATGAGTTAGAATGGCTGATTTGTTTTTCCAGGTTGAATGAGCCAATTGCTATTAATCCGTAGCCCTACGAGGATTTCTCTTGACATGAATTAATCTACCTGTTCTCCGGACAAAAGGCAAATGAGAATGTGCTGGTATTTGAGGTAGAGAGTTCTCCCTCTCTGGGCAAAAAAGCAAGGATACAGAAATGGTTACCAGAAATGTTCAGGCCATGAAAATGATGGTCAATGAGTATAACCCTTACCTGGAAGGGACACACAGAGTTCATTCATGCAGTCTCATTATGTTCAAGAAGTTTAAAAACCAAAAGTAATTAAAAGGATTTCTCTTCTCTCCTTGATGTTCTTGTGCTTGATTAAAAGTGATCCGAGTATAGTTCAGAGAATATTTACCAGCATTGTCTTCATCTCCTATTCCCCATCTTCCTTCCTGCCTTTCATACAGTGCCACTCTTCTTAAACACATCTTCATATAATAACCTAATAAAAACACCTTCTCATCTGTTCCCTGTCCATGTGGCTGTTTTTCTACCTTTGATTCTCTCCCAAATCTCTCAGCCCTTAAAATGTAGACCCTTTCATCTTTTTTTCGAAAAAAAAGATGTCCCTCGACATCTTTCTTTTTGGAAGGAGAAAATTTGGGGGATACTGATTGGATTCTTTGAGTGTAATCAGAAAGGGATGATATCTGTGAGTATTCTTTTATTAATAACATGTTTCCTATAAAATAATAATAAGATACACTACTTATTTGACATGTGCTATATTCATTATAGCAAACACTGTATTGCTTTTCCTAAATCTTCCCAGCAAATCTGACTAGGTCTTAGCATGCCCACTTTCTTAGTGTGTTTGGGACACTGTAACAAAGTACTGGAAACCGTGTGGCTTATAAATAACAGGAATTTATTTTTCACAGTTCTTGGGGCTGAGAAGTCCAAGATCAAGGCACCAGTAGATTTGGTGTATGCTGGCACCCTGCTTCTTGGTTCAGAGATGGTGACTTCTCACTGTGTCTTCACATGACTGAAGGGACATGGGAGCTCTCTGGGGCCTCTTTTATGCACCAATCCCATTGATGAGGGCTTCCCCCTTATCACCAAATTACCTCCTAAAGACTCCACCTCCTACCACGATCACATTGGGGATGCTTCTCTGGCCTTTTGATAGAGCACCGCCTGTCCAAAACATTGTTAATGAAAAAGAGTTCTGCCAGGTGTGATGGCAGGCACCTATAGTCCCAACTACTTGCGAAGCTGAGGCAGGAAGATTTCTTGAATCCAGGAGTGCTGAGCTGTAGTGCGCTATGCTTATCAGGCATCTGCACTAAGTTCAGCATCAATATAGTGACCTCCCAGGAACAGGGAACCACCAGGTTACCCAAGGAAGGCTGAACTGGCCCAGGTCAGAAACAGAGAAGGTGAAACTTCCATGCTGATCAGTACTGGGATTGTGCCTGTGATTAGTCACTGCACTCCAGCCTGGGCAATCTAGTGAAACCTCATCTCTAAAAAAATGAATAATAAAAATAGAAATAAACTCTGCAAACAGAGCTAGGCTCAGTTCCTCAATTAGAAAACAATGACATTGAAAGACGTTTCAGAGATGTTTTCCCCACAAGGAATAGTTGTTTTCTATGTTTTGCAAATATTTACTGAAAGCTTTTTTTTTTCGAGATGGAGTCTTGTTCTGTTGCCCAGGCTGGAGTTCAGTGACACGAGCTCAGCTCACTGCAATCTCTGCCTCCTGGGTTCAAGTGATTCTCCTGCCTCAGCCTCCCGAGTAGCTGGGACTACAGGCACCTGTCACCATGTCAGGCTAATTTTTTTTTTTTTTTTTGTATTTTTAGTAGAGAAGCGGTTTCACTCGATTTCCTGACCTCATGATCAGCCTGCCTTGGCTTCCTAAAGTGCTGGGATTATAGACATGAGCCACCACGCCTAGTTACTGAATACTTTTTAAATGCCAGACAGTATCCTCACTGAGGAGCTGAGATTTGGCACCAGTGAGAAGCTGGCACAGCAGGAAGATGCTGGGATTTGAAGGTAGACAGCTCAGGGTTTATCTCCTGTCTCTATTGCTGTGTGACTTTTACCTTTAGTGTATCTTTTTACCACCCCGAGGGACTTTCTCTCTTTGTAAACACTGAGTACTCATGTGCCTTATAGAAATGCCTCCAGTTGTTACTGAGTCAGGAAATTCACGCAAAGGGTTTAGCACAGGGCCAAAGCAGCTCACTTTGGGTTGCTCTATTTCTCTAACCTTTTGTTCCTCTGAATACTTGGGGCTGCATCTGCTCTATGCGAAGCAAGAAGACTGGCTTTCTGATGGCCAGTCACATTTGGGTTTCTATCATGGTCAAGATGGTAGGGAAATATAGCGCCATGAAAACTTGAGTCACAAAAGCAGAGTCATGCATCATCATCCTGAGCTGGTGCAGCAACAGCAAAAGAGGGACCCATGAGCAATCCAGCCATCCACGGTGCTTCTCAGGTGGCTTAAGTTTCTTTTCTCTTGCTCCAACAATCTGTCCTTCTGGAGGTGGGAAATGACTTATCCAAGGCCAGGAAGCAAGTTGTAACAGAATCAGACCAATGATTCAGCCGTCGAATGCTCTATTTTCAACTCTGGTTTGCCTCACTCTTTGAGGTGAGCTCATCTTCTGATCGCTGATATTTCTGACATCAGTACACGAAAGGGAAGCATTTCCAGAGGATGCAGAGAGCCTCTGATGGAGACACAAAACATAGGTGTGGACTACGTGTTGTGGCTCACTCCTGTAGCCCGAGCACTTTGGGAAGCAGAGGCAGGCAGATCACTTGAGGCCAGGAGTTTGAGACCAGCCTGGTAATATGGTAAAACCCCGTCTCTACTAAAAAAATACAAAAATTAGCTGGGTGTGGTGGCACATGCCTGTAATCCCAGCTATTCGGGATGCTGAGGCATGAGAATCATTTGAACTCAGGAGGCAGGAGTTGCAGTGAGCTGAGATTGTGCCATTGCATTCCAGCCTGGTTGATAGAGCAAGACTCTGTCTCAGAACAAACAAACAAACCCAAAACTACAGGTGTAGAGGACCTGCCACATCAGCAAACCTAGTCACACTGGATCCAGAAAAAAACAGAGCAGACTCATGAGACCAACTGGATCATGTGCGCACCTCTGGCTCCATCCTGAATTTCTCCAGAATTCTGAGGTTTCTTAGCTGCTGGCAAGGCCCAAACAAATGTGCAGATCAAAGTAAAAGAGAATGACCGTAAGTCCTTAAAGCTCGTCAGGTGGCTTTGTACAGAGGTAGAGAGAAAGGACTATTGAGAGTTTCTTTGGCTTATCGTACTTTCAAGTCCATGTCCAAATACATCTTCATAGTAAAATTCAAGGTCTAGGCAAAAAACAGAACCCACTCTAGGCATCTCAGAAGGATGGGATTTAGAATGGAAATTAGTAACACAAATGACGGAGGTTGGAAGAAGTCATTTAGAACAAGAAGCAGGCACAACAGGGGCTACAAGGGAGCAGGGACCATAAAGAGAGGCTCATCTGCTGGACATGGAGTCAGCATGAGACACTGCCATGGCTAGAGCTGCTCAGGGAAGGGGAGGAGGAAATGTGTTCTCCCCTCTCCCTTCTTCTCACCCTTTGGCTCCAATAGTGCCTCCCAATAAAACATCTGGCCAGAAACCAGAGAGCAAGTGTCAGGGAAACCCACAGGATGACAGGACTGGGCAGGGATGATCTGAATCACACTGGCAGGGGCCACTTGTGACCTCAGGGAATTTGTCCATGAATGGAAGCATTGCACGTGCCTGATAGGAATCTAGACACTAGAGAGAGTGTAACCCTTCTTCTGTACATTCTTCCCAGACCTGGAGGAGAGGAATGGAGGTGGGTAGGGAGCTTGTGGCTATTAGCCACTCCCTTCCTTGACATTTAATTAAATAGATGGACTAAACTATTGCCAGAAGGTATTTTTATTTTTATTTAAGTAAAGAGAACATGGATAAAAGCAAGATCCACTTTCTGCAAGGTTACCCAGTGGCAGCCATTGTGCTAATCATGCTTGACTGATTTCTCACTCATCAGCTCAACAACGCCAGGAAGTCGGTCTTATTACCTCCATGTCGCTAATAAACAGATGAAATGAAGCTCCACAAAGAACAGTCAATGTGCCCAGGCCACACAGCTCCTCCACAGGAGATTCTGCAAGGGCTGGACCCCACCTCTGGGTTGAAAGCCTGCATTTTCTCAAATAGCCTACACCCAATAAACGCCACCCCACTAAAATACCTGAGAGACAAAGAGCCGTGGTGTGTTGGTTGTTTAGTGTGCACTCATGTATTCTCTGCTTCAGCATTATAAGAACTAAAAAAGGAAAGGAAATTAAATAAAAAGAAGGCAAACAAAACAATAACAACACCACCAAACCAGCCTGTGGATTTTGTTCAGGATGGAAGCTAACTTTAGCCAAAGGGACAAATGTGAGTCACCCCACGTTCTAACATGATTTCAAGAACCCAGAAGCAACAGCAGTTCCCGTTTCTGATTCCATTGTTGCAGAATGTCACGTGTTTTCGGCCCTGGTGCTTCCCTTCCTGTCGTCTCCTGTGAGTTGTGTTTGCTTCGTTCTCTTCCTTGGGAACCTAGGTCCCCTCCTAGACCATCTTCTCTCAACCATTTGCCTCTTGTAGAGAACAAAGGAGGCACAGTGTCACTGATGAATGCGTGGTAATGTCAAAGTCATAATTACTGAAACCAAATGGAAACAAAAAATGACAGTTCATGTGAGGCACCCAACTCACTCAGGGTTTCTTCTCAGAGTACGTGAATCGCTTCCACCATAACCCAGCAGGAGCAAAAGGTTCTTTCCAAATTATCCTCAGGCAGAGAACGTCTGTGGGGAGCAGAGGGGAGGGCAGCCATGGGACCAAAGCTCATGGCCTCGTGTCTGCCTCTGACCCTGCCTGGAGCGGGCTGGGGAGGGGGCTCTCTCGTCTTTTGTTCTTGTTTCATTTTCAAAATACATTCCCGCAGCAGCCAGGACTCTTGAAAGAGTATGACTGAGTGGCTCTTTGAGAGGCAGGCGGTGGCAGATGGGTAAGTGTGAAAATGTGATCTATCTGGATCTCACACTAGGCAACATGCACAAAACACCACTGGAATCGCAGCTTTCAAGGGGATAACTCTCAATTTATGCCCAAAGAACTGACTAGCATTTGGCTTTGGGAACTGAATGGATAAGATGCCCAAGAGATTGGGGGTTAAGACTTCTTTGCAGGATATCCCCGTCCTCAACACCACCTCATTCATATTATCTTGGAAAACATATGCAGCTGATAAATTCATTTCTATTCATTCTAAAATCATAAGCACACAATGATATTTGCATTTAAAAAGTTGGGGGTGGGGGATGGAGTTTTTCCCCCCCACCCAGCTGGTATCTGTAATTGATATCTGGTTCAGCTATCCTGGTACAAGTAAAAGCAGTTAAACAAACAAACAAACAAACAAAAAAAA
The DNA here is from genome assembly GCF_003255815.1 of Theropithecus gelada. Lineage (NCBI taxonomy): Eukaryota > Metazoa > Chordata > Mammalia > Primates > Cercopithecidae > Theropithecus > Theropithecus gelada. The sequence continues at coordinate 99,843,136 of NC_037675.1, read as the reverse complement.
GCCAAGCCAAGTTGATTTGAAGATACAGAATGGATTTGAAATAAGTCAATGCAGTACTTGTTTCCACAAACATTAAAAATACAGACCATGTGCCACGCAATATTCTGACCCTAAACAAAATAAGTAGAAGGAGGCATATTTGCTTTTCAAAGGAGTCTGAGCTACCAAACAAAGAGGAGGCCGGAAGATGGCCGTGGAGTTTCCTCAGTGCCCCGAGCTGCCCACAGTGCTCTGGAACCCTTGAAGCCTATTAAAAGACCTTGGGTCTTTGTTCTCCCCCAGCATTGACCAGAGTCCCTGGCTCTAGGGAAGCCAAATTCATAGGCTTGGACTGGAAGAAACCAACCTCATTCAAAGAAGTTTATGCTAGATCTTGAAGGATGGATGGACATTTCCTAAGTATAAGAAGAAAAAAGCACTTCAATGTGGGAAACACTTTTGCAAAGGTCAGGAGGTGTGAACCAAGGACATGAGCTTCAATATGGGAAGGTAGGGCTCTTGAGGGCAGGAAAATAAGGTATTTTCCCTTATTTGTGGGGGCCAGGCTACCCTCGTCATCTTCCATAGTCAATATGCTTTATCACTGCAACTGAATCGGATTACTAAAATATCCTAAATGTGAGGGATTGAAACCTACAATTTGAGTCTCTTTACAAGACCCCACACAAATACAAAAACTGCATAGAGCATGCTTCAGACCTTTAGACTTTCTTTATAATGTAGTTTTAAAAGTAAAGCAACCATTTACAAAAATTTCTGTATTTTTTTATCCTGGTGTCTTTATATTTTAAAAACAAATCTCATACTCTAGAATTTTGCCTTAAGACGCAAGATGTCCCTAGATTTCTATGTGGTAAAACTACTTCCAATGTTTTAAACAAAATTTCCCTTAAGACATTTTAACACCCCAATAAACATTTACTCAATTTTAAATTCAGTTTGGCAAGAATTTTTTTTTTAATTTAACTAAGTTAAAAATCAAATTTTTTCTTGATATGGCTTGGCTATGTCTCCACCCAAATCTCGTCTTGAATTGTAACTCCCACAATTCCCCCTGTATCAAAGGAGGAACCCGGTGGGAGGTGATTGAATTATGGGGGTAAGCCTTTCCTGTGCTGCTCTCGTTATGATAGTGAATGAGTCTAACGAGATCAGATGGTTTTAAAAATGGGAGTTTCCCTGCATGAATTTTTTGCCTGCCGCCATCAATGTAAGACATGACTTGCTCCTCCTTGCCTTCCGCCATGATTTTGAGGCATCCTCGACCACGTGGAACTGTAAGTCCATTGAACCTCTTTGTTTGGTAAATTGCCCAGTTTGGGGTACATCTTTATCAGCAGCATGAAAACGAACTAATACATCCCTCGTTCTTACAACAAGACCATTGGTGAGTATCCCACTTCCTATTCGATAACTGAGTAAACGATGGATCAAAAATCTGCCCACGTTCATGGTTGTGAGCAGTAAGGAGAACTGACAAGAGGTCTGTCTTTCTCCTCTGTCCTGATGCCATCCCAGGGTTTGAACATTGAAAGGAAAATTAAATAACTTGGCCCAAGAATAAATAAGCAAAAAGTCTGCTGGCCTTTTCTAGTTGGTGTCAAGAAGGTTTAATGTGGGACATTTCCTCACCTGCATACCTGGCCTCTGAAACCAAGAAGAGAAAGAGATAAAATTATCGTCAAATCTCCCCCTACCCCTCCATCTGCTTTACAACCACGAGACAGGAATCTGGCGAGGCTTCGAAAACTAGCTCCTCTGCGATGTGATTTGTGGGCACCGAGGCATCATTGATCCCCATCAAGGCTGCTGTCATTATTTCTTAAGGGTTAACTCACATCAGAATGCTGGAGAGCAGATGACCACAGAAATCGAACTCCCACAGCCCAGGCTGATGCTGAGTTCCTGAAGAATGAGTCATCCAGGAAAAATTAATCATGAAAATGGCTAATTTATAACTGGGCACATCCAAGAAGAGGGTGCATGCATGTGGAAGGATTGGGTAATGGTCATTTTTCTCATTAACAATAGAACCCACCTGAGTGAGTAAACTGCAACAGAAATGAGCTGTTTGGAAGGATCAAAAAAGTTGCCATCCTGGAGGCTGGAGCACAGGCTGGGGAGCTGCCTTCCCTTGTCCATGGCCCCAGATATCCTCTGTCACCTCTCTGGCCTGCTTTCCCTCCAGCCATCAGCAGACTGAGTGCCTGGGTGCCTCTCTTTCTTCTTTATTATTTCCCTTCTCTCTTCCCTAGGTTTTTCTCTTTCCTTTTTTCCTTTCTCTCTTTTTCTTTCTTTCCCTTTGCTTCTTTTTCTTTCTTTCTCTCTCTCTTTCTTTCTTTCTTTCTTTCTTTCTTTCTTTCTTTCTTTCTTTCTTTCTTTCTTTCTTTCTTTCTTCCTTCCTTCCTTCCTTCCTTCCTTCCTTCCTTCCTTCCCTTTCCTTTTTTCTTTCTTCTTTCTTTCCTTCTTTTCTTTCTCTCTTTCTCTCCTTCCTTCCTTCCTTCCTTCCTTCCTTCCTTCCTTCCTTCCTTCCTTCCTTCCTCCCTCCCTCCCTCCCTCCCTCCCTCCCTCTTCTTCTTTTTTTTTTGGGGGGGGGGTCTCACTCTATCACCCAGGCTGGAGTGCAGTGGTGTGATCTTGGCTCACTGTAACCTCCATCTCCCAGGCTCAAGCGATACTCCCACCTCAGCCTTCCAAGTAGCTGGGACCACAGGAACACACAACCATGCCTGGCTAACTTGTTGCATTTTTGGTAGAGACAGGATTTTCTCATGTTGTCTAGGCTGGTCTCCTGAGCTCAGGTGATCTGCCTACTTTGGCCTCCCAAAGTGCTGGGATTACAGGCCTGAGCCACCGTGCCTGGCCGATCTTTCTCTTTTCTTCCTGTTTCTTTCTCTCTGGCTCTCTCCTTTTCCCTCCCCTCCCCCTTTGCTTGGTATTCTTTCTCTGCCTTTCCAACCTCTTTCATTTCTCCCTCACTCCCCTATTTGTCTCTCTCTTCACTATTTCTCATATGTCCCCTCTTCCTTTATCCTGCAACCTCCTTTTCCGCCCTTTTTCTTTCCTGTATGAACCTCTGTTGGCACTCAAGACATAAAACAAAGCCTTGGGACATGAAAAGTGGAAGGACCTTTAGCACAGAGCTTCTCAAGCTTTAATAGGTACATGAGTTACCCAGGGATGTTGTGAAAATGCAGATTCTGCTGCAGCAGGTCTGGCTGGGACCTGGGATTCTGCAATTCTCACACTCCCAGCTGAGGCTGATGCTGTGGCTTCTGGGAGTTACATGCTTTGAGTTCCAAGGCTTTCCTGCACCTCTGTTTCAAGTGCTTCACTTGGCAGAGCAAAAAAGCTGACCCTAAGAAGGCAGAGGCTTCCTCTGAGCTCACACTTCAGACACTCTGGGAGCTGGCGGCTGGATGGGAGCTTGACTCCTGCAGGGCCTGTGTCCTTTACCTGCGTGGGTGGGACAGCAAGTACTTCCTTCCCTCTGTGAAACTGGCTACACCTTGATGTGCTTTAGTTTTTTGGGCTTTTGTTTGTTTGTTTTTGTTGTTGTTGTTGTTCTGATGGTCTTGCCCTTCCCCACAGGCTGGAGTGCAGTGGTGCAAACGCTGCTCACTGCAGCCTCAACCTCCCAGACTCAAGCAATCCTCCCACCTTTGCCCCTGAGGTTCTGCGACTGGGACCACAGGTGTGTGCCACCTCACTTGGCTAATATTTCATTTTTTGTAGAGATGGGGTCTTGCCATGTTGCCCAGGCTGGTCTCAAACTCCTGGGCTTGAGCAATTGTGTCTCCTTGTTCTCTCAAAGTGCTGAGGTTACAGGCTTGAGCCACCAGCTCAACCATGCTTTAGTTTTTATGTTCATCACTTAGGGTGGAGAAAACCCTATTTTCCAATTTGAGGCAAGGTTTATAATTAAAACCTTGGACCCAGACAGTCCTGTTCTGGGTTTCAAATTTTAACTCTGTCACATAACATCTCTTTGAAATTGGACAGGTCATCTAACCCCTTTGGGCCTCAGTCTTTACATTTAAAAAATGATTGGTATTTATCTCTTAGGGAGGTTGTGAGAACCAATCTGCAACTGATGTGCGCTAAGTACTGCTCTCAGAGCCAGCACTCCACAAAGTCATGCTCATCTAGGTCCTCTGCATCTCAAAGCCCTAAGCTCTAGATGGGCAGTTCTCATTTTTAACATGGGCACCTGTCTTGCATATGGAAAGGCACACTGAGGAATGAGTTTCCCACCCTTTCCATTTCTGTGGGCAGCATGTATCCCAGTGTGTATTCAGCCTTCCAGGAACCATCAACAGATGAGGAGACTGTGGCCCAGAGAACAGAAGCAACTTTTCCAAATATATCCCAGGAATTTGCAAGGAGTTGGAATAAAACTTAAGCCCTGAATGTCCATTCAATCATCTTCAGGCTGTGGCCTACTGACCTTCAACTCCAATCGATTTCCAACCATATTTTATTATGATCTCCTTTTCTCAGGACTGAAATAAAGTTTGCAAACTTTCACTGCAAAAAGTAATTCACCTCCTGAGCTACATACCTCTAGTCCAGCTAAAATGTTCTATGAGGTTAGAAGTCCAAAGGTCATTTCACATGGGAATATAAAATGCTTGGTACTTTGATAATTTTTATGTAAATGGAAATTACCAATCTTTGAGCAGGATCCTATTGGCCTTTGCTATAAATTTTGCTGCTATTACAAATAGCTTCCAAATGCACTATTTTGCCTTCCTTTTCTCCCCAACCCTTGCATATTTAACTTCATTTCCAGAATGCACTTTGCTGCTTGTAGTCAGACTTTTACACTACAGGATCACTGCCCGTTTTTAGGGTCTCAAGGGAAAGGGATGGTGGATGGTTTATTTGTGTTCAACTCTGTAAATCACGGGGATTTTGAGTTTGCAGACTTCTGATTCCACTCAACACAGCAGAGCCACTCCGTGTGCCATTTCTCAATTGCCCAGGAAGATTTTTCCTGAACAGCCTGAAAACCCAAGTGAGGCTGAAAGATGCTGAGAGTGTCAACTTGAAGATTAGGTGAGAGTAGAGCTTTATTCTGCAGGGTGTGAATGCTGGCTGCATTGTTTGCTGAATCTGTGACATAACTATTTTCCCTTTGAACCCTCACTGTCCTCAAATGAAAAATGGGGATGGCAATTCCTGCTTCCGGCAGCACTTGCAAGGGGTGTTTGACTCTGTGCATCCCACATGCCTAGCACAGTGCCTGGAGGAGAGAGATGCTTAGCTGATGCATATGTGCTTCCTCCCAGCCCCATGGCTCTGGTTGCCACTCAGGTCAATTCTCTCACCCATGGCCTCTCTGATCTCACATCAGTGTGGCAGATTTTCTGAGTTTGGTGAGACCAGGTTGGACATATGACCCTCTCTATAGTCGCAGCAACAAAGCTCATGCCCCAAGTCATTTCAGAGGGTTTTTTTGCTTTGTTGTTTCATTTTCATGACACCCACGATAAATCTGAATACATTTACATTCTGATTTTAGAAAGCAGGAAAGGTAAGATGTTCACTAAAATTTAATTACAGGCCATGGAGTATGATGAAAACAGATGGTTGTAGAAAATATGTTCTATGTATGGGTTTTTTCTTTTCTCTTTTTAAAAGAAAAATTAGCAATATGATTTTGTTGGCCTCCTTTTTGTGGGTCTCTTCTTTCTATTTGGGTTTCTTTTTTTTTTCTTCTTCTCCTTTCTTAATTCCCTTTCTGCCTTTCTTATTTTCTAAAAGGCTCTGGATTGCTGCCAGTTATTATTATAAGATGAATGCATTGGCTTGGAGCCAAGATGCTGATAGTTAAGCATGAAACCAAAATGGATGGTTTCTCTCCTTTTCCCCTCACATGCTGCCCCCATTGTCGTTTATGGTGTGGGGTCAGGGTCGGGGGGTAGGTGAGTACTCCTGCTGCCCAGACTTTGCAAGTATGTTCTGATGGCTAGGAGAGCAGGATCATGTTAAGAACAGAAAAGGCAAGATGATATTAAAGGTTAGCATGAAGGATTTTTAGGGTCCTTTTCTAGTTATTAGTTATTTTGATAATCTAGTTGATTATCTTAATACAGGTCTTACAGAGGTGTAAGGGCTTATACTGGCCTGTGATATTGGCATTGCAGATTGTCACTGCATGTCTTTATCAAGTTTCTCTACAGAGATAGAACCAACATGATGGATGGATAGATGGATGGATGGATGGATGGATGGATGGATGGATGGATGGATGGATGGTTGGATGGATGGATGGATGGATGAATGAACAGGCAGATAGATGACAGATAGATGAATAAATAAGTAGATAGGTGAAAAGGCAGGTGGCAGATAGATAGATCAATAGATAAGTAGATAAGTGGAAAGAAAGGCAGGTGGCAGATAGATCCATAGATAGATCAACAGATAAGTAGATAGATGGATAGAAAGGCAGGTGGCTGATAGATACATAGGCAGGTGGAAGATAGATTGATCAGTAGATAGATTGGCAGGCAGATAGATCAATAGATTGATCAATAAATAGGCAGGTGGAAGATAGGTAGATCAATAGATAGATAGATAGATAGATAGATAGATAGATAGATAGGATGGGATTTATTAGATGAATTGACTCATGTAATTATGAGAGGCTGAAAATTCCCAGTAGGGGCCTTCTGCAAGCTGGAGAAATAGAGAAGCCAGTAGCGTGGTTCAGTTCAAGTCTGAAGGCCTCAGAGCCAGGGAAGCTGATGATGTAACTCTCAGTGGGAGGCCAAAGGTCAGAGAAACTAAGAGGTCAATGATACAGAGGGGTCTATTATACTAAGGGGTCAATGATACAACGATATAGGTCCCAGAGTCCAAAGGCCAGAAAACTTGGGGTTCTGTTGTCCAAGAAAAGAAGGGTGTCTCAGCTCCAGGAGAGAAAGAGAATTCACTTTTCCTCTGCTTTTTTGTTTTATCCTGGTTCCCAGCCGATTGGATGGTGCCCACCCACTTTGAGGGCAGATCTTCTTCACTCAGCCCACTGATTCAAATGCTAATCTCTTCTGGAAACACCCTCACAGTCATACCCCGACATAATGCTTCATCAGCTATCTGAGTATTTCTTCATTCAGTCAAGATGACACCTAAAATTAACCATCACAGTGTGGAAGTGCACAGTTGTTTCAACATGCCACTTGAAAAAGAACCAATTTCAGGAAAAGGGAGACTAAAATTTCAAAAAATGAAAAATAAACAAGGTCAATCCTTTGCATTCACTGAAATGTTTCTGACATCATTTCTGAAGAACGGGACCTTCAAAATGAAAACTTTGAGAGGGGGTATATGATTTTCATGCTGCTGCACCAACAAATCACTACACACTTGGAGGCATGGAACACCACCAATGTATGATTTTTTAGTTCTGGGATCGGAGGTCCTGAAATCCAGGTGTCAGTGCTGTGTTCCTCCTGGAGACTCTGGGAGAAATATACTCCCTGTCTTTTCCAGCTTTGGGAAGTCACCATGCACCTTGACTTCTGGCTGCTCCCAGCAATGGGATTACTGTGATCTGCTTCCACCTTCAAGTCCTCTTCCCACCCTTGGCTTCCATCATCATGTCTCCTACTTTTCTCTCACCTTTCTGCCTCCTTCTTATAGGAGCCATTGTCATTATATTGAGCCCTCTTGGCTAATCCTGAATCATCTTCCCATCTCAATGTTCTTAATCATATCAACAAAATCTCTTTTGCTATGTAAGGTAATGTATCCACAGATTCTGAGAATTAGGACAGAGATGACCTTAAGAAGGGCCGTTCTTCTCCCCATGTCAGGGTTTGCTGATTCTCACTTGCTGGCCCAATGGTGAGACATGTGAGACCCAGAAATATGAGATTCAAGATAGCCACAGCGCTGGAAAAGTCCCATTATCTCTCCTAATTTAGCTGAAGAATGTGACTATGTATAAGTAGACACTTATCTGCTTATCTATCTATCTATCTATCTATCTATCTATCTATCTATCCATCCATTTATCCATCCATCCATCCATCCATCCATACATACATACATACATACATCCATTATCCATCCTTTTAGCTGAAGAATGTGACTACGTATATATGGGTTTTTTTTCTCCAACCCTATGGCCTATCATTAAGGTCTAAGACTTAGCTCTGCCAACGAAAACCTCAAGGCCCAGCAAGCCAGGACCTGCGGGGCACCAACATTACCTGTCCTTTTCTAGGTGCAGCCAACTGCATAAGTTGTTGGCTGTATCTTGTCTCACCCTCCCTGGTTTCCCCCAAACCTCACTCCTCTATTACTACTTTGTCCCCATTTCCCTCCCCGATCTCAGTGACCCCTTCTCCAGTGCACTGGGGAATAAGTAGACACAGTCTCATGCAAATATTTGAAATGAATTTACAAAAAATAAGAAATCTAGGAACTGTTTCCAAACCACACCTGGGCGTCTTGAGATTTTCTCTTATCCATAATATAAACACTGGGATAGAAGAAAAGAACAGTTAAAAGAGGGAGTCTTCAAATTCAACTTCCCACATTCTTTCTCCCCTCCTTATTTAAGCTGTTGTGTGAACAATTTCAACAGAGATGGAGTCTTTAAAGCCAGTTGTTTTTAGCAGATGGTTTCATAAAATTTCAAATGCAATGGTATGAAAATAATGCAGAGAAATCCGTAACATCATCTATAGAGGACATGCCTATCTCAAACCTGCTCAAAACACATGCAGAAGCTCAATCATTCTGGATTTTTTTTTTCTTTTCTGAGACGGAGTCTCACTCTATCGCCCAGGCTGGAGTGCAATGGTGCAATCTCGGCTTGCTGCAACCTCTGCCAGGTTCAAGTGATTCTCCTGCCTCAGCCTGCTGAGTAGCTTGGATTACAGGCATGTGCCACCACACCCAGCTAATTTTGTATTTTTAGTAGAGATGAGGTTTTGCCATATTGGTCAGGCTTGTCTCGAACTTCCGAACTCAGGTGATCCACCTGCCTTGGCCTCCCAAAGTGTTGGGATTACAGGTGTGAGCCACTGCACTCGGCCCATCCTGGATTTTTAAGCAACACTTTTTCTGAAGTGAGCAAATCAATATGTTAGTAATTTTTAAAAGGATAATCAAATGAGAGTTAAAAAAAAGAAAAAAACATTAAGCCTGGTGGAAGACAGGAGAGAGTTATTTAGATTTTGGCTGCTAAGGACTAGAGTACACATAGAAGAGTGTTGGTTTCATATATAAACTCGACATTATGCCATCACAATAACCTTTGTTCAATGCAGATATTAAAACTTCATGGTTTGAACACGTTTTTGTACAACTGAATAAATAAAAGAAAATTATTTATAATATTCTCCAGAGGAAAGGCTTAATATCTCTTCATTATTGGGGATGTAGGGATATGTGATTTCAATTAGTTTTTCAGGTCTTTAAATGAGCAAGATTGCTAGTCTTTTTGAGATTCATGAATGTAAGAATATGATGCTCTGTAACATTCTGTGAGAAACATAGGTAACTTATGAAAGGAGAACAATATATTTTTCTGAAGACTTGCTTTTGTGGTAAGGGAAATTTGGGATCATTTTGTGGCATCCTCTTATTTGCCATTATTGTTCACTGTTACTGTCTTCAAAGTGAGTGAAAGAGCGTATGAGGCTCTTTTTAAAGACAACAAAGGCAAGGGGAAATGAATGGTTTTGCCCAGTACTGCAGCCAAACTTGGGAGGCAGGAACTACAAAGGCTGGGCAGGGGAGGCTCACTTCAGAAAGAGAAGAACAATAAGCAAGTGATGTTGGCCTGGGGCTGATAATTGGCACTTAGTAACAAGGTACTTAACAAGTTCCTTATGCATTTCATGTGCCCATCCTATGATGTCAAACACTTCTTGGACTGTGCTTTCCTTGTATACTAGCGCATCCCTCATGAATTATGAGTGCTTTGTGGGCTGCAAATATTGTTCCTCTCTTGTTCCTTCCAATATGGCAGATGCGAGTTAGGTCCCAGAGAGCTGAAGAATAAATGAAAGACAAGAATTTCTTCCCCATTAGATTTCATAGTGTCTCACCTAAAATGATAGATAGATATTGATAGACATCACTTTTCTGCACAAAGTTTACTTCCCTGTATAGTTTCAAGGGTACATTGCTAAGTCTGCAAGTTGATGAAATAGGGCTTGTTAGGAATACTAAATGATATGTAGGACATTTTCAATATGATGCACCAAACTGATCATTTGGACTTTAATTAAACTCACAATTCCCCCATCTCTTAAAGAGAGAAATTTCAGCTATGATTAAAACTTCATAATTTGTCATTTTTTCATGATTGATGTAAATATGTTCAATTTAATCAATGATAAAAAGCATATACTTTATCCTCAAGATGTATAATCTGTACCTCACTCAGATACTTTCAATCCTTAAATGGTGATATATTTTCCAACTTATTTTTGTTTACAAGAAGTCTCAGAAGAATACACATCAGGCTTCTGTTGGGTTTGAATCTGCCCCCACTCACACTCAGAGAGCTGTTTGTCCTCATGCACACATATAATCTCTTTTATGAATCCCTGATCTTAAAATTTATTAACTGAAGTAGGCGGTCGTCTCTGCTCTTCTTAATAACAACTTTTTCTGCAGCTTCCTCTGATGTCATTTTCTTATCTAATAAAAGTCTATATTTCATCAACCTTTCTTCTTTACCTAAAAGCCTCCTTCTATTCACAATGGGGGAATGGCAAGGAATCCTGTACTTGAAGTAAAAATATCCACTTTCTAAATACAACTTGACCTCTTCCTTTCTGTGACCTTTGAGGCTCATTCCTCCCCCTCTCTGGGCTTGGTTTTTCCCTTTGCTGAAAGAGGGAGGTCAGATTAGTTTATACCCGGGATCCAATTCTACCATGCACCCATGCATGATCTTACCACCTGGGAGAGCTCTATAAAAAGAACTTGCTGGCCGGGCGCGGTGGCTCAAGCCTGTAATCCCAGCACTTTGGGAGGCCGAGACGGGCGGATCACGAGGTCAGGAGATCGAGACCATCCTGGCTAACCCAGTGAAACCCCGTCTCTACTAAAAAATACAAAAAACTAGCCGGCAAGGTGGCGGGCGCCTGTAGTCCCAGCTACTCGGGAGGCTGAGGCAGGAGAATGGCGTGAACCTGGGAGGCGGAGCTTGCAGTGAGCTGAGATCCGGCCACTGCACTCCAGCCTGGGCGACAGAGCGAGACTCGGTCTCAAAAAAAAAATTAAAAAGAACTTGCCTATTTCACAAGTTTCCTATCCAAACTTTTCAACAATGGAATCTTTGAGGTCACATTTTTGGGGAAAAAACAAACCATCTTTTCTCAATATCAAGAACGTATCTCAGGCATTCCAACTTCCTTCTTTGCCGTCCTGTTGGATGGCAATCGTTGGGAGAGAAGGCAGAACGTTCAGCGGAGCAATTCAGAGTATCTCAATTTGCTTGCTTCCTCTGTACAACTCTGAACAAGTTATGAGGCCTTTGAGGTTCAGTTTTTCTCTTCTCAAACTGGAGAAATAAATACTGATCTTCTTGACCTGGGGAAATCTAAAAAGGATGGTGTAAATAAAAAGAGTTTGCCACACACAGGTACGTGGCAGTAGCTGTCTCTAATCTGTATTTGTGCAATCCTTCCACTATGAGGCCATCAGCAGGTTTGTCAGAACACAAATTTGATTATGCCATTCCTGGCTCCCCACCACCTACAGAATGTACTCTAACTTCTTTATCAACTCAAGCCTCATCTCCCACCATCTCCCCTCACCCAATGAGAAGCCTATTTTCCACCCACGCAGCCATCTGTAGTCTTGTCTGTCATCCTCTTGTGGACTTCAGAGACTTTGGTAGACTTTTCTCTCTGCTTGGAATATCCTTTCCCACTTTTTCCATCTGGCGAAATTCTTGTTTCTTAAGTAGCGTGGTTGGTAAAAAGATCTACCCCACTTTCTCCTTATTTAAACAACAGCAGCAAAATATTTCAAATACAATTGAAGTCTCCTGGTCCCCTTCATTGATACCATTTCCTTCACTCCTCAGAAGTAAACACTCAACTCAACTCGGCAATAATCAGTCCCCTGAGTGGTTTTTATAAATGTCTAAATATGCATGTTGCCATAAAATAAATTGTGCTGTTGATAGTGTTTTAAAATGTGTACTATATATGTATATGTGTGTGTTATCATACCCTGTGCATTTTAATCTTTTTGCTAAAATTTTGACATGCAAAGGTCTGAAAACCAACCAAATTTTTTTTCCATAATGTATTTGGCAACAAAGTTTAACCTAACCAGATCTCATTAGGTGGTAAAACATGCCCCAAATTGATGTGAGGCTATTCTTGGCCATGATTTATTCTACTTAGGTGAATCTCTATTTTTTTTCAGAGGAAATATTAGTATGTTTGGTTTTATAGTGCTGGCCCAACTTCTGAGGTGGTGTTACCAAAATATAAATATATGCCTCTCTGAAGTATTTTTAAAACCTTGAATTCTGAAACACATCTGGCCACCAAAGGTTTTGGAAAAGGAATTTGGACTGAGATGTTTTTGAAATCAACCCATGTTGACTCAAAAAGCTCTAGTGCATTTATTTTAACAGCTTTAACAGCTTGATAATATTACATTGTGTGATATAGTTCGATTTACCTATTCATTCCCTGGTTGATGGACATTTAGGGTATTTCCAATTTTTAACAATTTTAAACAGTGCTGCAGTATGATTCTGGTACATGAATACTGCTATAATGAATAGGAATTTCCTAAAAGTAGAAGTGCTGATGCGTGTGGTATATGCTTTTCTCATTTTATTAGCTATTGCCAAATTGCTCTCCAAAATGGGTGTACCCACATAGATATGAACTGCTAGAGCGTAACAGATTCCTTTGCTCCACATTTTGGCAAACACTTGGGATCAGTGGTCTAGGAAATGGTCAACATTTGTATGTTCTTTATGCATGTTTTAAATGCACATTTCATCTCCAATTTGGGAGATACACGATTCTATATATCTTATTTCACACTCAGGAATTATGTGGCTCAAATATTCTAGATGTTTCTTATTTTGTTCCTGAGATATCAGTTACTAAGAGAAGGGTATTAATATCTCCCACTATAATGGTAGATTCTTCAGCTAGTTTTTTAAAATTTTGTCATATCTTTGATATATTTTGAAGATATATAATTGGGTATATAGAAGTTCTAAACTGTAATATGTATTTATGTAATTTAGTTCCCTGTAATAATTTGAGGCTTCAATTTTTTCCCCTGATATTAAAATAGCTACACCAGCTTTTTTTAAGGCTAGTTTCTGCCTGGTGTATTTTCTGAATCCTTTACTTCCAAATTTAATAAGTAATTATGTTTCTCTCTTCCTCTCCTTCAGACACTTGTATGTGGCAAGCTAAGAACATTTACATTTATTATGACAACTGACATATTTAGATTGATTTATAATTTCTTACTTTATGTGTTCTACTTATTCATGTTTTTTTCATTTCTTCTTTCTTCTTTTCTATTGTATTGATAGAGTATTTTTATTTCTTTTCCCCCCCAATGATGTATAACATAATCATTCTATTATCATACTTTCATGGTTGTCTTTAAAATGTTAGCTTTCATATTTGATTTAACATAGTCAAAAAGGAAGTAACATCTCTTTTTTTCTGGAACAAGAAAAGGACTCTTACTTCAAACATGATTGTTCAAAATGTTGGTACTACATTGTTTCTGGATATGTGTATGTGTTTCCTTCTTTCTGACATAAAACTTTGTTTTTTTTTCAGGAAGGTTCTGTTTCTGGTAAGTTCTTATTCATCCTATAATGCCCTTATTACACCTTTATGCTTGAATGACACTTGTAGAATTCTTGGTGGAATTCTTATTTTCTCCAGCAATTTAGGGATATGATGACCTCTTCTTCTAGCCTGAAGACTCAATAAATGCTGGTTGTTGTGTGGATTACACAAGTCATATAATGTCTGTTCTCCAATTCACCAATGCTTTTCGTCTGACTTGAACTTGCCATTTAAACCTTTGATTAATTTTTCAGTTATGTTTTTACCTTTTCAATTTTACATTTAGTTCTTTGTCACATTTTTCTGGTTTTTTTTTCCCCTTAGAGTATCTAATTATTTTAGTTTTTGAATCTTTAGTTTTTAATCACTTACTTATTTTTTGGTGTTTAGTAGATATTATATATGTATTTTACTTAACCTCTTTGATCATTTATCTGTCACATAACAAAGTTGTCACTCCCAATGATACCAAAAATAATTAGTTATTTGTTTGATGTCACATGACACATACTCAACACTCTCAGAATAACATGGCTGACACTATCACTAACAACATAATCACCAGAAATTTAAAATTTTACTTACAGCCATATTTAACTTTTTACTTCCTTTAAAGTTGTTATTTGTATTATAACGATATATATGAAACTACATCCAGGCAATGCTATAATTTTTATTTTCCACATTCATTTATATTAAAAAAAATTAAATGGATAAAAACATTATATTAGATATACCCAAATGGTTACCATTTCTGTTGTTTCTTCTTCATTTTTACAGTTTCAGGTTTCCCTCATATATCATTTTTCTTCACTCTGAACAAGTTTTATGAATTCTTTAAAAGCGTATCTGCAGGTGACTAATTCCCTTACTTTATCTTTAGATGAGAACGTTTTTCTATTTTGCTTTTATTCCTGATGAGTGTTTTTGTTATACATAGAATTTTACATGGATAGTTCTTTTCTTTTAGCAATTGAAAACTGTTCTTCTATTGTCATCTGGTTTCCATAATTTCTGATGAAAAATCCATAGTCATTTAAATTATTTTTTCTTTATATACAGTTATTGGTTTCCTTTGGATACTCTGAAGATTTTTTAAAAGTTATCCTCAGTTTTCATCAGTTTTAATGTCATATTTTTGGAAATGTTTTTTAAAAGTTTATCATGTTTGTGTTTTACTGAACTTTCTGAATCTGTAAATGCATGTTTCACAAAATTTGGGAAGATTTTGCCAACTGTTTCTTCAAACATTTTTTCATATCTATTTTCTCTTCTGAAATTCCAATGGCATGGATTTAGACCTTTTAAAACTTTCTCAGGGGTTCCTGAGTCTCTGCTCATTTGTAAGATCATTTTTCTCTATATTTAGTTTGTATAATTTATATTCATCTATATTCAAGTACTTCACTCCTTTCTATTTCATCTAAATTCTGCTTCTGAGTCTAATGAATTCTTTTATTTTCTATATTAAATTTAATTCTAGAATGTTAAATAGTTTCTATTTATCTAATGAGAATGTTTATCTTTACATTCATTTCCAGAGTGTTCACCTTGACTCCATGAATAATTATTACAACAGCTACTTTGAAAGCTTTTTCTGGTAATTCCACCATGTGGTTTTGGTTCGTCTTGGGATTGGCACCAAATGATTTTCTTAGCCTTTAGCATTGGTTAGCTTCCCTTGTTTTGTGTATGCATTTAGGTTCATGCAAAAGTAATTGTTTTTTTTTCCATTACTTTTGATGGCTAAAGCCACAATTACATATGTATGTATGTGTGTGTGTTTTTACATACCAAGTAATTTTGAATTGTATCCTAGACATTTTGCATATTATTTTGTGAGACTCTGGATCCTGCTAAATTCTTCTGGAAAATGTTGATTTTTGTTTTGTTCTAATAGGCAATCAACCCAGTTAGGCTGAGAGTGCAAGTTCCACCTTACTGCCTGTGGTTGGCAGTTCTAACAGTTCAGTTTTCAAAGCCTTTGCTGTGCTGTTTGAATCTGCCTGCACATGTATATACCACTGAGGGGTTAGACTGGGATTTAGGCTGTGGTTTATTTTACAGTCCACTTCTTAAAGCCTTTGCTGTGCTTTGCTGGCTCTGCTCCACCCAGATACAGTGCAGGGGGAAATCTTAGACTTACACAAGTTCTTGCAGAGAAAGTAGGGCAGAGCATTCTTCAACCTCTCCTCTCTAGATTTTCCTTGACAATAGTTCCCAAAGGCCACTTTTCCAGTCTCTCTGAATGAAAAGATAAGGTTCTTTCTGGATTTTATCCCCCATAGATTGTTGGGGAATTCCATGAGACTGGGACTACCTTTAGGGCAAAGTGGTGGGAAAGAAGAAACGGAGAAAAAAATCAGGGACTCTCTTTTTCTCAGCCTTCTTAATAGAGAGGAGGGTCTTTCCTTAGGGCTTCAGGTGCCTGTGATGCCTCAGAAGTCTCAAAGTAGTTCTGCTACCAGGGCTGTCCTCACGACATGGCTGGGGGAAAAAAGAGAAAACAAAAATTTTAAGGAGAGGGGAAATTTTACCTCACTCTCTGACATGTGGGGTTTTACCTTCCATTTCCTTTGGCCAGAAATAGAATTTTTCTTTCTATGCCCACTTTTTTTTTTTTTTTTTTTTTGAGACTAAGTCTTGCTCTGTTGCCCAGGTTTGAGTGCAGTGGTGTGATCTTGGCATTCTGCAACCTCCCACGATTCTTGTTCCTCAACCTCTCGAGTAGCTGGGATTACAGGCATGCACTACCATACTCGGTTTATCTATATCTATATATATATATAATTATATAATATAATAATATATATATATTATATAATTATTATTATTATTTTATTTTACTAGAGATAGGGTTTCGCCATGTTGGCCAGGCTGGTCTCAAACTCCTGACCTCAGGTGATCTGCCTGCCTCAGCCTCCCAATGTGATGGGATGACAAGAGTGAGCCACTGCACCTGGCCTCACTATACTTTTCGAAATTTGACCTATCCTTGAACCAAAGCTGAGAGACAAAAAAGGATACAAAGCAAAATAAAACACCATAAATACCATTCCTGAAGTGGAAAATGATTCAAGGTCTTACTTCAGTTTCCGATGTCTCTCTTACTTAGCTTTCAGAATCCTCAGGTAGTTTCCTTCTGTATTCTGCTCATTGATGTTAGCCATAATCAGACTGTAGTTGATTTACCCCATATTATCGATACTGGAATTATTTTTAAATTTACATTTTATGTTTAGGAATTGCTTTGAAAAGCTTGATTTAATTTTGCTTTTAAGTATATAACTATCATTATGATTCTCGAGTATTTATATACCTCCCAGGTAAAAACTAAAAAACAAAGTTATTAGGAGCTATAACATGTCTCACCCCAAATTCGCATGTTGAATTCCTCAACGCCAGTACTTTAGAATGTGACTGTATTTGGAAACAAGGCCTTTCAAGCCCATTAAATTAAAATAATAAATAAAAATAAAAGCACTAAAATGGGTCCTAATCCAATCTGATTTGTGTCCTTACAGAAATAATGCATTTGTGTACACAGAGAGATACTAGGGGTGTGCATGCACAGAGAAAAGACCATGGGAAGAGGCAACAAGAGGGCAGCCATCTGCAAACCAAGAAGAAAAGCCTTAGGAGAAACCAGGTCTGCGGATGTCCTGGTCTTGGACTTCTGGCTTCTAGAACTGTGCAAGAACTAGATTCCTGTTGTTTAAAGCCCCCTAATTATGGTACTTCATCATGGCAGCCCTAGTAGACTAATCCTGTATTAGTCTGTTCTCATGCTGCTAATAAAAATGTACCTGAGACTGGATGATTTGTAAAGGAAAGAAGTTTAATGGACTCGCAGTTCCACATGGCTGTGGAAGCCTCACAATCACGGCAGATGGCAAAAGAGGAGCAAAGGTACATCTTACATGGCGGCAGGCAAGACACCTTGTGCAGGGGAACTCCCATTTATAAAACCCTCAGATCTAATGAGACTTATTCACTACCATGAGAACAGTATGGAGGAAACCTTTCCCATGATTCAATTTTCTCCACCTGGTCCCACCCTTGACACTTGGGGATTATTATAATTCAAGGTGAGATTTGGGTGGGGACACAGCCAAACCATATCAAAATCCTACTCTCCTTTTGTCCTGTCAATTTGTTCAGTATTTACAATTTGCCTTCCTATATGCCATAATCTCCTACAACGTTTCTGTCTTCTTCACATGCAACAACTCCTTAAGTTGGTACTTTTGTGTCTATTTCTACTAATTAAGAAACTATTACAGCTGGTAAGCAGGAGAGCTGGTGCTATAGACTGAGCATATTTCTCCCCAAAATTCACATATTGAAATCCTAATCCCCAAGGTAATGGTATTAGGAGGTAGGGGCCTTTGGAAGGTGATTAGGACATGAGGGCAGAGCCCTGGTGAATGGGATTAGGCCCCTTATAAAAAGAAACCCCAGAGAATCCCCTGGGCCCTTCTACCATGTGAGGACACAGAGAGAAGGAGCCATCTCTGAACCAGGAATTGAGCCCTCTTCAGACTCTGAATCGGCCGGCTCCTTGATCTTGGTCTTCTCAGCTTCCAGAACTGTGAGAAATAAATTTCTGTTGTTTATAAGTCACCCAGTCTACGGTATTCTATTACAGCAGACGGAACAGACTAAGCCAGCTGTCCTCCAACACATGGTTACACAGCCCAAATGCTTCTTGATGCATTGCACTGCTAAGTTAAGCTGGAGTGCAAATATGGAGAAGAAGGTAAATGCACAGGCATGAGATTCTCTAGATTGTCATTAAACCACAACTCCGAAGCTGAAGAGTAATGTCATTTTAATTCACCAATCTTTTTTTTTATTATTATTAAGCTACTATTCACGTAGTCAGGGCGGTGCAGATCCCTTCCTGAAAAATTTTGACAAACTCCAGGTACCATTCAGAAACATGAAGGGCTCTCAGTGGGACCTTGTTATTCTGAGCATTAACACAAAGCCATTTCACACAATACAATACAACTTGATTTTGTATGGCACCCCATTCCATTAGGGACTCCAATGGAAATTCATGCATCCTGTTTTTAATCCTACTGGAGTGATTTAATTTCAAACATACAACTACTTTTGCCTAATGCAACCTGCATTTGAAGAAAGGTTCCTTCTTGACAACTTGAATGAGAGAATGACAAGGTCTTTATTCTGACTGTGACTCAATAGGCCACATTTTGCCTCTGATGAGGGTATGTGAATACCACCTAGGGAGGGTGGTATGGGATTTTTCATTTTCCCCCCTGTATGAAGTACTTATGGACTAAAATTATAGTATTGAATAACAACAAAAACTACCAAAGTGACTTAATTATTTTCCCTTTCCTTGAAAATAAAAATTCTGTTTACTCACCCATTATAGAAAGACAGATTGGTCAAGTGGAGCCAACAGCAAGTTACAATTATTGGTTTTTACCCCAGGAAAAACTTCACCAAGCTGTGTGACCTTGGGCAAGTCCTTTCCCCTCCCTGGTATTCTGTTTACCTACTGAGGAGAACCAAGGAGTGCACTTTTGACATATATAGTCTCTGTCCTGTTAATTAAACCAGATTCCTGCTAAGCTCCTTTTTCTTAGGCTTGATCAATTCGTTGATCGATGGCCTAAGGGATTTGGGAAGTACTCAGGGAGAATCTCCTGTTTGAACAGTCCTTTATGAGTTAAACATAACTTGAGGAGTGGGGTGAGGAGGGAGCAGACTGTGCAAACATATGGATTAACACACAACGTTGAAACTGATACCAGAAATCAAGAAGAGGGTTTCTTTACCCTGATAGCCTGGCTTCATTTCTAGGTGACCAACAAAGACTCAGTAAATAATGGTGAGGCAGCCTCTTAGCAGGCAGGTGTTCCTGTTAATTTAGACCATGAATCATATAGCTAGGAAGTAGCAGAGATAGCATTTGACCTTAGCTGGCTTGGTTCTAGCATAAGCTTAGCCACAATGCTGATACTCCTTGCAAGCTAAAGTAGAGTCTTTCTGCCTCCAGCTCTATTTTCTTAGCTGCCGCAGCACAACAGACTCTATGTTATAGGACAGGAGAAGCAGCAGATCTCCTCCTGAGTAATACACCCCAATGCAGTCATGGCAATGGTCCTCAAAGTTGGGTGAATTATGTACAGTTTCATCTACCTAATTCAGAGAACAGGAACAACTGTTTTTATTTCTCATATGGGAAATCTAGGACTTCTGTCCGATGGTGTGCTTGGGTTTCTACTTTCCTATATCCCTGATTCTCTGCATTTCAGAATTCTATTCCTGTGGAGTGGGACACGAGGTGACATGTCTGAGGACCCTGTTTCCCTAAGTGAGGTTGCTTCTCTGTTGCCTTAATTCACAGATAAGAGGCAGGTGAAGACTCCAGGTCATTAGGAGCCATTGCCCTGTGTCACCCTTACCCAGTTCCCAGCTGTGCTGAGTCTGGCCTAGATTCTGATCCTTGGATTAAGCAACCATTTATGGCCCTATGGCTATACACGTTGGCTCTTGTTTTCACAGGTTCTGATATTTAGCTTTTTTTTTCTTTTTTTTTTTTTTTTTTGAGACAGAGTCTCATTCTGTCGCCAGGCTGGAGAGCAGTGTCACGATCTCGACTCGCTGCAACCTCCACCTCCTAGGTTCAAGGGATTCTTCTGCCTCAGCATCCCTAGTAGCTGGGACTACAGGCATGCCCCACTACACCCAGCTAATTTTTGTATTTTTAGTGGAGTCATCTCTACTTTTCACCATGGATTTTCACCATGTTGACCAGGGTGGTCTTGATCTCTCGACCTTGTGATCTGCCTGTCTCGGCCTCCCAAAGTACATAGTTAGCACTTTCTATGACCTTTGGTGCAATCTCCATACTGGCTCTTTTAGCTCCTGACTGCTTGGAGCCTAATACCAACATTCTAAGCCAGGCTGAGCTTCTCAGAAGCCAACCCTGGCCACTGACTCACTTTACTCAACCTTTGATTCTGGACATAGAGTTTCCTTAGAAAATACTTCTGTTCTACCTTTCTACTGAACTTCCAAGGATTGGCCCTAAATATCTCATGGAGAAAACTAAGAACATTGAGCTAATAAGCTCCTCTTTGAAACCTGTGTGGGATTTCCCTAATATCAATAACCAATTCTCTAATTATTTAACAACAACTGGGCACTCAGAAATTCAATTCAATCTGAGCACGAACTACCTGGAATTGGCACAGACCCCACAGGTGAAGGGCTCAATCCCATAAGGATGCCTCAACTTCAGATGTCAGTGCAAGTGGGGTCCCCAGATGACTCACACTTCTGCTCAACCAAGTACAAATTCAGGGGTTCCCAAGACCACCCTCTTCAGGTTTGATAATTCACTAGAATGACTCACAGAACTTAGAACAGCACTTTAATGATTAACACAGATTCCTGTTAAGCTCCTATTTAGGCTCGGTCTTTGAGTGCTTAAGAGAATTCATTGATCCACAACCTAAGTGATTTGGGAAATACTCAAGGAGAAGCTCCTGTTGGAACAGTTTTTATTGTGAAGGGTACAAGGCAGAAAGAGCCAGATGGAAAAGAAGCACAGGACAAGGTATCGTGGAGGTGAGTGTGTGCACAGACCTACCGTGCTCTCACCTGCTGCCCACCCTCCCAGCACAGTGATGTGGTCACTGATTGGAGGCTCCTGGAGCCTTCTCGTTTAGGGGGTTTTAGGAAGATTACAATACATGGGCATTATTGATTCAATCATTGGCCATTCGTGATTAAACTCAATCTCCAGCTTCTCTACTTGGGAGGGCAGAAGGTGGGGCTAAAAGCTCTTACCCTCTAATTGTACCTTGGTCTTTTGGCCACCTACCCCTAACCTGAAGCTATCTAGGGCTTTGCCCATGGTCAGGAGTCATCTCATTAGCCTACAAAAGACACTGTTTTCACTCAGGAGATTGCAAGTGTTTTAAAAGCTCAGGATTAGGTACTAGGGACAAAGACGACATTTTCTTTCTTTCTTTTTTTTTTTTTTTTTTTCCTGAGACAGAGTCTCCTTCTGTTGCCCAGGCTGGAGTGCAGTGGTGTGATCTCGGCTCACTGAAACCTCTGCTTCCCGGGTTCAAGCAATTCTCTGCCTCACCCTCCTGAGTAGCTGGGATTACAGGCATATGTCACCATTCACAGCTAATTTTTGTGTGTGTGGTTTTTTGTTTTTTTTTTTTTAGTAGGGATGGGGTTTTGCCATGTTGGCCAAGCTGGTCTTGAACTCCTGACCTCGTGATCCACCCACCTTAACCTCCCAAAGTACTGGGATTACAGGCGTGAGCCACCACACCTGGCCCAAAGGTCACATTTTTAAAATTATTATTGTATACCATAGGAACCTAATAAAAATTTGACCTCATAGTAGATTCAACCTAGCCAAGACTCCAAAGAAAGATCTATGCCATTGGGCAGAGGGGAAATGCTTCTTCAATTTTCAGGATCCTGGGGCTGCAAGAGCTGACGAGGAGCTCAGCTGAAGGTCAAGCATGGGACAAAGAATCCATGACTTTAGGATTTTTATTTTCAACTTTACAATAGTGTGAAAGTGATACGCATTCAGTAAGAATCCTACCTAGAGTGCCCATACAATCATTCTGCTTTTTACTTTCAGTACAGTATTCAGTAAATTGCATGAGCTATTCAACACTGTTTTATAAAAATAGGCCTTGTGCTAGATGATTTTGCCCAACTGCAGGCTAATATAAGTGCTCTGAGCATGTTTAAGTTAGGTTAGGCTATGCTACGATGTTTAGTAGGTTTAGGGGTATGTCTCTATAAGTTGAAGATAGAGATGCTGCACTGTCCATCACCAGGATCTCCTGAGCACGTCCTGTATCTTAGATGATAATCAAAACTGTGAGATGACATCTGGATCAAGGCCACACACCCATATTCTGGTACAAGAGGCATGTCCTACCCACACTGACCCTTCAGGAGCCCTGGGAGACTCCACCCCAGCAGCAGAGTGGGATGTCTCTGAAGGAAAGAGTGGGGTGAGAGGAGAAAAGCAGTAGGAAAGTATCAGGAGCTGCAGGAGAAAGTCCTCACTCCAACAAGGAGGTCTAGTGGGAAGAAATGGGGCAAGTGACCCCATTCTGTGGAACTTGGAAGCCCAAGACATGAATTTCCCTTCCCAGGCTGCCCACATAGCTTGTCACCGCACCCCCCATCCCCTATGTGCCCAGATGAAAATCGCCATCCTTTAGAGCCACAACAGAGGAAAGGGCTCGACACTACTTCCACCATTGCCCCTCGTCTCCTGCTCTCCCTTCATTTTAACCACACTGACTGTTCTCACATTACTGTAACCACAGTTGGCCTCTGGAATCTTCCTCCAATCAACCAAGCACATTCCTGACTCAGGACATTTGGCCCAGGGATTCCCTTTGCCTGGAACACTCTGCCTTCCAATATTCACATCCTTTGTTTCCCCACTGCACAGAGATCTTGATGAGTCCACGGTGGGGTTCCCTGCCTGCCTTGTGCCAAGTAATCCCTCTGGACACGCGGAATGTCACCTCTACTCTCTTCTCCTGGAATGCATTTTTCTGCTTACAACTTGATTTATGTATATTTCTCCCCATCTCCATCATTTCACAGTAACTGCTACATGGAAAGATCTTTAATTATTTTACTCATGACCTACTTTTGGAGCAGAACCTATCACTGGGGAAGTGCTTAATGATTGATGAATGACAGTTGATTGAATGAATATAGATAGATGTTGTGCCCTATCCTATGTGACCCAGGAACTCAGGACAAAGATGGACTCAGGAGGGAATAGTGGCTTGTTCCTTCCAGACAATCTTTGGGTGACTGGTGGCCTAAGAGTTTGGCCTACCTGGAATCATATACCTATCAACTTCTTAGGTTTGGTTAGAACTGGAGAGGCTGTCATAGAGGCAACTAGTGCCCTTCGACTTTTTGGGTTTGGATTTGAATTAGAGAGGTTGAGACAGAGGTAACTGGTACAGGGAAGGCTTGCAGAAAGACAATTGCTAGGTCTCATAGAGTCTTGGTGTCTATGCTGAGGCATAGAGAAAATGCTTAGTTTCTGGGGAAGCACTGGATCATGAGGCCCAACTATACTGTGATTCCTCTTTTTCCACTATTTTTGAAACCCTCTAGAACCTGGACAAGTGGCTAAGAATGTAGGTTTTCTTTTTGGTACATGTGTATTCTTACACCAAACCCTCCTTGCCTTCAAAGACTTGAGAGGTTCTCTTGTTTCTTAGAAACTGATAAATTTTAAGAACATCATCATGGTTTCTGTAAGTTTTCAGGCCTGGTAACATCAAGATGTGTTTGGATTACAGAGAGAAGAGGAAGGAATCGATAAAAAAGTAAAGTAAAACGGAGGAAAGAAAATTAAATGATGTCTTCTGAGGGCTTAGCAAACACTATTAATTGTGTGGCTGTTATTTATCATATTTGATTTTCATATTTCTGTGGTTAGGATATTTTTAAATAGAAGAAACAAACAAAAACAAACAAACAAACAAACAAAACCCCTGCAAACTCTCTTGAAGAATAAAGAAATTTGTCTCACATAACAGGAAGTCCAGGTTAACACTGTCTATACAGCAGGATCAGCAATAAAGCTCCACTTCTTTCCTATTCTTTTGCCTCCTTTTGGTGACAGCTTCATCCTCAGGGTGGCTATGTCTGTTCTTGCATGATGGATTCTAGAAGCTCCCAGGCAGCATGTTTCCAGAGGGCCAGAGTCAGAAGGCTGCTCCCCCTTTCACAGCCAACCTATATGTGGCCTCAGGCTCTGACAGGTGCAACCCTGGGTTTCTGAACCCCCTTACCATTCAGAGGGATGGGTTGACCATTATTGGCTCAGACCATTCAAAGTCTCATTCTTAGATCTGAGGATGTTGCCCACTTCCCTGACTCCTAAGAGCTGAATGGGGGAGAGTTGGCCTCCTGAAAATGGAAGACAGATTCTTCTAGGAAGAAGCAAGTGAGGAATGAATGTCTCATTACCATTTCACAGATAAGAAAACTGATACTTAGTGGGATGAGATATTCTGCTCACATGATACAAATTGGCCACACAACTAAGCAGCATGTATCAAGTCTATTCCAAAGCTGGTATTTATTGCATAAGAGATAAAGGAAGGAAGTGGTAGAAGCAAGAGAGGAAATTGAAGGAAAAGGGACAAAAAAAAAAAAAAAACAGAAAAGAAAGGAAAATAAGAAGTAAAGACGTCACGAGCTTCTTCCCCAGCCAGCCTGACACACGAGGGCCAAGTTAAGAACCGACTGTCACCATGCAGTTTTCCGGTTCATTACTTCCTGGCGTCAGCAAGGTCTCCTTTGTGAGAGTGAAACAATGACTTTAAAAGACTCATAAGGATTCTTGGACATCAACAGTCTTCCCCAAACATAATTGTATTAAATCTGAAGAAAAGCGAATCTGCTTCTTCCAGAGACCATCTTTGTTTCCAGATATATTAATTTAGTAATGAACAGAGAACAAGTGTCCTGTGGTTGGCTGAACCCCAGATATTAGAGGAAGAAAATAGCTGAAACCATTCAACAAAAAGTTAAACGTAATAGAGTTTCCATATCTGACTTTTAAAGAAGCTTCCAGATTTATGATTTTATTCTGAAGTTGGACCGCTTAGTACCAGAGAATAGTAATATTTTAAAAGAGAGGAAAGTTTTGTTTTTCCCTATGGGACAAGCTTGCCTATTCCTTTATGCTGTGATGTCATTATTAGCTGAATATCACAGGCCAGGATTCAGCATAGGCAAGGATTGGGAGTGAGGGAACCTTCTGGGCTATAGTGCCAGGCCTTAGGGGAAGTGTTTCAAAGGATGTGAGCACATGGGAATTCCCACGTGAGCCTAATCAGGCAGGTGAATTGGACTGGCAAGGGTCTGAATAGCACGTCTTACTCGAAGCTCAAAGTCAAGCGTTAAGGTGATTTGGCTGTTTTGGGAAGAGTCGCCACCTGTGATAAGGATTGCAGGGGCCTGTGTTCTCCAGGTAGAGATCTGAAAGGAGCCAGGAAGATGTCTGGAGCCCCAGATAATCAGGACAAGATTCTGAAAAGTCCAATGGAAAAACTCTGCTCCCATCAGGATGTCTAGATCCAAAGCCAGTCACTACCTAGAGGGAATATTTCGGACCTACTGCCCTAACTCCCACTATTATCAGTGCATTCCGTGATTGACAACCATATTTCCTACCAAACTCACCCGAACTTGAGTCTCAATACTGTTTCATAGGCCTAATCATAGGCTTCAGTTCCTTGTGCTAGAAGACTGAGATCACAAACCTAACTCATGGGATGGTCAGGGCAAAGTAGTTTGAGTGTTCTTGTCCCCGCCAAAACTCATGTTGAAACTTAATTCCCAAAGCAACAGTGCCGGAATATAGAACTTAGTGGGAAGTCTGTAGGTCAGAAGGGCTTTGCGGTAATGATGGATTCATACGGCTATAAAAAGACTTCTGGTAATTTGCTCTCTTCTGTTTTTCTGCCGTAGGAGGAACAGCATTTCTTCCCTCTGGAGGATGTACCATTCAAAGAACCACTTCAGATGTGGAAACTGGGCCCTTGTCAGACACCAGACTTGAACCCAGCTTGACCCTGGATTTCCTAGGCTCTAGAACTGTGAGAAGGAAATTTCTGTTTTTTATAAATTACCTAATCTCAGGACCTCTACCATAGCAGCATAAATGAACTAAGACAAGTAGACTAACGGAATGACTACAAGCAAGATATAAAATATTAGATGGTTGCATGGCACATGGAAAATAATAACGCTGAATAACTACACAACTAGTAAGGAATGTAATTTGTAATAACTACAAAACCTGTATAAATAAGGTGCCTAAAAATTTTCCTACCCAAGATGATCAGTTTATCCTAGGCTCCCAAAGCTGCCTAGCAAGGTGAAATGGAATCATAAGGGTGAGCCTGAGCCTGTTTTCTCCAAAGTTCCATCTGATGATTTGTAGAACTTTGGTTAGTGAGATCACTGCATCACAGTCGTCGGATACCAACATTGAATAATCGGTAAGCAGCCCTGCTCAGAAGAGACAGTGGGCTATGCAATTGCAGAAGCTCCCTTCCTTGGTAATCCATGTGAGTTGTCTTGGGATTGTCTTGAAGATCCCTGGTGTTTAAATTGCTCTCCTTGCCTAATTCTGTTGCCTAGAGAGTTGGACTCACTCAAAGTAAAAAGTGGGATTAGAATATAGAGTCGTGACCATTTGCAGTGAAGGTCATCTCTTCCCAAGATCGTTGCCATCTTTTTTTTTAAAATGTTTATTTTTACTTACATTAATGAAATATTTTCTCCTAGGAAGGAAAATCCCATCTAAAACTCATTTTAATTACCTCACACTTGTACTCACAGTTCTAGCATTGGTGTATATGACAGACATTGAGGGACACCAAGAAGTCTGGCAGAAGCGAGTCTTTGAGGTCTAAGGAACTGAGTGGTGTTAGAGTTGCCCACCACTGGGAGATGCAATTTAGAGTTAAAGTCCCACCAGATTAGAAGGATTTCATAAAACATTTGATTTCTCATTGAAAACACAGAAGTTCTATGTCATAAGAACAAGAACTAAGTGAAAAACCAAAGGAAACTGGTCCTAGAAAGGCATAAATCCAAGCTACTACAGGGTCACGTGATCTAGTAATTTCATTGCCTGTCAGAAAAAAACAAACAAAAACCTCAATATTATTTTGAGGATGATAAAATCCAGAGTATCCATATAAATCCATAATATCAAGTATACAATAAAAATTCACTAAACATGCCAAAAAGTACAAAAATGTGGCTTATAATCAAGAGAAAATATAGTCAAAAGAAGTAGACTGGCAGCTGACTCAGGTGTTAGAATTTGTAGAAAATAACTTCAATAAAAAAGCCATTATAACTTTTAAAAATAAATTACTGATAAAAAGTGAATTAGCAAACATTGAGCACTCTCAGGAGAGAGATAAAAACTACAAAAGAGAACCTGATGAAAATTTTACAACTGAAAAAAAAAATACAATACATAAAGTGAATAGTACAATAATATGCTTAAAAGATTCAATACAGCAGGAGACAGGATTGGTAACCAGATCAATACAAATTATTTAATGCAAAGCCCAGAGAAGAAAGAAAATTTAAAATAAATTACTCAGAACCACAGTGACATATTGCACAGTTTGAAATGGTCTAATATGCATATAATTAAAATTTTAGAAGGAGAGAAAATAGAAGATGGGGTGAAAAAATAAATGAAAACATAATGGTCAGAAATGTCCAAATTGGAGAAAAATATTCACTTACAGGTTCAAGAAGCCCAGGAAATCACAAGCAGATAAAATTATATACCCATCATAGTCAAACAAATGCAAACAATAAATAAAGAAAAAATCATTAAAGTAGTCAGAGTAAAATATATGCTATATATAGAGGAATAAATAAAATAATTATGATGAATTTTTTTATTAAATATGATGAGCGTTAGGAGTCAATGCAATAACATCTTTTAAATGCTGAAAAAATCTTTCAATTCAGAATTTTATCAGCAAAAATATCCTTCAAAAGTAAAGATATAATTAAGATTTTTTATATTTTTAAAAGTGTGAGAAAATTTATCACCAGAAATCTCACCTAAGAAAAAGTGCTCAAGGAATTTCTTCAGAAAGAAAAATAATGATATCAGATGAAAATTCAGATTTAAATAAGAGAATGAGTACCAGAAGCAGTAGTATATATACATAAAATCAGATATATATGACTTTTTCAATTTTTAATAATTTTCAACAAATAATCAAATAGCTAATGCCATATATATATAGTGATATCTACAACACAGGTAGAATAGAATAAAATGTATGATAACAACAGCATAAATTGTGTGAAAAGGAATTGAAAGCGTGCCACTGTAAGAATCTTACTTTATATTTGAATTGATATAATATTTTAAAATAAAATGGGATAAGTTAATTACAATAATTAAAATAATAAAACAGTAAAATACAGAGGTAGAGCCAGAAGCTTTAGCTTAAGAAAACATGGGATCATAGCAAATACTTAATTAATTCAAAAGAAAGCAAGGGGAGATAAAGAGAAGGAGCACTTGGGACAAATAGAAAACAAATACAAACACAGAATATTTAAATCTAACCATATTGATGATTACATTACATGTAAATGGTCTAAGTATGCCAAATATAAGGTAGACATTCCCATAATGAATAAAAAACGCTAGAACCAACTATATGTTATCTACAAAAATAACCTTTCAAATATAAAAACACAAACAGATTTAAAATAAAAAGAGGAAAACAAACAAAAATAAAAGAGGAAAACAACTGAAAATAAAAAGTTAAATAAAAATATGTGAGGTGCAGTTAAAACAGTGCTTAGAGGAAAATTTATACAGTCCAATTCCCATATTAGAAAAAAGAACGTTGTAAAATCAATTGTCTAAACCTCTGTAAAAAATTAGAATGAGAAGAGAAACCAAACACAAAGTAAGAAGTAAAATTTAATAATGAAGGGGGCAATCACCTCAATAGAAATAGGAAAAAATAGTAAAGTTCAATGTAACTAAAAGCTAGTGCTTTAAAAAATCTGTAGCCAGACTAATAAAGAGAGAGAGAGGAAGAGAGAGAGATATTACCAATATTAGAAATAAAAGAGGATATATTCTTAAAAAATCTGCAGTCCTACAGATATCAAGAGATCCTACAGATATCAAGTAAGAAAATATAATAAATAACTTTATTACAATAAATTTGACAACTTAGAAGAAAGAGACAAAGATTTTGAAAGACTACTTCTAAAAACTTTTACAAACTACTAAAACATTCCTTACAAAAGAAGGAAAAAGTAATATAGGTATCCCTGCATATATTACATAAATAGAATTAAGATTTTCAAAATTTTATACATAGAAAATTCCATGTCCATATTTCTTCATTGGTAAATTTTACCAATAATCAAATAATAATTGACAACAACTCTAAACATACTTTCTCAACACATATTGTCTCAAAAAATAGAAGAGAATATTTCCAAATTTATTTTATCAGATTAAAAACCACACAAAGACATTACCAATAAAATGTCAATAACTTTTATAAACATAAATCCACAAATAGTATCACTTGGACATTTTTCTGGGTTTGTTTTTGGAAATCAATCAAATGCAGCAATATATCAATAACATAATGTAATATGAGCAAGTAGGATTTATTTTAAGAATGCACAGTTAAACATTTGAAAATCTATTAGTAAAATATCCCATGTTATCACTCAAAAAATGAAGTTTTATTTGATCATCTTCATATATGCATAAAAAGGAATCTAATTAAACAGACACTCATGATTTAAAAAAAAATTGTAATCTATCAACAAACTAGAAGTACAAGGAAACTTCCTCAATTTGACAAAAGGCATTGCGAAAAATCCTACAGATAATTCTTACTTAATGAGAAATTATTGTTCGCTTTGCTACAAAGATTGACAACACAGCAAGATGTCCACTTTCAGTACTTCTTTTCACATTATACTGTTGATCTTTGCAAGGTCAGAACATTTAAAAAGTGGCATTAAGACTGGCACAAAAGAAGTGAAATTGTTTTTATCCATGGATGACTTGATTATTCACATAAATAATCTTAGAAACTCTTAAACCAAAACTCAAAGTGAAAATCCTTTAATTAACAAGTAAGTTTAGCAAGGTTGCAGAATACAAGACCGGAATACAAAATTAAAAAAATAAAAAAGAATAAAGAATTTCTATGTACCAGAAACAAATAATAGACAATGATACTTAAAAGTCACCATTTATAATAGTGTTAAAAGTTGCAAAATACTTAATATATATTTTCCAATGATGCACAAGACCTCTCCCCTTAAAATTTGCAAATATGGCTAAAAGATACTTTCATAGATTGAAATAAATGCAGACATTTACTATGTTCATTGGGAAAATCCATGTACGTGGCAATTCCCTTCAAGATTAGATCTTATGTAGAATACAATGCCAATCAAAATTCTAGAATAATTTATTTTAAAAATTGACAAGCTGGCCGGGTGTGGTGGCTCATGCCTGTAATCCCAGCACTTTGGGAGGCTGAGGCAGGAGAATCACCTGAGGTCAGGAGTTTGAGACCAGCCTAACCCACACGGAGAAATCCACCTCTACTAAAAAAAAAAAAAAAAAAAAATAGCTGGACGTGGTGGTGCATGCCTGTAATCCCAGCTACTCGGGATGCTGAGGCAGGAGAATCACTTGAACCCCAGAGGCGGAGGTTGGGGTGAGCCGAGATCGTGCCATTGCACTCCAGGTGGGCAACAAGAGTGAAACTCCACCTTAAAAAAAAAACAAAAAATACAAGCTGATTCTAGAAGTTATAATGAAATGTAAAAGATCTTTAAAGAAAAACATAAAATTGGAAAACTTACACTATTTGTTTTGAAGTGTTCCTAAACTATAATATCCTAAATAGTGTAGTATTGGGGTGAGAATAGAAAAACCCATTAATAGAACTGAATGGAAAATTCAGAAACAGACTCACAAACATATGATCTATTAATTTTTTGGCAAAGTCACCATGCAATATCATGGGAAAAGGAAAGTCTTTTCAATAAACTGTCTTTTCAACAATTGACCCTGGAACAACTATTATACACACACACACACACACACATAATTGAACTTTACCTTATACCACACAAAAAATATTTTAAGACAAATTGTAGAACTAAATGTAATGTGAAACTCCAAAGATTCTAGAAGAAAACAAAAGAACAACTTTGTGACCCTATTTCTTAGAAAACAAAAAGCACTAAACAAAAGACAATAAAATCAACAAATTTGGCTTCATCAAATTCTTTCCAAGACATCAAAAGACACCAGTAAGAAAATAAAAAGGCAAGCCACAGACTAAGGGGGAAAAAGCATTTTAAATACATATATCTGACAAAAAAATTATTCAGAATATATATAAAGAACTTCCACATATCAAAACAAGATTGCAGCCCAATAAAAATAGGCCAGAGACAAACATATATTTTACAAGAAAAGATAAATGAAAGAACAAAAAGGAAATTAAAATTTGTTAAAAAATATTAGTCATCAGAAAGCATGTATTAAAAACTAGAATGACAGGCCAGGCAAGGTGGCTCAGGCCTGTAATCCCAGCACTTTGGGAGGCTGAGGAGGGCGGATCACCTGCGGTCAGGAGTTCAAGAGCAGCCTGACCAACATGGAGAAACCTCATCTCTACTGAAAATACAAAATTAGCCAGGTGCGGTGGTGGTCACCTGTAATCCCAGCTACTTGGGAGTCTGAGGTGGGAGAATTGCTTGAACCTGGGAGGTGGAGGTTGCAGTGAGTCAAGATTGCTCCATTGCACTCCAGCCTGGCCAACAGAGCGAGACTCAATCTCAAAAAATACATAAATTAAAAAAAAAAAAAAACTAGAATGACAAAAATTTCAAATACTAACAATTTCAAATACTGGTGAGGATGTGTAGCAACTGGACCCCACAGATCTTGGGGGGTAATGTAAAATGGTACAACCATTTGAGGAAGCTGTTCAGTAGTTTCACTGGGGAAAATTAAACATTCAGTTATCCTACGAACCCCCTACTCTTTCTAGGGATTCATAGGAGAGAAATGACAATATGTCCCCACAAAATGGTGTGTAACAGAATTTTCAAAGCAGTTTTATTGATTATAGTCAAAAACAAAAAGTGAGCCAAATGTTTATTGTCAGGAAAACACATAAACAGATTTTGATATACTCTTGGAATACTATACAACTCTGAAAAGTAACAAACTAATAAATACCCACATGGATGAATATCAGAAACATGAATGTTCAGTGAAAGATGTGGCACTGTTTACAACACCTAAGACTTGGAACCAAAGCAAATGCCCATCAATGACAGACTGGATAAAGAAAATGTGGCACATATACACCATGGAATACTATGCAGGAATAGAAAAGTATGAGTTCATGTCCTTTGCAGGGACATGGATGAAGCTGGAAACCATCACTCTCAGCAAACTAACACAAGAATAGAAAACCAAACACCGCATGTTCTCACTCATAAGTGAGAGTTGAACAATGGGAACATGTGGACACAGGGAGGGGAACATCACACACCAGGGCCTGTCGGGGGATGGGGGGTTAGGGGAGAGAGAACATTAGGAAGAATACCTAATGTAGACGACAGTTTGATGGGTGAAACAAACCACCATGGGACGTGTATACCTATGTAACAAACCTGCCTGTTCTGCACATGTATCCCAGAACTTAAAGTGTATCTATCTATCTATCTATATTTATCTATATCTATCTATCTATCTATCTATCTATCTATCTATCTATCTAAATATAAAAATAATAAGCCAGATACGAAAGAATGAATGTTTTGTCATTCCTGTAAGGTAAATAGATTCAAGCAAGTTAAGGGCATGGAAATAAAAGCAGTGTTTTCCTGTGTGTGTAGCTTGGGATTGACTACAAGTGATCATAAGGAAATGCTCTGTGATGATAAAAATATTATGCATCTTTCCTGGTGTATCAGTTATGGTTTTCTGTGGAACAAACCACTACAAGAATAAGAGACATCCGTGTAATTCAACCACTTGTGCAGGGCTTGGTTGGGTGGTCCTTTGGTCCCCTGTGAGCCACCTTCAGCCAGGAACATGGCTAAGGTTGGGGTGGCCAAGAAGGCTGCACACACCGGTCTGCCATTGTTGCTGGTCATTGGCACTGACATTCCTGTATGTGGGCTCTCTCCTCCTATTGTTTGTACTGGTTTTTTAAGGATACAGCTACAGAAGCAGGCTTCTGAAGGGCTAGATCTGGAACCAGCAAAGCCTTAATTCTGCCACGTAGATTGGGAAAAAGACTTCATCTCTTGATGGGAGGAGCAGCAGTCACACATGGGAAAGGACTATTGGCAGTTCTTTGGAGATCATTTAGCACAGTTGAGTCTCGGTTACATGGATGCACATATTTGTCAAAACTCATTCAATTATGCCCTTAAGATCTGCATGTGTCACTATGTAAATTAAAGCAAATGTGCAATGGAGTTGGCTGTGAGTATTTAGAGCTCCCATCTTAACTCTTTCTAGCTGAGCAGTTGAAATAAAAGTAAGGGAGGAAAAAGGTTCTGATAAATAACTCTGATAAAGTTTACTAATTTTCTGAAAATGTATTTGGTTAAGTTTTCTTTCCAGATTTAATTAAATGGATAAAAGACAAACTGAAAACGGGAGGGAAAATGAAAATCTCTTGTTAACTTTTTTGTAAAACTCTCTTCTTAAAGAATTACAATGTGTAATGCAGGTACTTGAACAAACTCGTCAAAGTTTGGTGTAATGTAGTTGGTTTGTTTTTGTTTGCTTATTTGTTTGTTTTTTACCTTATGCCAGAGAGAGGAGGGCCTTCTGTGGTTTGTACCTCTTTTCTCCCTGGTTCCCTTCTTTTCCAGGTATATGGAAAAAACAGCAAAGTCCAGGGTGGGGAGGCAGAGGCTTTGGGGACAGGCTATTTGGATTGGACTCTACCACTCGCCAGTTGTGTAAACTTGGGTAAGTAGATTAACATCCCTGTTACTCATTTTTTCCACCTTTAAAATAAGAATAATGCCACTAAACTGCTAGGGTTGTTGTAAGAAATAAGAGACTATTGTGGCCGGGCACGGTGGCTCACGCCTATAATCCCAGCACTTTGGGAGGCTGAGGTGGGCAGATCATGAGGTCAGGAGTTCGAGACCAGTCTTGCCAACATGGTGAAAATGTGTCTCTAATAAAAATACAAAATTATCTGAGTGTGGTGGCGCGTGCCTGTAATCCCAGCTATTCTGGAGTCTGAGGCAGGAGAATCACTTGAACCTGGGAGGTGGAGGTTGCAAGCTGAGATTGTGCCATTGCACTCCAGCCTGGGCAACAAGAGTGAAACTCCACCTCAAAAAAAAAAAAAAAAAGAAAAAAGAAAAAATCATTCTAACATGCTTAGCATGGTGTGGGGCATGTTAAGAGGTAAAATACTAAAATGTAACAGAAATTCCTTTACTCAGTAGCTATAGTCCTCTATGAACATGAACTCTTGGCAGCTCCTCCCCCAACTCAGGACCCTATCATCTCGCTTTTTTTATTTTTTTCTCTCTCTCCCTTTGACCTTCTCTGTCTCTTTGAGGCTCAGATAGTTGTAACTAAAATCTAAATATCTAGATGGTAGTGATCATAAGATTACGGGTAGAAATGCAAATCTGCCTAAGAAAAAAAACCTTATAATTATTAGACTTTTTGCTAGGAGAATGGATTCTCCAGTAAGAGTGGCTTTCTTGTCACGAGAGGGATTAGGTAGGAGATGGTTTAATAACTTTCAAGTTTTTCTCCCTGATGCTGCAAGAAGGAAGTGTGCTGGATTCCTGATTCTGACAGGAGCTATCTATGTATCTCTAGCTGGGTCAGCCTTAGGTGAGCCTTAGTTTCCTCATCTATAAAATGGAGATAATAACAATCATGTTAAAGAGTTGCTGTCAGGAACAGTGGTGATGGGTGTCAAGTGCCTGGGCCACAGTGAATGCTCTACCAAGTTTCCATCGCTAACCTTACTGTTACAAAACCCCATTATAAGTTACCGTCGCTACACTTACTGTGACAAAACCTCATTATATGTCAAGCCCTATGCTGGAATTTACAGTCCACTGGGAATACCCACATAGCAAGACATAATTACAATACAGAGTGAAAAAAAAAGTTGTATGAAATATGAAAACAATTCTACAAGTACAACAAGAAGCAGCTAACTGCCTAGGTAATTATGAAGTAAAACTGAAAATTAAAAACAAACAGAGCTCAATTGCAT
This sequence comes from Theropithecus gelada, assembly GCF_003255815.1. Lineage (NCBI taxonomy): Eukaryota > Metazoa > Chordata > Mammalia > Primates > Cercopithecidae > Theropithecus > Theropithecus gelada. The sequence continues at coordinate 99,807,423 of NC_037675.1, read as the reverse complement.
TAGATTATTAAATCTGAAAGATAACAGTGGTGTTTGGAAAGCATTCTGACGTGTTTATGTTTGGTGTGATTGGGGAAATACAGACTTGAGGTATGAAGCCTAGTGCAAGTTATAATAAAAAGAGAATAGGCTTTGAAGTGAAAGAGAATATAGTTTGAGTATTAAATGCAACTTTGTGTGACCTTGGAGAGTTACTGTACATACGCTGTGCTTCAGTTACCAAATCTGTTAAATGGGACTAATACAGGCCCTGCACTGGTTGTGCAGGTTATGTGGGATAAAACATACGCAATCGTATAGCAGTACCTGACACAGCTGGGTAAATGCTTGGTTTCTCCCACTGCAGTGTGACATGGTCTGTTCAGCAGTTATGATGCTGTTAGCTCCAATAATAGAAATATCTCTCTAAGAGTGGCTTGAAAAATCAGAATATTCTCATTATCTCACAGAATGAGAAGCCCAAAGCTAAGCAGATAGAGTTGATTGACCAGTTTGCTCAGTGAGGTCAGCAACTTCTCTCCATGTTTCTGCTCTGCAGTCCTCAGCTGACTGGCTTCATCTTTCATCTGCCCCTCAAGATGGCTATTGTAACTCCAGATACCATGGCCTAACAATACAAAGACATCCAGGAAGAAGGCAGTTCCCTGCTATGTATCTTCTATTTGGCTTCCTACAATGTAGTGGCTTCCAAATATGTTGGTCTCAGGACCCCATTTCACTCAAAAAATTATTGAGGAGCCCAAAGAGCATTATTTATATGGATTATACATAGTGACATTTACAGAAATAGAAATTAAAACTGATAATTTTCAAATACTTACTAATTTTTAAAAATTAGCAATCCCATTTTATGCTAATAAAAGTAACATTTTAAGAAAAAACACATTTTATAAACCAAAAAATTATTCTTTTAATTTAAAAATATGGTGAGAAGTGGCATTGTGTTTCATTTTTGCAAAACTTTTTAATGCCTGGCTCAGTGGAACACAGCTAGATTTCAATCTCATCTTCTGCATGCAGGCTGTTGGGATATACTGTTTTGGCTGAAGTATACGATGAAAATCTGTCCTTACACAGATATGGAGGCAGGAAAAGTAGGAGTATTTTGGTGCTCTTTTAAGATAATTCTAGACATTTTCCTTTTCTACTGCACTAAACTCAACAAGTAGTAGTTTCTTACACATTGGCTGCCATGCAGAATCTGAAACTATATTGATGAAAATTTTGTCTCATTTTACACTAACTTTCTTGCACTTGAATAGATATATTTCCCATGCACAACCTTATAACATCATGCATTGATTAGTTGAAAAAATATTGCTCAATTGAGTTATTGTGGAACTTTCAAATGTCAACACATTTCATTATACAATACCTAAAAGCAAATCACCCACTATCTCATCAAGTCTATAATTATTGGAAAGCAGTCAAGCTTATGGTAAAAGGTACGTTTTTCAAAAAGTTGTAATTTTTACTTAAAATTTCAAATTTTGTCACTAGCAACAAATACTGTCAATTGTTTATGCAGTGGGAGATTCACTTTGCTCATTTTCACAAAAGTATCTGCCACATAATCACATTTAATTACCGTAGTTTGTCAATTTCTCATTCAATTGAAAATGGTGCCTCTGTGGAAAGAGCGGTGAGTTCACCTTGTAACTCATACAATCACACGTGTGCCTTCCCAAGAATAGGGCATGCAGAAGCACTGGACATGTAGTTCCTATTTTGCAGCACATAATCATACAAAGAAATAGAATACAATTAATATTTTTACTGCTTCATGAAGGACATGCTTCAACAAAACTGGCTCCCTCCTCCTTTTTTTTCTCCTTCTTTTTTTGTCTGCAAGTGTGTGGCAGTGAAAACAGTAGCCTCTGGGACAGCATGGTGCCATTGACTTACCATCTTACTTCACGTGAAAGAGCCACATGAAGCCTTCTTTTCACCCTGCATCCCTGCAAATGCCCACACAGTGACAAAGAGAAATAACATATTAGTATTATTATGAAAATAGTTTTGCTATCGTTGAATCTGGGAAGAGAGTGACACTGAGATCTGCTGCTTATTTTAATAGGTAAGAAAAAACAGCTTTAGCTAAGCAAACCTCTTAACAGAGGAAATAAAATTTTATAGTAAATAGTTAATTGAATAAATTTCATTAAAACATATTCTCCTTGGATTAAAATATATATATATATGTGTGTATGTATATATATATACACACACTATTTTTTAGCATAGAAATGTAGACCTACAAAAAAAATGAGAAAATGTAGGATGATAATTTTCCCACCTGGAAATAAATCCAGTTAATATTTTAGTGAACATTTTCTTTTCTTTCTATGCATTTACACTATTTTGCAATCTGCCATTTTTTTTTTAATGTAACAATGTCTCATGAACATTTTTTCATATCCTTAAATATTTATGGACGACATCACTCTAAATTATTCAGTTCCCCTTCTGACAGGACATCACATTCTGCCTGCAATGCAGGGCTGCCTGGTTGCTTGGTGAGAGAGTGTTGAGAACCGATGTTGTGGAGCTTTAGGAATTCTTCCTTGTGATGATCGTGTTTATTGATGAAGATGCCACCCTGAGACCTGGAGCCTTTGACAGCTGCTGGTTACTCACAGACATCCCACATACAAGCTCCCTCTTCACATCTTTTCCCACCATGCGTTGCACACTTTTCTTTTCTTTCTTTTTTTTGCTTTTTGAGATAGAGTTTTGCTCTTGTCACCAGGCTGGAGTGCAATGGCACGATCTCTGCTCACCGCAACCTCCGCCTCCCGAGTTAAAGCAATTCTCCTGCCTCAGCCTCCCGGGTACCTGGGATTACAGGCACCCGCCACCACGCCCAGCTAATTCTGTTTGTATTTTTAGTAGAGATGTGGTTTCACCGTGTTGGCCAGGCTGGTCTCAAACTCCTGACCTCGTGATCCACCCGCCTCCACCTCCCAAAGTGCTGGGATTACAGGCATGAGCCACCAGGCCCGGCCTTTTCTTACAATTTCTATAGCCACCCCTAGGTTCTCTTACATCCGCCTGGCGGGGCAAAGCATCCTTCTGATCATTCTTCCACCAGCTTCTCCCATCTGATATTCATCTTTTTCATATTGGCACAAATCATCCTCTTTGAATGTTCCCTCCTCCTTACCCTTTAAATCTTTAGTTTGCTGTGACTACCTTTAACTCCTATGGCAAACCTGAGTACCTCATCCTGCGTGTAAGCAGGTTCTGCAGTTGTCTCCAATCTTCATTCTTGCTTACCTCTTCCTGGACTCCTGATTCCACTCCAGCCAGGCTGCTGACTGAAACATCACACGCAGTGGTAGACCATGTTTTCCGAAAGTGGTCACAACAACATTTCCAGTTCTACATGTTCTTCCAGAACCTTCATATTTCCCCATCGAGAAGAAGCACTGATCTTCTCTCCTCTTGAAAGTGAGTGGACTTGGCCGGGCGCGGTGGCTCAAGCCTATAATCCTAGCACTTTGGGAGGCCGAGACGGGTGGATCACGAGGTCAGGAGATCGAGACCATCCTGGCTAACACGGTGAAACCCCGTCTCTACTAAAAAAAAAAAAATACAAAAAACTAGCCGGGCGAGGTGGCGGGCGCCTGTAGTCCCAGCTACTCGGGAGGCTGAGGCAGGAGAATGGTGTGACCCCGTGAGGCAAAGCTTGCAGTGAGCCGAGATCTGGCCACTGCACTCGACAGAGCAAGACTCCGTCTCTCAAAAAAAAAAAAAAAAAAGAGAAAGTGAGTGGACTTTAGTGACTGCCTTGAAGAGAATGTCATAGGAATGCCATTGTATGGTTTCTGGGGCTGAGTTGGAAAAGGACTCACAGATTCCCCCATCTCTCTCTGTTGGGAATCTACCTGCGAAGCTCTGTACCAATATCTCAGAAGGCTGACTGCCCTGCAGCTACCAGGCTGGAAAAGCCACATAGAGGTAGAGGGAGAATGAAATGCTCACAGAGTCCCAGCTAGTGCAGCCTCCAGCTGGTTAAGTCTTTCCAGTCCCGACCTGTAAGTCTGCAAACCCTTATGGATTCCAGTCCTAGGTCTGAAGCTTCCCTGCTGACGGTGAGTGGAGCCATCGCTGCTGAGCCCTGCACTAACTGCAGATTCGCGAGAAGCATAAATGCCTTGGCTGCTTAAACCATTCGATTTGGGTATGGATTTCAATGTAACAAAGGAAAACAAGAACACACATCTTGACATTTGCCATTATTATACAGCAGATAAGCTTTTTCTTCTCTTCTTCCTTCTTCTTCTTCTTTCTTCTCCTTCTTCTCCTTCTCCTCCTCCTCCTCCTCCTCCTCCTCCTTCTACTTCTCCTCCTCCTCCTCCTCCTCCTCCTCCTCCTCCTCCTCCTCCTCCTCCTTCTTCTTCTTCTTCTTCTTCTTCTTCTTCTTCTTCTTCTTCTTCTTCTTCTTCTTCTTCTTCTTCTTCTTCTTCTTTCTTCTTCTTCTTCCTTCTTTTTTTTTGAGAGAGAGTCTCAGTCTGTTGCTCAGACTGGAATGCAGGGGTGCAGCCTCATCTCACTGCAACCTCTGCCTCCTGGGTTCAAGTGATTCTCCTGCCTCAGCCTCCTGAGTAGCTGGGACTACAGGCACGTGCCGCCATGCCCGGCTAATTTTTGTATTTTTAGTTGAGATGGGGTTTCACTATATTGGCCAGGCTGGTCTCGAACTCCTGTCGTTGTGATCTGCCCACCTCAGCCTCCAAAAGTGCTGGCATTACAGGTGTGAACCCCTGCGCCCCGCTCCTTCTTTTTAGTAGTCAAGACTCAACCAAGTTTTAATACTCAGGCTGTGCTCTGCTTTCCTTAATCAGTTATATACCCAGTTTATTTTTTTGGTCCTTCTCTTTTTATTTTTTTAGAAGTTATTATTTAATATTTGACTCATACAAAATAATATACTTACTATATGCATGCGAAGAAGCATAATAATAAAAGGAACATTCATGAAGCAAATCATTACCAGTGCCATAATGTATATGTCACTCTTGCCCTGTTCTCACACTACTAATAAAGACATACCTGAGACTGGGTAGTTCATAAAGGACAGAGGTTAATGGACTCACAGTCCCACATGACTGGGGAGGCCTCACAATCATCGTGGAATCTGAAGGAGGAGCAAAGGCACGTCTTACATGGTGGCAGGCAAGGGTGTGTGCAGGGGAACTGCCCTTGTATAAAACCATCAGATCTTGTGAGACTTATTCACTATCATGAGAATAGTATGGGTAAAAATCCGCCCCCATGATTCAATTACCTCCCACCAGCACCCTCCCATGACATGTGGGAATTATGGGAGCTACAATTCAAGATGAGATTTGGGTGGGGACACAGCCAAACCATATCAACACTCATCTCAGAGAATTTCTGGCTTATTCTCGTTTTTAATATTTCATATGTATGTGTATTCCTAAACAATGTTTTGGGTTTCTAAATATTATTATTTTGGGTTTGATAAAAATCACATCATTCTCTCGGTAAGAGTCTATACCTACCACTGATCAATCCACCTTATACTTTAAAATATACCCATATCAACTTGTGCTAGTGATTCATTTTTACTTGTGTGTAATAATCCAGTGGGTGGATATACCTCAATGTCATTTATGTTTTCTCCAGTTTGTGGGTACGTGAATTGCATCCAGTTTTTTTTTTTTTTTTTTTCCCTACAATAATCAGGGCTTACGTAAACATTCTTGTGCATGTGTCCTGGAGCACATACATCTGAGAATAGAATATGTCGTATTTGAAAATAGAAATGTTCAGTTTTACAAGAAAATATAAAATTGCTTTCCAAAGGGGAGGTACCAACTTTCATTTCCAACAACAAGATAAAGTAGAGTCACCAACACTTGGCATTGTTGGGTATCTTAGTTTTTACATATCTGGTGGTTGCAAATGGTCTTAGTATATATTTAACTGGTTGCTAATTATATATGTATATTTGTATACTAATTACGTATGTGTATATATTTGTGCTTTCTTTCTGTGAATGGAACTGTTCAAGGCTTTTGCCTATAATTCTGCTAAATTTTGTGTTTTTCTTATTAAAGGATTAAGTGCATGCATATCAATATTTTGGATATAAGCCTTTTATTTGCTGTGTGTGTTGTAACTCTTATTCCAGTTTGTGAATGGTCTTTTCATAATCTGTATGGTGTGGTGACTTGGGATGAACAGAAGTTTTGATTTTAACACAATCACATGTTTTATGTCAATATATCTTTCTTAGGAGAGATTGGGGGAACGCCTATGTAAGAAAATCCTTCCCTGTTTAGATATTATAAAAATTTCTAAGATATCTAGATATCAAACCTTTTTATATTTTCTCTTACATTTTGATCTTTAATGCATCTAAGTAATTTTTACTTTAGTAATCAAGCCTCAACCAAGCTTTAATACTCAGGCCACACTCTGCGTTTCTTAAGCAGTTATATACCCAGTTTATTTTCTGTTCCTTCTCTTTTGATTCCTTTACAAAGTTATTTAATATTTGACTCATACAAAATAATATATGTAATATATGCATGTGAATAAGCATAATAATAAAATGAACATTCATGAAGCAAATCATTACCAGTGCCATAATGTATATGTCACTATTGTCTTCTTTGCAACTGATCCCACAAAAATACAGAATATCCTGAGACTATTATGAACACCTCTATGTACACAAATTAGAAAATCTAAAGGAAATGGATAAATTCATGGAAACAAAATCTCCCAAGATTGATCCAGGAAGAAAGTGAAAACTTGAACAGGCCAATAACAAATTCTGAAGTTGAATCAGTAATAAAAACAAAAACAAAAAAACTATCAACCATAAAAGACCCTGTACCAGATATGGATTCACAGCTGAATTCTGCCAGATTTACAAAGAAGAACTGATACTAATCCTACTGAAACTATTCAAAAAATTCGAGGAAGAGTGGCTCCTTCCTAACTCATTCCGCAAAGCCAGCATCAGCCTGAACCAAAATCTGACAGAGAAAAAATGAGTAAAAATAACTTCAGGCCAATATCCTTGATGAACATAGACAAAAATTATTAACCAAATACTAGCAAACAGAATCAAGCAGCACAACAAAAAGTTAGTATGCCATCATCAAGTAGACTGTATTCCTGTGATGCAAGGCTGGCTAAACATATACACATCAGTAAATGTGATTTACCACATAAAAATAATTAAAAACAGAAACCATGTGACCATCTCAATAGATGCAGGAAAAGCTTTCAATCAATCCAACATCCCTTCATCGTAAAAATCCTCAACAGCCTAGGCATCGAAGGAACACACCTCAAAATAATAAAAGCCATTTATGACAAATCCACAGCCAACATCATACTCAATAGGCAAAAATTGGGTCATACATCTTTTATTATCCAATTTGACAATGTTTTTCTTTTACCTATCCTATTTAAATTAGTTACATTTAATGTAATTTTTTTTAGAGACAAGTCTACCATTTTATTATTTATTACCTTTTTTATTCTCTTATTTTCTTTGCCTATTTTATTTCGGATTATTTAAATAATTTGTATTCATCTATTGAGGTTTTGACTATATCTCTATTGTAGTTTTTAAATAGTATTTATTTAAAGAACATTTTTAGCATTTTTAAAAAGACAGTTGTTGACAAATTCTCTCTTAGTTTTCTTTCATCTGAGAATGTTTTTATTTCACCTTTATTCCTGAAAAATATTTTCACTAGCTATAGAGATCTAGGTTGACAGTTCTTTGTTTTTCTAGCACTTTAAGAATGTTGTCCACTTCCTTCTGGCCTTCAAGGTTTTAGATGAGAAATCTCCAATTATTTATACAATTGTTCTCCCTAAAGAAACATGTCATCTTTCTCTGGTTGCTTTCAGAATTTTTTCTTTGTTTTAAGTTTTCAGCAGATTTATTATGATGTGTCTGAGAATATATTTATTTGAATTGGTCCTATATGGAATTCATTTACAAATGCATTGATGCAAAAGCCTGTGAGTGCTGAAGTAAATGAGTAGCACCTTCCAACCGCAATACAGATCTGACCTCCATAAAAAAAAAAGGAGAAAGAAGGAGGATTGGTTAGAAATACTCTTGGATTGTTCTAAGTTCCAAGGAATGTTTGTTCAAGGGCAATGGTTTTTCTTGAGCCAAAGTCATCAATTGCTAGAGTTCTACATCTTTCAGCCATGGGCCTGAATTAGTACCTTCACCATGCTTAGTTACTGTCTGGGAGCAGCTTTTGAGAAGTATAGCTTTAGCACAAATATGGTAGTGGATCCAGAGGAACAGAAGGTGGGATTGTTGATTACTTATGCTCCTTGCAGCAGGAGATCTGAGTGGTATGGCTTCCTGGCTGCCATATTGGATTTACTTTGTAAAATATCCTGCTGACAGCTGCGTGGAGAGTAGCATTCAGGAACCAGGGAAGGAGCAGGGACCTAGTTAAACTACAGTAACTACTAATGAAAGAGTACTAATGAGTGATAGTGCCAACGTTGGCAGAAGAGCTCAAATTTGGAGTATATTTTTAACATAGGGCCAACAGAATTTTCTGAAGGCCTAGCTTTTGTATATGGAATAAAAGTCAAGAACAACCTAGATTTTCAGCTTGAACAACTTGGAAACAGTCATATAGTGATAAGCTTCAGGTTATTTCAGAATTAGAGGAAGAAATAAGGAAGATAGAAATGGAGGATATTGAATATGGAATTCAGCAATGTTTATAAACAGTTAAGATTTAGAGGGCGAGAGGAAGAAAGGCTCCCTAAAGAATACATGCCGTTTTTAAAAAATGATAGAGGAAGATTAAAGGTCAACATGAATGTGAAAGAATGAGACCCAGAGGAGTGAGGAGACTGGCAATTAACTGGTAGACCTTTATCATAGACAAAGCTGATGTTTTTCATTGTCTGGGTCAACACAGCAACCTTGTATGTGTGTGTGACATGACACTTAATTGGCAGTCAAAATGAAATCTAACGTTGGAGTCTTTCATGAAAATGAATCCTTAGCAGCTCAGATTTTTCAGAATTAAAAGAGTCCTCAGAGATTCTCACTCCAGCATCTCAGTATATGGGTGGAGAAATTGAGGCCAGGTAGGGGTGAAACGTAATCCAAAATCACAAAGCCCTTAAATCTCGAGAAGAGCAATAAGCCCAGCTTTGATGGCTGGTCTCATATTTTCCCCTCACTTCTAAATCCAGGCGTGGCCTCCTGATCTCCATCCAATGTATACCATGTTAGGCACTCTGTTCATGAGAGTACTTCTGGGAAAAAATGTTAATCTATTATGACCGGGGTTTCTAAAATTCCACTCATAGACAGTAGTTCATCAAAATGAGTACAATCCTAAAGGATTTGTGCGATAACAGAGGAAAAATAGGCTTTTCTCAGATATTCAAGTTCCACTGCCTCCTTGCCAACTTCCTGCCCCAGCTGTGAATAATGTGAGCATCAGAATCTCTCCCATCTTATTTTCATGTTCAAGTCCTACTAGACTTGGTGTCCAGCTCACATACCAACGCTTCAGAAAGATTTCCTAATTTTTATCGACAGAAGCAACTTGTTTCTTTCTATAGACATAAAATTGTGTTTGTATTTCTTTTAGAAGTCATCAACTTCTGTCTTGTGTTAGAATTGCTTTGTATAATCTTTATGTCTTCTCTATTCGTCAACTTTGCTTTTGTAGCAAGCAGCCCCCCAGTCTCAGCAATGTGTATTAACACGTGTGTCTCATTCATGTTATATGTAGGCTGCTGGTTTGCTCTGCTTCAGTTTGCAGCTCTGTGAGTTGGGGCTGCATCTAATGTCTTCTCATTCTGAGACCCACGCTGATGGAGCAGCATCTCTCTGGGACACACCATTGTCATGGAAGAAGGCAGAGAGTGGTGGGAGAAACTTTCCAAGTCTTTTAAAGCATTTGCTTGGACAGTGTATCCTTTTTGTCTCCTATATCCTACTGGCCAAGTCCAAAGTCAATGAGGTATGAACTTATGGCTTCCACCAGAAAGAGAAGCAAGTCACATAGAAATGAACAAAGATGTATGACGAGTTTTGCAGAAAAATTATACAATCAGTTATGTCTTACCTATCTAGTTTTGAGCTCTTGAAAAGCAGAGCTTGGAAACAATCCCTTTCTGACTTTTGTAAGATCTAATGCTATGGCTCATGGATAGTAAGTGCTCAGCCACTGTTTGAGCAATGAACAAACATTCTTCAAAACTACAATGCAGCCTGTTGTCGTATGAAAAATCTTCAAGCTATGTAGATTTTTTATTCCCCTTTTATTTCTATTTCTAGCCAGCTGTCACTTTACAGTGAAGTCATGTTGTCCTATTACTAAAATTTATGCAAAGTATTACATTACTTTTACAAAAATACAGAACACGATGATAATAACTAAAATGTGTATGATGTTTTCTAATCTATTTAGTGTGCTTTCTCATGGTAAATCAAGTCCAGAAAGCTGTGTTTTAGGCCCTTTATCTCTCTGAGTCTTGGTTTCTTCTATGAAATGCATAATTTGTCTAGGTGGCCTTCAGGTCTTCTCTGCCCATAACCTGGCTCTTAGCTGGGGCATTTCAGCAACTTTGATGCTGCCGTAGGACTTGAAAGCAGTCAGCTTCTTTGGGAAACGACAGGCACAGTTAATTTTGACAATATTAGCCACAGCCTGGCTGTGTAATCTCAGTCAAGCCTCTTCCCTTCTTGTGCCTCAGTTTCCCCATGTGTAAATTGAGAATGTTGGGCAAAATAATCTCATAACTGCATTTCATTAGAAACCATTTGCAATCCTAATATAATTTTTGTTGCAGCTAATCATTTTGAAAAGCCAAAGTGTGGAATTCACTCTGGTTTCTCTATCAAGTTGGCCAAAGTGTTTTATTTTAGTGGCATGACCCAGAAAAAAAGAATAAGTTTGATTGCTCTGCCTCAGTTAGCTGGGTATTGGAGTCAAATAGCCATTGGAATTCTTTTCTTTGTTTTCAACCTCTTTGTGAATTGATGGTTCCATTTTTGTCCTGAGAAGATAGTTTTGTCTATGACATGAGCTGGCTGCTCTAGAGACTTCCCGGGTGGGAATTTGGGTGGATTGTTCTTTTCTTCTGCTCCAGTTTGTGAAAAATACTCCAATTTGAGCAGAGGCCTCTGTGTCTCTGAGGCTGCATTTTCTCATCCTCGCTCTATTGCCAATAGCAATGGTAATTATTTCTAATTCTGATCTCTAAGGGCAAATTCTTCCTCTTGGTACTGACTGCCAAATCCTCCCATTCCAAGAGCAAGTGAACAAATGACCTGATGAAGACTTCAAAGGAGAAAAGCCTAACACCAGACAATTACATCTGCAGCATGCACTAGAGCCTGGGCCCTGTTTGTGTCATGTTTGGTCCGTGCACCTGAGGCACCTCTTCCTGGGTAGCTGGTGCTGCAAGATATTCTCTCTGTTGACCTAAATACTCCCATGCCCATGCTCCTTAGCGTAGCCAAAGCGTAAGACTAACCCACTTACTTCAGAACAGATTTCATTATCTAATAGTAGGCCTCAGAATTGTCTCAAGAGCTTCATCACATACTCCTGGCCCCTGTCCCAGAGATTGTAACATAATAGGTTACCCTGATAGAAATTTAAGGAATTTTCAGTGTAACTTAACACACGTCTTTTCATAAGGAAGGCAAAATGTTATGTACTATGTTATTCTAAGGTGACACCCGTAACCTCATCTGTGAGGCTGAGGACAACTTCCAGCAGGCCTCACCCCAGATCTGGGTTCAGCCGTCTCCCGTGGCACATCCACATCAGTGAGCCTGACTCCAAGGCACCAGCCCCTTGGCTCTCTACACCCTGCTACTCTCTGCAGCACTTCCTGGGCTCTCTGCAACACATGCTTCCAGATAGACAGCTGCGGTTTCTATTAATTAGTTCTTTCAAAATACACGAACCTACCCTTGAGTAGAAATTCTTGTGTTTTCTCCGAGGAGCTTCTCAGAAGATACAGGATTTCAACTGAACACACAGGTAGTGGGAGGAGGAGGAAATTAAAAGGAGGAAGCACATGGATGGAGGAGAGAGCTGGTGGAGGTGGAGAATGATGCAGGGATCAGGAGGATGTGATGTTGCAGATGTACAGAGCTGATGCCACCTCTACCAGGGAGCCTTCCGTGATTCCCAGCTGGAAGTCACCCTTTCCTCAGCTGAATCCTGACAACACTTTATCTGCCCTCTCCTGTGGCATTCAAAATGCTCTGTTTTATATCTGTGCTCATGGAATGTTTCTACCAATTTTTACTGAACTCTAAAAAAAAAAAAATAAAGAAGCACCATGTTAGCAAATGTGGTTAAACATGTGCATAGATTTGGAATCATAAAGTCCAGGTTTTAGGTGCAGGATCTGCTACTTAGTACTTTTGGGACTTTAGGGAAGTCTCAATAAACTCTGTAAGTTTTGGTTTCCTTATTTATAAATTGAAAATAACAACAACGTTAAATTCAATGATTGTTAAAACAGCGTATTGAGACAAGGTATGTAAATGCCTCCCTCCAGCATCTGCCACATGTAAGCACTAGGAGTTTAGCTGTTGCTACTTTATGAAGAATTGGTGCTGGTTTTCTCCCTTCACTCCAGAAATAGAAATATGTAGAAGCTGTTTCAGAACTAATCTCTCTAGAGTTATTTCTCGGACATGTCACAGGCCTTTATGTGCTGGGTGTCCCTCCTACGCAGCTCTCTTCCATGCGGTGACTCAGGGACCCACACTGCTTCCTTCTCATGACTATACCATCCCCCTTTTCAGAAGCTACCCACAATTTCCGAAGCAGACAAGAGTGCACCGGACAAGAGAGACAGGCAGGAAGGGAGCTTCTACGCACATCCTGTTGGCCAGGACTCAGGCACGTGACTCCACATAAGAACAGAGGCAGGGCTGGTTCAGGAAATGCTGGTGTGGGCCACTAGCCCTGGAACATCATCCTTTAGGACACTCCACCCATTATTATTTTTCTACGATAACTCTGAGGTCTTAACAGACTAAACAATTTGGCCCAGGGCATGGAGTGAGTAGGTGAGGTGTGTGGCTTCCCTTACAAACACGGAGTCCATGCTGTAGCCTTGGCTCAGGGTCACCCATGGGCCAATGTGATCACTATGAGGTGAACGTGCATAAGCTGCTTACCATAAGGGGCAGTGAAGGGGGAGCAGGCACTTTGCAAGGCAAGAACAGGTGCAAAAGAGGCGGGGGCAGGGGCGGGGGGAGACACCACACACTTTTAAACAACCAGATCTCATGAGACTGGCTCACTGTCTGCATGCTTTAACTCCTTCATTACCCAGGGTACTCACTGAATCCTCACAACAATCTCTGATGCAGGTGTTGGTGTCATCTTCGTTTTACAGATGAGGAAACTGAGGCTCAGTTAGGTTAAATAATTTTCCCAAGGTCACACAGCTCAACGGAGCAGGGCAGAGACTCGAACTTGCAAAACCCATACCCCTAACCACAGCACCACACTGCCTGAGAGTGGCCGGAGCTTGCTTCCCATATCGGAGTCTCCTGGCATGGGACAGGTTGTCAGGGAATCCCTGGGGGGTGTAACCCTCCTGGCCTTAGAACCAGATAAAGGCCCCTGAGGAGCCCATGTGCAGGCTCCAGCAGGAGCTGAGGGCTGGGGAGTGGGCCTGGCTGGTGAAGGGGAGGTCACATGGGCAAGAGCCTGGCTTCGGGTCTCCTGTCAGTGCAGCTGCCGGTGATAGAGTGTGTGTTCCCCCAGGGCTGAGGGTGGGGGGAAGAAAGTAAGTGATATTCACGTGGTCTCTTCTGAAACACTGAACCTAGAATCCAGAAGAATTGGGCAGATTAGAGCCTCAAACTCTGTCTTTCTCTTCACTGCTGTGAGATTTAAAAAGAGCAATATGGGTTAGGCTGATTTATATGAGAACAAAGACATCTCTCCCCAAACGCCTCCCTAGACTGGGGCTCTTACCCCCGGTGCTCAGTGAGTGGGTTTCAGAGGTCTTTGAGAGCCTTTTTAAAAGTTTCTGACTTTGTGAGATTTGGGGTAGTTTCATTAATAACTTTTATCAGATTCTTTCAGGATCAGCAACCAAAAATGAATAGATGAATGAATGAATGAATGAATGAATGAAGGAATGAATGAATGGAAATTTTCAAAACCACTGCCTCTGTATGTCCTTCAAAGCGACTGAATAAGTGCTGGCGGCTGCCATGTCAATCACTGATTAGCAGGTTGATCCCAGTGGACAATCGGTCGGGGAAGAAACTTGGCCTCTGTATCAGGCCTTTCCTGCGTTGCTACAAATAAATACCCAAGACTGGGTAATTTATAAAGACAAGAGGTTCAGTTGGCTCACAGTTCTATAGGCTGTACAGGAAGCATGCTCTGCTGCTGAGGAAGCCTTAGGAAGCTTTCACTCATGGTAGAAGGTGAAGGGGGAGCAGGCACTTTGCAAGGCAAGAATGGGTGCAAGAGAGAGAGGTGGGGAGACACCACACACTTTTAAGCAACCGGATCTCCTGAGACTGGCTCACTATCTCAAGAACAACACCAAGCCATGCAGGATACTCCCCCATGACCCAGACACCTCCCACCAGGCCCCACTTCCAACACTGGGGACTTAGAAGGGGCATATATCCAAACTATATCAGGCTTATACATTGATTTCTCAAATGAGTATTTACAAAGCAACGATTTTGTGCAGCTAGAGATGAGGGTGCTGGGGGTAAAGCAGTAAAGAGGACAGTGAAGTTCCTTCCCTCATGAAGCCTATATTCTTGTTATGGAGACAATAAATACACTTATAACCAAATTCATAAAATAGTGTCAGGTAGTGACAGTGACTAACTAGATGACATTAAGGAAACCAAATATACCCTCTGAACCTTCAATTCTTCGTCTGTGAAAAGGGGATGCTCATGCCTTCCCTGCCAGTTGCAAGACTGTCATAGGAAGCAGAAGAAAGCAAAAATAAGGGGGAACCCCACAGGTGAAAGGGCTCCCATTCACTGGCCGCCTGTGGGCCACCGGGTGCAATCGGTGCCCTTCAGGGGATAACATATACTCTTCCCAGCAGCAGCGGCAGGGTAGGAGTAGCCTTATTCTATAGAGGAGAAACTGTGGCTCAGAGAGTCCGAGCAATACGTCCAGGGTCACACAGCTGGTGAATGATGGAACCCACGGTCAGGTCAATGTCTATAAGGTCTCCAGTAAGTGACTTTTTCCACTAGGCTTCCCCTTACTGCTTTGAGGAAGGAGGTAGAAGTGTGTTCCCTGAGAGAGTGAGAAGGTAACCATGGCAGGGGCAACTTCAAGTGTTTGCTCACCCCTTGTCAGTCTTGAGCACTAGAACAAGATAACGTTAATGGCTCGGTCCTTATTTCCATGTTGTAAAGTGAGGATGCCGATACAGGTCCATCAGGGGATGGGTGTCCACGAGTTTGAATTGTAATGTGGTCAGCAGCTTCCGACATGGCTTCCAAAGACATCCGCCTCCTGAGGTTCACATCCTTGTGAAATCCCCTAGTCCTGGGTGTGCGCTAGATGGACTCACTCTCATCTAATGAAAGAATATGGGGAAGGTGATGGGGTTTCACTCACACAATTAGGTTACAAAGACTGGGACTTCTGTCTTGCTGCTATTTAGCTCTCTGGTCCTTCTTACCTGCTTACTCTGATGGACAGAGTCACCTGGGAAGGAGCTGAGGGCAGCCTCTGGCCAAGAGCCAGTGAGTAACTGAGGGTGTCATTCCGACAGCCAGCGAGGAGCCGAATCTTGCCAGCAACCGTGTGCGTGATCTCAGAAGAGGATGCTGTCCCAATCAAACATTGCGATAACTATGCCTCTGCTTACACCTTTACTGCAAGCCTGTGAAAGACCCTGGGCTGCTACTCTGATCTCAGCCTCTTAAGAGACCCTGAGGCAGAGGATCCAGTTAAGCCAAGCTCACATTCTTGACCCATGGAAACTGAAATAATAAATGCTAGTTGCTTTACATTGCTAAGTTTTGGTATATTTTGTTATGCAGCAATCAATAGCAAACAGGCAGTAAGAGCTCATACAGTGTACTGTGTGCTACCTCCAGTGGGGTCTGGGAGAGTGCCCTGTAAACTCATTATTATTTCTGCGCTCAAAACTATGCTTAGTGCCTTTCTGTGGGATAAATGAAGATTATAAATGACATCACATTTGTTCGGTTCAGATTTTGCCACCACATACGTTTGTGCCAAATTTATGAACAAACATCTGGCTTTCAGAGGATTCTGGATTTCAGGATTTCAGACAAACAGTTGTGGATTTCTTGCCCATCCCCCAAGGATGTTGCTGTGATCCAATAACAGTGTACTGGGGGAGCACACTTCACAAACTGCAAAGCCCTTTCAGTAGATGGAGATTGCTGTGGCTGATGGTGAGCTATCAGCACTGAGTAGACATGGGCTCCTCAGGCTCAGACTCGGACCCTTCCACCAGGCAGAAGAAACCAGGAATGCAGAGACTCACACAGGCTCCACTGGGCCCATTGCACTCCTTGCCAAGCTGCTGCTGAAAGAAACTTTTATTCAGTAAACATTTGCTCAGCACCTGCCGGGGAGCATTATTTCGACCTAAAAGAAGGCATGAATGATTCACCAAAACCAGGATCCAGGCCAGGGCTGTGTGAGGCGCTCCCTGTTCCAGGGCCTGATTTCCAAGAACAAAGTTCAATTCCACCAGAATGTCATCAGAAACCAAATTAGGAACTTACAAGACCACATGGTGTGCAGGAAGGTGGGGTCCACACGACAGGGTTCTTTGTTCCCGTACGGAGCATGTCCACACCAGCCAACCTGCCCAGCCTCCTGGTAGTGCAGTTGCTGAAGGAGAGGTCCAAGCCAGCCCTTATCAAATCCGAGGCTGAGTCTAAAAGGGGTTGTGAGGTTTTCACTGTGTCTGGACATCACACTTCTCAAAAAGGCTGTCACCACACACTGACCATGTCTATGTTAACTGTGTGATCAAGTATTACAAGGTAATCTTTACTGACTTTCAGAATTCCCACCTCGTCAAGGATTTTATTTAAGGTGTATACATTTTGATGATTTTAGTATTTGGGAGATGACAAGAAGAGAGACCTTTCTTGGTATTTTTTTTTTTTTAATTCCAAGCTTCAGGCTGAATTTTTGGTTTATGTTCTTGATTTTTTTTTCCAACAAAAACTAGATCTTGTTGCTATCTTCAGTGTATCAGTGACTCTCAAACAGCTTTGGAATTCTTTTTTCCACCCTCATAAATTGACATAAGAAAAAGCTCCACATTTTCCTGAAGTCACCCTCAGCATTCACACACCCACCAAAAGCTGACTTGGTTTTTCAACCCGGAGCAGTGTTTAAGAACTCCAAAGGTTGGTTTTGGCAGTGGCTTAATTGTGATACTGTAATGTCGCTGCAGGCAATTTTCTTTGATTTAATTAGATGAACTGTGTTTTTTTTTTTTCTTTTTGCAAAAAGGCTTTATTATGTAGAAATAAAATATGTATAAATTTAATTTTTAATCTTGTCACTACAGTGTAGGAAGGAACAAGCTGCTTCTTTTAATTTTCCCTCTTTGTTTAAGACAAAAATTAAATTAATCCAAGTGTTTATGAGTAATTGATTTTATTTTTTGCACTGTTGTCAGAAGTGAAAGAGTTAAGACTACCCAATTTATCCCCAATCTAAGACTCCAATGACTATCTCAATATGTGAAAGCTAACACTTAGAGAGTCCACTATATACCCGTTTCTGAGAATACAGCAGATTTGGCCACGGCATTGACACCATAGTTTAGTGAGGTATAGAATAATCCAAAACTATGCTTTAGAAGGGAACCTAGGTGGCAGAGGAGAAGGAATGACCTGGTTGCTAAGTCCTTGCTGGAATATTCCGAACATCCTACCTGTCCTGGCTAAGTGGATTTAACCCTAAACTCCAATGGTCGTACTTCTATTCATTGCATCATTCTCACCCATTCCTCAGAGCTCAGTCTGGCTTCAGCTGAGGGTTCATGGTAGGAAACTGCTTTGCTTCTCGAACCTAGAAGGGCTGACACTGTGCTGCTCCAACTGCAGTGTGCCCGATGATCTGAAGAATGTTGGAAGAATCGTGGGACATCCAGCAGGTCTGGGGCGGGGGCACGAAGTGGCCCCTGGTACTGGTGTTTTCCTACAGGGGACTAGACAATCAGGCCCACAGGAGGAGTGTGTACTCTTTTTTTTTTTTTTTTTTTTGAGACGGACTCTTGCTCTGTCGCCAGGCTGGAGTGCGGTGGTGCGATCTCAGCTCACTGCAACTTCCACCTCCCAGATTCAAGTGACTCCACTGCCTCAACCTCCTGAGTTGCTGGGACTACCGGCGCCCGCCACCATGCCCTGCTAATTTTTTGTGTTTTAGTAGAGATGGGATTTCACCATCTTGGCCAGGATGGTCTTGATCTCCTGACCTCGTGATCCACCCCCCTCGACCTCCCAGAGTGCTGGGATTATAGGCGTGAGCCACCGCGCCCAGCCCTGTACTCTTTTGTCTCTGGGCAGAGCCTGCAAAGGTGGCCCTGCAGTTTTCAGCAGATCCTTCTACCAACTATTCCTTTCCATCCATGTCTTCCTGACTGTTTTGCTGGGTATATAATTGTTTTGTGTGTGTATTAAAATATATAAACATATATTTATATAATATAAATTATTTTACATTCTGACATAACTTTATATTACGACATATAATATAAAATAAATATTAAAATAGGCTTATAATATATAATGATACTACATAGACAGTCTATTATATATATGTATGAGATACAGAGTAAGAATGCAGAAAAGAACACATTGGTGCTATTTTTGTGTGTAAGTTTCTGGTTTTTTTGGCAAGATAGATTTTAAGCTTTAGAAAAAAGCAATTATCCACGTAGGTCAGGGTTTCTCAACCTTGGCAACCTGGACACTTGGGACTGGATAACATTTTGGTCACTAAGGGCCATCACGTGCAGTGTGGGATGTTTAGCAGCATCTCCAGCCTTTACTTAGTAAATGCTGGCGGCGCTTTCCTCCCAAGGTTTTCCAACAAAAAAAGTCTCTAAATATTGTCAAATGTCACCTGAGGGGTAAAGTTGCCCCTGCATGAGAACTACTGAGTTACAACAAGTCCTAAGATGCTGACCAGGCCCACCAGAGCCCAGCCATCCTGGGGACACACCTGCTCAGCCTGCAGCCCTCTGTGTTAGGACCTATGTCCCCATAGGTTGGATTAGGAAAGGGAGGCTCTCAGAGACCTCCTCTCTCAAAGAAAATAAGATTGCTCGTAAATGGCAAAAATGGACTTCAAAGCAAGGTAATATTTCTGGTAAGTTCAAAACCGAACTTCAACCAGGCACAGTGCCTCACTCCTGTAATCTCAGCACTTTGGGAGGCCAAGGTGGGAGGACTGCTCGAGCCCTGGAGTTCAGGACCAGCCTGGGCAACATAATGAGACACTCATCTATATAAAAAGTTTAACAAATTAGCTGGATGCTGTGGTGCACGCCTATAGTGCTAGCTACTCAAGCAAGGTGGGGAGGCCTTGGTGGGGGTGGGGGACTGAGTTGAGAAGATCACTTGATCTTGGGAGGTCGAGTGAGCCATGAGTCACTGAGCCTGCAGTGAGCCATGATGGAGTCACTGCACTCCAGCCTGGGCAACTGAGTCAGACTCTGTCTCAAAAAAACAAAGCAAAAGAAAACCAAAAAAACACACACAAAAAAACAAAACAAAAGCCGAACTTCAAAGCTTAGTATCTTTCAACAACAAGCATATACAAATAACAGATGTTTCCTGTGGGTCCGAAATCCTTGAATGCCAAACTCAGAAGCCTTGCAGTTCATTGAGTGAGACATGACGTATCAGAAATGAGTTTCAGAGGATGAAGCTGGGAGTAGCAGTCAGGGCAGCAGAGAGGTGTTAGGAAGAGTGCTAAGCCATTTGGGCCACTCAATCATTTGTAGTTTCTCTTGGTAAATATCAGTGGCCTTTGACAATTCTGGGCAGGTGGGAGCTCCGTCTCCTCCTGCGAGGGCTGGTTGTCAGGAGCTAGAGAGAAGGCACCTCTCAAACTACACGTAACAAGGGGTCATCAGCAGGAAGGTGCAGCAGACACAGTTTCTGAGAGGTCAGCTCTTTAGCACTGGTGAGGCATGGTGTGTTCCAGGGGCAGCATCCACTAGATCCAGGCTGACTGGGGGGGCGGGTTGCTCTGCAATGTGAGGAATCAGAACCAAATGCACTGCTAGACCAGTCCAAGACCTCTACCTTGATGGTGTACCAGAATGAGCTGTAGCTTTTGCCAGGTCCAGAAACCATGCCCGTGCCTACCCACTTCTACCTGGACAGTCTTTCGAGCCCCAGCCATGTTTTGAACACCTTCCCTTTGAACAATGGAGACTGATCTGTAACTTCCTAATGCAGCTTGGCAAACACTGCAGTGAACATTTGAATAAAGGACTGGGCATGTTGGCTCACACCTATAGTCCCAGCACTTGGGAGGCCAAGGCAGAAGAATCACTTAAGGCCAGGAGTTTGAGACCAGCCTGGACAACATAACGAGACCCTATCTCTACAAAAAACACAAAAAATAAGCTGAGGCGGGTGGAACATGAGGTCAGGAGATCGAGACCATCCTGGCTGATGTGGTGAAACCCCATCTTTACTGAAAATACAAAAAATTAGCCAGGAGTGGTGGCAGGTACCTGTACGCCCAGCTACTCGGGAGGCGGAGGCAGGAGAATGGTGTGAATCTGGGAGGCAGAGCTTGACGTGAGCCAAGATTGTGCCACTGCACTCCAGCCTGGGCCACAGGGTAAGCCTCTGTTTCAAAAATAAATAAATAAATAAATAAATAAAATAACTTGGCATAGTGTCGTCCACCTGTAGTCCCAGCTACTTGGGAGGCTGAGGAGGAAGGATTTCTTGAGCCTAGGAGTTAGAGGCTGCAGTGAGCTATGACTGCACCACTGCACTCCAGTCTAGGCAACAGGGCAAGATTCTGTCTCAAATATATAAATAAATACATAATGAAGAAAAAAAAATTAAACAATGCTGTTTGAAGCTCTCACTATCCCTGGGAGCTAGACTAGAGTGAGCTTACTCACAAATGCATCTCACTCCTTATACTGGCTTATTTTCAGTAAAAGGCAGACAACTTGATTTGGTGGTTGAGATGAAGAGAAGAGATGAGGAGGACTTGACGAAGACTATTTCCAGAAACTGGGGCATTTTAAACTCCTTTCCATATGAGGCAAAGGGGACCCAGAAATATCCGATGACCTGCCTGGTGTCACATGGCTCATGTAGAGATAGGGTAGGGACTGGTTCCCAGGCCCCTGAGCAGCCACCCTTATCCCACCGTTTACTTCCAACTGCCCTGAATTTCCTTGGAGCCAGCAAGATGGCTGGAACACTCCCAGGCATGTGGATCACTATGGATCACACCCTCCCTGCCCCCTCCCCACCTCCACATGAAGCTTCTCTCTTCCTGGCACCTCTAAGGGCCTCCCCCATGCAAGCAACCACATGAAATTACTACACTTATAATCTGTCCCCACATGTAACACTTATCTTTTTAAGACATGGTCCGGTGGTTACACGCATGATATTTCCCGCTTGATGCATTTTCACTTCCCACCCTCTGGAAAAATGTTATTACGGGAGTTTGCTGTATTTGGCTAAATATTAGGTTTATTAAAATGCATCATGTTTCTCTGACACTCTGATCGGCTGTGGGGGCTGAATGGGCATATTTAACCAAATTGAAAGCACGCATTATTGACCTAATAGTTGAGAAGGGGGATTCTCACACATGGAAGCAGAGATTGATTGGCACTAGGGTAGAAAACCCCTCATGGTTTTCCTGAAGCCACACAGTCACTATGTTTCTTGCCTCCTCCATTTGGATTTGAGTGCTTAGCATAAGCAAACTTTAATTAGGATTTCTTTAAGTTTCTCCACTTGTAATTAAATTAAGCTGTGGCTTGGTTTTGCCTAGAGTCCCAGGTACCAACCCAAAGCATCTTTAAATGACACATTTTATGAGCATACATGGGGTTTACAGTTAAACATGTCCATTGATGGGAATCTAGTTGAAGAGTTTTCTCTCATCCTGAAACCCAAGACACCAAATGCAAAGGTGGAATGAGGAGCTGTGGGATCCATGGTTATATTTCCTGCTTTCTGAGATGTTCAGGGGGAACCGACCATAATTAGTTTGCATTTGTCACCAGGCATGTTGCCATTCAGACAGAAAGCAGTGGAAGAGTGAAGTCACCCCAGTCAAAGTCCCCCTAATACTCAAAGGGAATTTGAAAGTCTGGGGTGGCAGTGAAGACCCAAGAAGAGCAGCTGTGGAGAGTGGAGGCCCACAGGGAAGAGGATGTGAGCTGGTCCTGTGTCCGCTGCTGGTTTACTCTGGGGTCTTTGCAGGTCAGCTCACTGCAGATTCCTCAACTCTCAGAATGGCTTTGGACTGGACTTCCAGGCCAGTTGGACCAAGGGGTGTTTTTTTTTGTTTGTTTTGTTTTTTTAAATTATACTTTAAACACAAAGCTAATAGTTTTATGGGGTACAATTTTGTATGCAGATTTCTTTCTCACTACTATGGTCTGAATGAGTTCCCCAACATTTGTGTATTGGAAATAATCCCCAATGCAATGATATTGAGAGATGAGACCTTTCTTAAAACAAACAAACAAACAAAAACAACAAACAAACAAACACAAAACAATTTTATTAAGTTCAGCTTTGTTACATAGGTAAATTTGTGTATGGGGGTTTGTTGTTCCAACTATTTCCTCACCCAGGTATTATGCCTGCTACTCATTCGTTATTTTCCCCTATCCTCTCCCTCCACACACCCTCCACCCTCCACCCTCCAATACTGGTGAGGTTGTGAAGAATAAAGGAAGCTTATACACTGTTGGTGGGAGTATAAATTAGTTCAACCATTGTGGAAGACAGTGTGGTGATTCATCAAAGACCTAAAGACAGAAGTATTAATATTATTTCACCCAGCAATCCCATACTGGGTGTACACCCAAAGGAATATAAATTGTTCTATTATAAAGACACATGCATGTGTATGTACATTGCAGCCCTATCCACAAAAGCAAAGACATGGAATCAACTTAAATGCCCATCAATGATAGACTGGATAAAAAAATGTGGTACATAATGCAACCATAAATAAGAACAAGATTATGTCCTTTGCAATGGCGTGAATGGAGCTGGAGACCATTATCGTTAGCAAACTAACACAGGAACAGAAAACCAAATACTGCATGTTCTCACTTGTAAGTGGGAGCTAAATGGTGAGAACACATGGACACATAGAGGGGAGCAACACACATTGGGGCCTATCACAGGTGAGATCTTTAAGAGATGATCAAGTTATAAGGGCTTTGGCTTCATAAATGGATTCATACTGTTATCCAGGAAGTGTGTTCTTTATAAAATGAGACTATCCCCTTTTCTGTTCTCTCTTGCATGTCCTCTCTTGCCCTTTGGCCTTTTTCCATGCAAGAATGCCCTCACAGGATGCCAGCACTTTAGTCTTGGACTTTCCAGCCTCCAGAACTGTGAGAAACAAATTTCTGTTCTTTGTAAATTTCCCAGCCTCAGATATTCTGTTATAGCGGCACAAAACAGACTAAGATACTCACCATAGACATTTTTCTGATTGCCGTTCCTCGGCATTGACATCACCTGTAGGAGTAGAAAGGTTTTTTCGTCGTGTTTTAAATTTTTTAAATAACCTGAAGTTAGTACTTGTTAGAGTCAACTGAAATGGTCCTGTTTACGTGGGACCCCAGGGCGTTTTTGGATGGTGGCAACTTTTGAGGGCTAGCCTGGAAACCTACTATCACTTACAATATGGTTCTGTTGGGTAATGCATTCTGAGTTCCAACTTATTATGCTAAATAAGGCAGAAATATTCCCTCCGTTTTCCTCTGACCCCAGTAGTAGGGATCCTATCTTCTCTCCTCACTGCTTCCACATTGCTTGTGGCAGGGAGAAATGGCAACCTGGTCCTAACAATTGCTCTGTCCTGCAATTTTTATGCAAGACACAACAACTGGGGAGTGGGAGAGTGAAAAGGTGACCATGGGAAGCTTGGATCTCCCTGACCCGCTTGTACCTCTCCTCCTGAGTTGGAAGATGGACCTGTTTGTATTAATAGCTCCCTAAGTTTTCTAAATGGGTGAAGGAAAAGCAAAAACTGTCCAGGTAGTGTGGCCAATAAATGGAGAAGGTTACCTGAGTATCTGACATAGGCGAGTCACTGGGCTTTCTATGGGACATTATATTTCAGCCTCAAAATACCCTACGAGGTAGGCACTGATACCCTCATTTTATAGAAGAATGAATGGGGACTCCGTGAGACAAAGGAACGTGCTTCAGTGTCATCGAGCTCTGAGTGGAGTTTGGCTTTGAATCTTTGCCATACCTTCCTCGAAGTCTACACTCATTATACTACCTTAGGAAGTAGATGCTCAAGAACTGGTTCAGTAAAGAATCATAGACTCCAATAATGAAATAAGATGCTGCTTTTAATAATAAGGTCTAGAAATTATTTATAAAAAAGAAAGATGATCTTTTTTCCAAAAGAGAATGATGTTTTTGATTCAGTGAAAAAGCCAGGTTATAAAACAGTCTGTTCTATGTAAAATGCATGTATGCATTTTAAAGTATGTGAATCAAAACCGAGTAAGGGTTATATTGTTAATGTGATTTTATATTATATTTCAATGAACATGCATCCTTCATGTAAAAACACAGGAATTTATAAAACAAAATACCACCAAGAAGAAAAATAAAATAATATTCATTTGGAAAAAAATTAGGTCATGATCAACAAAACAAGTACCTTCACGTCCAATACTCATGCTGTTGATGGAGGTACTAGCACTTCCACCACAATCACTATTACCAGCAAAACAAGCATCACTTCACTCATCACAACCAATACCAAACCACTACCACAAATACCACCACTGCAATTACCACCACCACGACCATCACCACCACCACCACCATCAGCAGCAGCTTCACAAACACCAGCCCACAAGCACCAGGACCACTCCACCATCAACAATGAAGTTATTCGTTGCCTTACTGTTCAACAGACACTGGACTTGTAAATGTCAGCAGAGACGTATAAAACATAACTTCTGCCCTTGAGGGGTTCTGATGAGCTTGAAGAGGATGGTTAACTTGTGTTAAAAGGTAAGCCCTTTCATCTTGGTGTCCCTAAAAATTAGGATGGTTCTTGGCATTAATAAGTGCTTAGTAAATGTTTGATGAAGAAAACAAATGAATAAACCAGCATGTGTTAACCATAAGTGTTGCTGAATTTCAAACTATTACTTCAGAACCACAGGCTGTGCAGATAGATGGAGCTAATTTGTGATGATATGGAGACGCCATTTTATTTTCATTAAAGTCCTCATCTGGTGCCTTTGTAGCTTGCATTAAATGTCATTTGTCATGCTGTGGTCATAGAAGGGCTCCTATTAAACAAGCTCTGTCTCCCACATGTCCATTTGATATCATGAGAGGCAGTTAAAGCTAGATGGGCCTTTCAAATTTGTTCCACACCCCTAGGGAAACTGAGGCTGAGAAAGCAGGTATGATTCATGGATGGCCACATGGCCTCATTCTTCCCTCTGTAGCACACTGTCTTCCTGTCTGTTCTTTTGTTTTTTTCTCCTATGCTTAAAGAAGGAACAAAAGGGTCAGAATTTCCATAAGGAAAAGAACACAAAAGCTAATAATTGCTTATTTCTATGCGAGATGCAAGGCTAGAAATCTTATACACATGGTCTCATTTTTCCTCCCAGCAACTCAGAGAAGTGGGCTGTGTTTTGTCCACTGCAAAGAGGAAGAAAGTGAGACACAGGGTGGTGAAGGTTCTACTGCTATGGAGTTAAACCCAGGTCTCACTGGCTCCCAAACCCATTCCCTTTCCACTTCACTGCCTTTGGTGGTCATTCAGTTATGTTTTGAAAAGACAGTTGTGATAGCAATTTACTATTTGAATGTATCAATGGTTTCTATTAGTCATAGAAGAGCCTCCAAACTCTTCAAGATGGCAGTCCAAGGCCCTTGATAGTTGGGCCTCAGCGATTTTGCCCAGCTCCCTTGTCTCCACTCTACCCGTAAACATTATCGACTTTCTGGTCCTCAAGGCAGTGCTCTCTGATATGGTTTGGCTGTGTCCCCACCCAAATCTCATCTTGAATTGTAGCTCCCATAATTCCCATGTGTCTTGGGGGAGGACCTGATGGGAGGTAATTGAATCATTTGGGTGGATCTTTTCTGTGCTGTTCTCATGATAGCGAATAAGTCTCACAAGATCTGATGGTTTCATAAAGGGAAGTTCCCCTGCACACGCTCTTTCTTGCCTGCCACCACGTAAGACATCCCTTTGCTCTTCCTTCCTCTTTCACCATAATTGTGAGGCCTCCCCAGCCATGTGCAACTGTGAGTCCATTAAACCTCTTTCCTTTACAAATTATGTTTTTATTAGCAGCATGAGAACAGACTAATACACTCTCTAATACCCAATACCTGGGGCTTGCACGAGCACTGTTTCCCTTTCCTTCTCACCCAGAAGCTTCCTTGGAATGTCTCTGATCTTACTGTAAATTCCATCTTTTCTCTGCTATCAAATCTGCAAGCAAAGCTCTGTCCCTGAGCCCCATGTCCTCCCAGTGTCATGCATATGCAGTAGCCCCTCATCCATGTTATCCAACCCCAGTGGATGATGGAAACCTCGGATAGTGCTGAACCCCATACAGCCTATGCTTTTCCCTACATGTATGTATTAATTATAAAGTTTAATTTATAAATTAGGCATAGGAAGAAATGAACAAAAATAACTACTAATAAAATGGAACAATCTCAATGTCACACTGTAAGAAAAGTTTTATGAATGTAGTCTGTCTCTCTTTCTCTCTCTCAAAATATCTTATTTTACCATACTCACCTATTTTGGACCATGGTTAACCTCAGGTAACTGAACCACAGAAAGTAAAACTTTGGATAAGGGGGTCCATTGTAATGCCTTCTTCTCTACTAAGAGTAGTTGGTTTGTGCCTGCAGTGCTAGACTTGCCCAGTTGAACCTGGACAACTGTTTTGTGTATGTGTTTACCCACTAGACTGTGAGCTCCTAGAAAATAGGGACCATGTTAATGTTCATGTATAGAACCTATGGACCCCTTAGCCCATGGCCCAGCTGGCACAATTGTTGTTGACTGAGTATTTGTTACACTCCATCTTCTCAGCATTTTCATTGTTTACTTTTGTTAAAACAGTAATTGGCATTCACAGTTGGAGATAATTTACAGTGTGTAAAACTGCTTTCTTAGCGGCTTTGTGGGGTAGGTCAGACCGACTTAGTGTTCCCACTCTGCAGATCAGGAAAGAGAGGCACAGTGAGACTTCGTCTTAGTCAGGTGCACAAACAGGAAGAGGGATGCAGCCCACCCCACTCAGCTTTCTTCTGTCAGTTTCAGGTCCCCTTCCAGAAGTGCTCAGCTGCTGCAGTGTCCCTCCCCTGACTTTTTTGAGAGATGACAAATTACATTCACTATTGTCCTAAAGTGGTTTTCATTTCTGATTACTTAATTTGCCCAGCGTTTGCTTTAAATGATTTTCCACGGCAGGCTGTAGATGTTTGCGGTTGACTTTTTGACATTGTAACACTTTAGTACAAAGGAAGCTACAGAAAGCAACAATGAAAACATTTACTAAGTATGTTTATAATCAAATATATTCCTCAGTAATTTAATTTGGAGGAAGCAGAGAGCCCGGCATTACAAACAGAGGGCTCGTTAATAATTCCTAAGTCCTGAAACAGGGAGGCTGGAACGAAGATTTAGAATGATGCCACACTGAAGGAAGATTTAGAGTCATGCCACAGTTGGCTTCCCTGCTCAGAATACATCTCTGCCTACTTGAGGAGCTGGGATATTCAACTAGCAAGGGCTCTCCGACGACTTCGAAGTTGCTTGGTTTTGAACGGTAGACTTAGGAGAGCTCAGATTCTGAGGGATCCAAGTGAGGGATGAAGAGGAGATGGGGGTTGGGGGATGCTCAAGGGGCCTGGCTTCCTCCCCACCCATGAGCACCGGGTCTGAGAGGTGGGTCTCCAGGCAATGGTGCAGCTTGGGCAGTCGTGTCCCCGGCATGCCTTACCCAAGGCCTTTGCTGTGGGTGTTGCCGAACATCTGGGGCACAGAAGAAAAGGAAATAAGAAAACATGCTTCATTCTGCCCAAGCCTACAATAGGCTGGGCTTCAGCTTGGAAACACACACTAGCTATACAGTCTGGAAAAGGCTTCCACGCTCATTGCCTTATTCATGGCTCACTGCCCCCGAGAAAGACAAGAGGTGACTCTGTGGATTGGATACCTCATCAGGGGGAAGGAAGTCTCAGAGTGGCAGTGGCTCGATCAAGTCACAGGCCAGGAGTGAGGTGGAGGGCAGACAGCTACCCCAAGATCCCTGCCTACGAGTGGCTTTCTGTGACCACAGGAGAAAAAGAAGAGATGTGTCTTGGCTCACATTTGTGTATTTTCCAGATTAACCCATGATCTAAAAGATGAGAGAAAGAGGCTTGATCAACTTCTTGGAACTTAGTCTTTTAAGGAATTATAAAAAAACAAAAAAAAGGCAAAAAAGCAGGCAAAAGAGAACAAAACAGTTTTTCTATGAACAATAGTTCATAGAAAGAGAAACACAAATAGCTTTTACGCATAAAAAATATACAAAATTTACTTGTAATAAGATAAATGCAAATTAAAACTATTATCAAATATTGTTTTCTCCTATCAGATTGGCAAAGGTGAGTCTAAAAACACATTGCGGGGGGCAGAGTTTGGGGAGCTATGCTGGGTATTTCATTGCTGTTGCAAGTGCAATTACTGCAACACTAGAGACATTCAGCTGTGACTAGTTAGAATAAAGCTTCAGAAACACTTTGACCCAGGTACTTTATGAAGATTGTGTAAAGCAAATGTATAAAGAGATTTGTTGCAACATAATCTGTCGAATCAAAATATAGCAAATGCCTTAAATATTCAGAATAGTAGACAGCCATTAAAAAAATAATTCTTCAAGTGTGTTTGTGTATATATGTGTATATATATGAAATTAAATAGATATATTTAATTGTATTATTGGTAAATATGTATGTGTGTGTGTATATATATATATGGGTGTATACACGCACATATTCACACAGATATACAAGCACACACTGTACTGATATGGAATGCTCTACCTGTTGATAAGTGAACTAAAAATTAGTTAAGAGAGGTGTATGTATGGTGCACTCCTATTTGGGTAAAAGTAATTTGCACACATGCACACACATGCCTGGAGTCCATATATTTGCAAAGAACAAGAGAACTAAAAAATAATAAGGCATCAAGAAGCAACACACACCTTGGTAATATTAACTATCATATGCCATCATCTATTTAAGTAGGTAAAATGGATATTTAAATACATATATGCATATCATATAAACCTAAATTAAAAGTAGAGGAGAAGGAAATACAAAATGCTCTGGCAGTCACTGTTGGCTGCCCATGCAACAACCATCCCTCCTATCCCTTCCTTTTGGTAACCAAATCCTACTTTTGTTTCTACCTCCGCTAAGCACATCAGCGGAGAAAGAATCCAGCTTCAGCCTGGGGGCCTCGGAACACGACAACCTCTGCAGTCCCACTCCACTATTTCCTCTGTGTCTTTCTGCAGTACCTGGAACTGTGCTCACAACATGCTGAGGAAGATGGAGTGTGAAAATATTACGGAGCCACAAAACCTACCTGCCCTATCCCTAACCTTCTTGTCAGGGGAACTCACACATCCCTGGGTGCTTCAGCCATCTTGAGCTGGATTTTCTGTGAGCTATAGTAAGAAGTATCCTGACTCACCCAGTGCTCACCCAGCCTGCACGTCACTGCCCCAGCTGCCATTGAGATCTCTGGTTCAGCATTTCTGGCTAGGGTGCCTATCCCTTTCTGCTTCAGCAAACCCAGTGGCAGAGAATTCACTACTGTCTGTGGCAGTCAGCATCTCTCTGAAGAGCTCATTCTGTTGAAATGTTCTTCCTCCCACCAAATGAGAGCATCCTCTGTGATTCTTCTTTATGAGGGCCCCAGGTACATCTCCCTCCCCATCTGTCCATATTCTCTCATCTATCTGTCCGTCCACACAAAAACTCACCACAGAGGTCCCAAAATGAGCAAGGAATTTGGTGAAAACACAATCCAGGCCTTTCATTATAGTTCTTCAGCTATTTGAACATAGTTCGTGCCTCCAATAGTCAAGATGTTTTCTTTTCAAATTGACCCTTAAGTTGTTGTTGTTGTTGTTGTTTTTCTGGATAGGTGCTGATGTTTTATGCTGTCTGCGTCTCAGTCACTCCCTGCTGAGGATTCTCCCTGCACATCCTCTGTGAAGCTTGGTGTTCAGAATTAAACGCAAAATGCCAAGTGTGGCCTAGCCGGCACAGACCAGAGCAAGGTAGTCACCTCCTTTTCCTGAGACACTACTACTGTTATTATAACCCAAGTGCATGAACCCATGTGAGGGTTCCCATTACCATATGGATGAAGTTTGATTGACAGCTAAGATCCTACATCATTTTCCTAACTCTAAGTAGCATCTACCATTTCATCTCAGTACAACTGGTCCCCAGGACCCAAGAGCTGAGCATTATTTGTCTGGGATTTGTGTCCAACTCTTTCACTTTAAAACATTTTCCACTCACAATCCTTGGCCCCTCCTCAGTCCCATTTCAACCATAGTTCCTCACCACTCCTTCCCCATTTACAAAGCACGTGTTTCCTGGCTGAGCTCTGACTGTGGTATTTTTTTTTTCTTTTCACTGTGTTACCCATGGTACAATCGGGGCTCCTCTTTCAGTAAGATGCTGATTGGTCAAAAATGGATTCCAGTAACTCAGCCTTTGTTTTGTAAAAACATTATTGCAACATTGTATAACACTTTAGAAATGTTTCAAATTTAGGCTGGCTGGTGATTTAGCAGACTAGGGGGCTAGCATATGGAATCTGCTATGCTCAGGAGACTGTGGTTCCATTCCTGGCACCACCAGGCAAGGCAGGCTTAGCAGCCGCAAGGACCTTCCCAGCATTCAAGCTGGCGAGGACACCAGGTATGGTTCTCTCCTTTGCATCAGAAACAGAAATCTGGTGGGCACATGGGAGAGAGAAAATTTGGATATCCCGAGGCAAATAGTTTCTAACAGGCTCGGTGCATCTACATCAGTCATTCATTCAGATTTTACTTAGCATCTACAGCATGCCAGAGACAAAGATGTTGAAGGTGTATGAGACAAGGACCTTCTCTCAAAGCATTCATAGTCAAGTCAAAGATATAAACAAGAGAGTAAAAATTACAGATTGGGTTGATGATTCAAGGCAAGGGTGTTTAGCGGGGCGGGTACTTGGGAGTGGCAGTGAGAGACTGAGGGGTTCACAGAAAAGATGATAGCTTATTTGAGTTTAAGATTTTATCCTAAATATATTTATGTAAATATTAACTTCAGTTAATATTTATTGAGAATCATAGGAAGTAGGAGAGGAATACTTCACGTAGAAGGAATTCCATGCAAAGTCTTTGTGTAACAGTAAAAGCTGGGAATTGGAAATAGCAAATATCATTAACTAGCATGTGTGTGCACCAGCTACGTGGTCATGGGCCATCAGGTCGCCTGGGGAGCCCCAGACCTTTAGCTTTCTGAAGGGACACTCATTTGCTCTGACCTGAGACCTCACACGAAGCTGGAGTCCTGTACAAAAGCACCCCTGTGACTGTCTCACTGTCTTCTTGAGTACCTTTGGTAATAGAAGCTTTATAATAATGATACATTTGGAATGAAAAGGCAGAAGTTCCAGCCTGGCTTTGGGTTTTGTTCATGAGGAGTCCTGAAGGTTTACATCATTTGTTGTACCCTGCACAGCCTCGGTTTCCTCGTTTAAAACAAGTGAGTGGAAATTAGTACCTGCTTCATAGAGATGGTATCAGGATCAAATTACCGTGTGGAAGAGGACTTGGTGGTCTGGAACATGCTTTGTAAATGGCAGTTGTCTTGTAATTTCCTTTGCTGTAAGAATGCTAATTATTTGATGTCCACATTGAGGCAACCGGTTTCCTCTTTGGACAGCTCTGAAAACCAGGGAATAATTCCTTATATTGAGCCCTGATATCATGCTCTCCATGATTTCCCAGCTGCTGTTACTAGGGCTGCCCTTGGGGCCACATAGAATAAATGGAACCAATCTCACGTGACAGCCATTCTCAGCTCCCCAGGCTGCTCTCCTGAATCCATGTTTTCTATTCTTTCTTCCGAGTCTGTCACCCGGGACTTTGAGGGCAGAATTTGAGGAGCTGAAGAGTGATGTGATTTTGCCGAAGACTCTGTTGAGGTTAAGTGCTCGTCTCGTTCATCCGTCTCTTTGGGAATTCTTCTCTTCTGTAAAAGGAGAGGTCGGAAAAGCAGATGCTGTGCTTTCTGAGATCCTCCTGTTTCCAGCCTACCTGCTCTGGAATTTCTAGATTATCCTAGGGAGTTCTCCACAGCTGGAGAAGGGAATCAGGAACCTGCAGATAGAGTGAGAGTGGGCCACTGCATAGGAGCACAGGAAGCAGGAGCGGTCCTGGTCCTTCCCAGCCCTCCTGGAGGGAACTCAGAGCCCTGTGCCTCATCCCTCCACTGAAAATCCAAGCGAGGCTGGAGATGGCAGGGAACTCAGAGCCCTGTGCCTCATCCCTCCACTGAAAATCCAAGCGAGGCTGGAGACGGCAGGGAACTCAGAGCCCTGTGCCTCATCCCTCCACTGAAAATCCAAGCGAGGCTGGAGATGGCATCAGGAGAAGAGGGGAGTCTTCAGGAAGACTCAACTTCTGAATGAGAAGACGGAAGCACACAGCATTAACCTCCTGGTGCACGAGTGTCTCCCAAGATCACGTGACACCTCCTTCTTCAAGAGCACTTGGACTGGTCAGCCTTTCATGTATTGATTGATTTCCTTGATTCTCACCGTCTGATATCTGGAAGGAATGAAAAGGGCACAGACAAAAAGAAAAAGAGGGGAGGAATGTTTCACTTTCTGCCACAGTATATTTTTGGTGTCTCCCTTTTGTAACAACAAAACAATGACAAAAAATGCTATCAGCAGTGTGGAAGCTTCCAAAGAATGGGTGGAAAAATCCCATAGGAGTAGGAAGGGAAGGATATTGAGGAACTCAATGACCTTAAGGGTTCACCCTTTCCAATTGTTCCAACTTCCTCATGTACTCCCTAATAAATGGGCAAGAGAAAGTTTCCCCAAGAGGCTTATAGGGAAAACTATAATCCAGGTACAGAAGTGTTTCACTGGGATCCTTTAGGGATGTCAGCACTAGGGACAAGTTCTTTGTATTCAGAGCTGGCATGATAGACATGAACCACCCCAGAGGGTCAGGATAGCATTAGTAAAATGAATGGGCTTAACCCAAAATCCTGAGAAAATGCCAAGGTTGAAACCCAGGAAACCAAAATCATACATTGAGGGTGGTCCTTTCTAAACACTCCCCTCTAGCTCTTACACATTTGCTTTGTAAAGCACCTCTAGCTTCCAATTGTTCGTTTCCTGCCTCCTGTATCTACATAAGTGGAGTGTAAGCATCAGGAGAAAAGGAACTACATCCAATCTCTGTTGTTTTCTTGCACCTCCTAATAATTTCACAAATGCTTTTTGAATAAATGAATACAGTGCTGTGTCCTGAGCAAGACAGAAATAGAGAGAGAGGAACCAGGCTTATCTGGACAAGAAAACGAATAAAAGAGAGAAAGGTGTGGCTGCCAGTGGGTGAGAGGCTGGGCAAGGTTTGTGGGCTCCCTTCCAACCTATTGAGGGGACAGGCTTGGAGCAGACGCCCGCAGACATTCTTCTGAATCTCTGAAAGCCAGACTGGCTGTGTGAGCTGCCACTGGGCAGGGTGACCACAGTGTCATTATCTAAGGGCCCAATCTCATTAGAAGAGAGATACATGGGTCTGCTGGGAAAGGGGCTTTCATTAAGGGAGTGGGGCTGCTGAGGTCATGTGTTTACTGGAAATTGAGCAAAGCGACACCATCAGTCCAGAGTGGAAGCAGCAGAAGAGACCAGGGCCGGTTCAGAGTTGGAGGGGAGAACAGCCCCACAGCAGCTCCAGCCAATACTGTCTCTTTTCGGATGCTATTAGTGGGTTTGGCAGGCAAGCTCACCATCTACTTCAGAGGACCATGGCACAGATTAAGGGAGGCTGGATGCTAATTTGCGCATATGGAAATGCTTTTTCTCGCCGTCGATGGCTCTGTTGTGGACAGATGGAATTAGCGAGAACTTCGAAGTCGTGAAGGCAAACACATTAAAAAAAAAGAAAAAAAAGAAAGCCAGCGTCTCTCTTTTCTTTTCCACTTTTTCTCTTTCTGTCGGCCTGTCTCCTTTCTCTGTCTTCTTTCCATCATTCCCCTGTCCTTCTCTCTTTTTCTTTCACCTTTCTCTTGTGAGACCCTTCTGTTTGTACAGGAGTAAATAAATATTGCCCCAGAATGGCTCCTGGCATTAATAATGCATTGGTCATATTTCAATTGCAAATTGTTCTTTAACAGCAAGTCTACCCCCATCATCCCACCCAGATCAATTGTAAGTAGGATTCAGATGCGAGAAAACACCTGAAAAACTAAGGCTTAACGCTGGTCTTCGGAGGAATGTGGTCTCCCTGCCAGCACTGACCTGGGACATCAACACCGCCTTCCCTGAGCTGGTTTCCCTGTCAGCTCCTGTGGATGGGTCCTGTTCTCGACAGCCTCGCCACTCTCCTGAGAAAGGGTTCTTTAGATGCACTCGGCTTGCTTCAGGGCTGAAACGATAAATCCGATGGGATTACCTTTTATTATTATTTTTCTTTCTTTCTTGCACTCTGTGCCTTTGACTGGGAAGGTCTGTAATATTTTATTTATTTGGCAGACTAACCAGGGTTAGCGTCCCTTTGGAAATTGTCACATAAAGGTGTCTACTGAGCAGAGACACCTACCCTGGTAATTGCCCCTCTTCAGGATTTAGCAAACTTTTTCAGTAAAGGGCCAGATAGTAAATATTTTCATCTTTCCAGGCCAGACATCTTTCTTGCACCCAGGAAAGCACAGAGAAAACATTGATGAATGGGTGTGGCTGTATCCAATAAAGTATTATTTACATAAACAGAGGGAGGGGCTTGGTTTGGACAGAGGGGGTACTTTGCCACCCCCTCGTTCAGGAAATCTTTAATTGTAGGAGTTACACAATTGGGTCTATAACCCTCAGCCTCTGTTGTGTAACTTATCCAAGAGGTAGATGAATATATGTCGTGTGTTTGAGAAAGATGTTCTAGTTTTGTTTTGCCTCAACTAACTTCGGAATGACTTCACCTCTGGGCTTCAGGCAGAAGACAGGGCTCAGCAAGTGAGCCACAAGGTTGCTGGTGGCCCCTCCCGTCCCTGATTCTGGGAGTCTGCAAGCTCAGTGCCAGGCTGGTCATGCACCCCAAATTTGCAGTCCTAATACTTCCCTTCTCTCCTTCCATTAATGACACAGGTACCTTACAGTTTCAGGAATGGTAATGTATAGCTAAAGGGCAGAATCTGCCTCCTCCAAGGGGTGCCCGAAAGGAGAGTACATTATTCCATCAACTACCTCATTGCATGACCTGTTTATTCCAAGTGTTTTTGTTATTGTTGTTGTTGGGGGAGTGGAGAATTGGGGAAGGAGATAAATTCCAAAGTCTAGATGGTCCATTGAGTTTTTCCACTTTCAAACCAGATATTCTAAAACTGACCCACGAAATCTTGCATCTGCTGCTCCCAGTCCTGACAACTACCACCAGTATCATATTCAGGTTCCCTGGATCAAGTGGGCTTTCTGGGTGTTACTTTGTCTCAAGGAAGCTTTGTTTCCTCTTTCCTGATTTCAAGTTCTGTTCACTCAGTGATATTACAAATTCCCTGGAGCAAAGAGCCACCTCTTTTATTAAAATTGCTGTGTGTAATTTGGATATAATCCAGGTCCACTCTATGTGCAGTAATATACAAATCTATATGTGATGTGCTTTTCAGACTACTAGACTGGAAATCTAGTGCTGCCAGTAGACTTGTACTAAGTCTCTTATAGAGATTTAGGGTGACATCTAAACTCTACTCCTTAAGCTGTGTATCTTTTAGGTAGGTTAACTTTGAGCTTGCTTCCTGTCTTTTAAAGAGGGATAAAACTAATTTTTTCTGGTGTTTTATGTGAATGCTCTCAAGATGTATTGGATTCTCTTTGCAGTGGGTAGTCAAGCCCAGTGAAGCTATTGCCCACAGGATATTAGTGCAACCCTCAATCACACCCTTCTAAACCTCTGGGACTGGAGGGAACTAAACTTCTACCCAGGAAGGCTAGAAGCAGAGTAGATAAACAGAATCTGTGGCCTGGGGAAGCTATATAAAGACCATTTGATCTGAGAAAGAAGCCAAAGGCTGAAAAATAAGTTAGAGGATCAGAGCTGAGACAAGCAGCAGCTGTGAGGATTGGTCAGCTCAGGTGAGGGGCTTTAGTTAACCAACCTGCGGGTGCTGTGAGCTACTGTCTAGTAAGTGTCTGCTCTATGCTAGGCATTAAGCTCAGTGTTGTGCATGCATTATTTCCAAGACTTCTGATATCCATGACAGATGAAGTGCTTTCTTCCCATTTTATACATGCTCAGAGATGTTGAGGGCCTTTAATCAAGTTCCCAGCTCTGAATGTGTGTAAAGACAAGATTTGACTTTAGTTCTGTCTGGTCCCCAAATCAAAGTGTAAACTATTTCTGCTAGCTTATGTGAAACCTTAAGGCCAAATACTGCCTGTGTGTGCATCACCTTGCCTACCTGTGACCCTCTGACCCAATCTATGAATTAGGTCAGATGGCCTGAGGTCTGCTCATGTCTCAGGAGACTCTCAGGGAAGGAGGTTCCTCACCTTAAACCTCTCCACACTCACCGATGATCTCTGGCACCCAGTGGTTGATGAAGCACATGGTTTCTGAGATGATCCCAGAGTCATATCATGGTCAATATCATGGCCAATACTCCTACTCATTCTCCTCATGATTTATGTGTTCATCTCCTTTGAGTTCAGTTCCATAAGGGCAGGGATAAGGCCAACCCCATGTACACAGTAAGTTCATTTAATGAACCAAATGTCTCATTGATTGAATAAATAATGACTGGAGAGGTGTTTTAAAAGTGCATAATATGGGACAATACAGTGGACTGACATAATTTTTGTTTTGTTATCTGGAGGCAAAGTGTACATTTTCCTCCAGAAAACAAACAAACAAAACGAAAAAAAAAAACAAAAAACTGATCTAGTCTCTTCCTTACCTAGTCATCCACATTAGCCTGGCCTTGTTCCCTTCAGGTAATTTCATTGGAACATTTCCAGCGTTATGGTCATTAGGTTGAGGATATCTTTCGGGTTTGCAGGACATCCCAAATCCCAAAGGGAGACCCCAAATCGTTGGGAAAATAGCACATTGATATCCACATTCAAGTTCAGCCAACAACGTCCCAGCCATTAGATCACTAGACCATGCTCTGTGAGAACAAAGACCATAAGTGTTCTATGTATATCTATTTAAAATTATACACACACATATGCACACATGTGGTTATATATATGCAAAAAGAGAAAAGGTATAAAGACATATAGGCATAGCAGTAAAAGAAAGGATAAATGGATGGGTGGATGGTTGGATGTTTGGATGGATGGATGGATGGATGGATGCATGGATGCATGCATGGATGGATGGATGGATGAGTGGATGGATGGATAGATGTATGCATGGATGGATGGATGAGTGGATGGATGGATGAAGGGATGGATGGATAGATGGGTGGATGGATGCATAAATGAACTGTAAAAAGGCAAGCCCTAGAAATCCTCTGTATGTCACTATTTCTCCTGCTTTATAATCCGTATTCCTTTTAGTTAAATAAGAATCTAATAAGAATTTTATGTTCTCTCATGTTTTAATTTGAGGAAAAATTAATTTACAAAATTTTAATTTGAGGAAAAATTAATTTACAAATTCTTAAGTGCTTTGAGAATTGTAACATGCAATTCAGACATAAAATTGTGTTGTTCTTCACCTTGATCATCCTGATTTCTATTTGAAAACTTCCAAGAAATTTCATATTATGACCAAATATAAATTGCTACTATTACTATTAATACAATTTAGAATTTATACAATTTAAAAATTGTTACAAAAATTAAAGAAAATAGAATATTGAAATTTCTTTTAGGTTCTGCATCTGTTCTCATAGAAATTCTGGTCAGCGGCATGTTCTCCCTACCAGGTTAAGATTCATCTTTCGTATTGCTGATATTTTAACATTGGTTCAAAACTTTACACTACTAAAACAGTTAAAAAAAAAAACAACTTCAGTGATTTTGTAATATGAAGCTAAATTTTAAATTACCAAGCACTCTGCCAGCCTGTCTTAACACCAAATTCAATTCTACTGGATGTTTCCAGCTATTGAATACAATTCCCCATATAGTCTTTCCAAACCGGGCAAGAATTGGTTTCAGATAAGTCATTATTGTTTGCATGACCTAACTTCTATTTAATTTGAAAAATAGACTCAGGAAAGTTTTTAC
This sequence comes from Theropithecus gelada, assembly GCF_003255815.1. Classification (NCBI taxonomy): domain Eukaryota; kingdom Metazoa; phylum Chordata; class Mammalia; order Primates; family Cercopithecidae; genus Theropithecus; species Theropithecus gelada. The sequence continues at coordinate 99,768,631 of NC_037675.1, read as the reverse complement.
CACTCATTACTCAGGAATGCCTTGCCTTAGTGGGGAAGAGGTGTTCCATGGCATTTGAAAAATGGTGCAGAAACTGAGCTCAGAATGTGCCACCTGTGCTCTAGAACATGAATGGTTTTAAAAGGCAGGAGGAGAATGAAAAGAAGCACTAACAAAGGAAGGAGAGCATTGCCAGATCTCACTAACGGATTGTAGAAAGGCAATGGGAGGTGAATCCAGGTTGCCTCTAACTCGCTGTGAGATTTGAGGCAAATCTCTGACCATAAGAAAATTGTTTCCAAGAGGGAGAGCAAGTGGGAGATCTACAGAGAAAGGAAGAGAGAGGGAGGGAGGAAGAGGGAGAGAGAGAGAGAGAGAGAGAGAGAGAGAGAGAGGGAGAGTTCAGGCAATTGTCTCAAAGTGGTGGTCTGGAATTTAAAGTTACATCTTCCGATTCCACGTTCTGTTGAAAACCTTCATGATCAAAGCCTAATATCCTAACAGTCATAGAAACCTATGGAATTTCCCATTCCTTCTATCCTCCCCATTGCTTAGTTCTATAATATTATGTCGCTTATAATCATGGTTACACTCAATACTTCACTCGTGTTACCTCCATCCACTAAAGCACCACAGGCAGAAAAACGACCTTAATGTACATTTTCCAGACTACAGTACCCTAACATTCTGTGGGCCAAGGGAAGCACATGGTATGAGTCAGACTGATACTTTCTGTCTAAACTTGTGCTTTGGCTATATAACAAATATCTGAATGGTGTAAGTTCTTGCAACTTACAGCCAGGAAAATGGTGACAATACATTTAAGGTCCATCAATCTTTTATAATTTCATATTTTTATAGCTTTTTCAGATTATAAAAGAAACGTCTGAACACAATGAATAAAAATAGTTGCACTACAGAATAATAGAGATGAAAATACAAATCAGCCATAATCTTACAACAAAGCGAAAACTCTATCTTCTTTTATAATTTTGTGTGTGTGCTTGTGTTTATTTGCATTACGGTGATTATATTTAATACAAAGTTTTACACTGTACTTTCTTCTCTCAACTTTGGTTTGTAAAATTTTGCAAGTGTTCAAATTATTCTACCACTCAACATTTTATGGCCAACTGTGCATTATGTGACTATGTAAGAATTTGTTTACCATTCACCTTTAATTGAAGTTTTACATTCTTTTTTTTTTTGTTTTTATTAAAAGTAATGCAATGCCTGCCTTTTTCCCTATTTTTCATTCCTTCTTCTTAACATATTTTTTATCTGTCCAGTCATCCTTTTCACTACATCCTTGGGAATTTTCTCTTCATTGAAGCTTTTTTCAATTCTTCAAATTATAATGCATGGCTTTTTATATTATGACTTTGATATGTAAATAGATGTCTATTATTTTATGGATGATATTTTGTGATATATGTTTTATTATCTACCCTAGCTGCATCAGTCACTGTCTAGGGAACAGAAACAATTCTCCTTCCCACTATACTCTCAGGGTGTTCATTTCTAAGGTAAAGATAGCAATACTTTCCCCTTAGAGCTGACGTGAGGGTTAAATGGGATACTAGATGTAAAGTGCATAGAATAGAACTTGGCATATAGAAAGTTCTCTATCAACCTTAGTTTTATTTCTCTGTTGGGTTATCTACAGTTTCCCATGATAATATGAACTCTTGGAGAAAAGAAGCACACACACACACTTGTCCACACACAGACACAGATACACATACACATATAGCTTCCCTGCCTAGCATAGTGCCTAGTTCTTAGAGCTCAGGAATTAGTAGTTGAATGAAATGGCTGAAGTTTAATTTTATTAACATTAACATCACAAGACCTTTTGGTCAATAAATATGCTAAAGTATTGTTACTTATAATGAGATTTTGCATCCACTATGGAGGATTTATTTATAGATATAACATTCACATGTACTTTAGGATTGTGTAAATCAAGACTTATTTTATCTACAGGAGTTTCATATCACTAGAAAAAAAGATTTTAGAAACGTTCTAATAATTGCCGTATGTTCGGCAAGAGAGACTCTTTTAATCATACAAAAATGAAGTTAGATAATTGGATGGTTATGATAGCTACAGAAGGGTTTATAAAAGTCACAATTAAGAGGCACCCACTGTAAGAAAAAGCAAAATGTATTTTCTTTAGGCTCCCATAAGCTGCATTTTCAATGCACAGATTTAAGGAAATTCCCTTTCCAAATCCTCTTTTGTCCCACATGAAAGCAATGATGACTTTCTACACAGCAGACTCAGGACTTAAAAAAAATAAATAAATTAAAAGGAATGTTTACTCTAAGTAGAACATCATGGGCTTCGTCACAGCAGTTTCATGGCATTCTCCCTCCAGCTGTTTTGATTTATCCCTCCACTTCCAATAAAACTTGTATTTTATTTCAAGGGGTAATCCGTAATTAACTTTTCAACTAGTGGCAGTGGTTTTTTAGGTGCCACCAACAGTGTGTGGAACTCAACCTTAAAAAAAAAAAAAGTAAAAGTAAAAGACTTGGTTAAAAGTAAAAGTAAAAAACCTGGTTCCACTGAGGTTTCCTCCCTGAAAAGTTTTACATGATAGAGACATGGTAGAATTTAGCTTGACTGAACAAGCAAAGAAAGAAGGGCCATGGGACAAGGGTGGAAAGTCAAGTACTCCATTCTTTTTAAAGATAGGTGCCTGGATCACACTAGTATCTCCAATTCCACCAGATAGATAAATAAATAGCAAGATAGATAAAGATATATGCATGTACACCTATCTCTATCAATCAATCAATCAATCTATTTGTCTATTTATCTATCTATTTATCTATGTATTGATCTGTCTCACCTATCCATCTATCCATCCATCCATCCATCCATCCATCATCCATCATCCAGTCTGTATCCATCCTTTATCCATTCATTTGTCATCTATCTATCTATCCATCTTTCTATCCATCCATTATCTATATGTCTATCTACTTATTCATCTACTTATCTCATCCATCCATTCATCCATCCATCCATTCATCCATCCATCCTCCATTCCCTATTGATCTAACTATCCATCTATCTGTCCATTCATCCATTACCTCTCTCTCTCTTTCTCTCAATTTACCATCTATCTGAGAGATAGGCATGAAGTTGGACAATGGTTTTCTTCCCCAATGTCCTCAGCATATTTTGTAAGCATAAAGAGCAATTAGAGAAGAGAAAAGAAAATACTATTTTTTTTGTTTACATTGTACTTCCATCACTCAACTTTGGTTAGTAAAATTATTTTCTTTTCTTTGCATTTGTAAATTGTGGAGAATGACAATACTTACCACATTTATTTTATTGCAGCAATTTTCTATTACCTGTGTAAAGTCCTTAGCAAGATGCATGGCATCATGTTCACATTCAATAAATAATGATATTCTTACTATACAGCACTGTGGATAGCACACATACATTGACCATAAAATAATTAAGTAGCCATATGTCCCAGTAGCTCCTGAGTTTCAGTGTTTGGAGTAGAGCTGTGGGTGGGACATGGTTGATGCCAGCAAACAAGTTACATCACTCATTGACCTGGGCAATGCTATTCATCTCCTCAATAGTGGATCCATGGTCCATGGCAGCCCCAAGCAAGAGATGCTTCTTTCATTCAAGAAGGGATTAGACTGTCCTTCCAGTTACCCAGACTCCTGAGGATGCTGTTCCCAAACAGAGAGAATGGAACCAAGAAGACACATGGGCCTCAAGGTTGGAGACAATTCAGTTCATAGTCCCAGCATGTCTGTTACTAACACGTCAAGCAGAGAGCTGGCCATTCGCAGAGGATAAATGGGGAAGTAACACTGGCTATGTAAATATACTTTACGAAAGCGTGCATCTTAAGCGAGTGTTGAGCACAGTGTGGCTTAATACATGAAGGCACTGAAGCAAACGTGCCCTTTTCAGTATGGTGCAGAGGTACTGGGAGAGTGCAGACTCAGGAAACAATAGAGAAGCCAGAGCGGCCCAGCATAGGCGTACAACCCCAGTAACATGTGTTATTTTAGGGTGGAAAATGGAGAGGAAGATTGAACTCATTGTGTATCTGAATGTTGAGTAATCAGGTAAAGTTCTCATGCAGAACAGGAGGATAGTAATTCTCAAAGCCTTCTTTTGTTGTCTTTGTATAGTTTCAAGTGAAAAGGGCTTTCCTGATGGTGTGACCAGGCAGCGTCAACCTAATCACAAAAGTTAGAACGTTTTCTCCGGTAAATAAAAGGATCCCTGACTCAAGTGGACAGGGCAGGGTATGACACTACACTGCAGAGAACCAGATGGCAGGGAGGCTCCGGAAAATTAGGACATTGACTCAGTCAAGGAACCAGGAAAGCAGGTTCCTTCTGCTTTCTCTCTGCCTTCCATAGCACATAGACTGGCCCCAGGTCAGCTTCTCTCGAAGTTCCATATGACTGCATCAGTTCCGGCATTCTATGGAGACCCGGCAATGAGAGAGAAATTAGGTTCCTGGAGCTGTTGTAACAAAGTGCCACAAACTGAGTGGCTTAAAACAACAAAATAGGTTGTCACACAATTCTGGGCTTTAGTGGTCCATAATCAAGGTGTTCAGCAGGCCGTACTTCCTCTGAAATCTGTAGGAGCAAATTCTTCCTTATCTCTTTTGGCTTCCAGGGTTTGCCAGCAATCCTTGGTGTTCTGTGGCTAGCAGATAGATCATTCCAATCCCTGCCTCCCCCGTCACATGGCTGTCTTCTCCCTGTGTGTCCCTGTCTTCCCGTGGTGCTCATCTGTCCGTCTCTCTTTCCCCTTCTTAGAAGGACATCAGTCATACTGGGTTAGGGGCCTACCCTATGACCTCATCGTAACTAATTATATCTGTAATGACCCCATTTTCAAACAAGGTCACATTCTGGAGTACCAGGGGTAAGGATTTCTATAAATCTTTTAGGAGACACAATTCAACTCATAACAGAGGGGCCTCTCCTCTTTGTGTCTCCTTTAATAAGAGAGGAACCATTTCCCAGAAAGAGCAAGAGGATGTCTCCTCACCGCTCATCGGCCACATTGGGTTACATGTCCTCACTTCACCCATCACCAGCAAGGGAGTTGTTGTTTCTACAATTATTTAGAATTTGTTCCTGATCGTCACAGGGCAGAACTATCTACATGGACAGGGCAGCGATGCAAAAGCGGGGAAGGTTTGGGGTAGGCTGCCCGAAGTTTCTGCCACACTGACAATGAGAGCCAGATTGTATCGTGCTGAGCAAATTACATACATAAATAAAGCAGGTAAAGAGCCATCCTGTATAAATCTGCCCACAGGGAGGTCATTTACTTACTTCTGGATATGCAATAGGGTCAAACGTCATCACTGTTCTTCCTGACTTGGCTATCTCAAAGCCCTATTCCTTCTACAATGAGCCCACATTATCCTCATGAAGCACAGGTTACTGCCCTTCACTTCCCTCCAATAAGAGCAGATCCTCTGTAGAAAAGAAATCCAAGCTTCTCAGCATGTCCTTTAACCCTATCTGATCTGGACTCTAAATCCCTCTCGGATCCTCTTCCAACAATTTACTCTCACTCTTCAATTAGAAATGCAGTGTTTTGCTTCCTAATGCAAAGCTTCTTCATCTTTCCAGACTTAACTCAAATGCAGCTTCTTGAGAAAAATTATCGTGCTCCACATTTTTGTTTGTGATCCCAGTACCCCCTTTTTGTTTGTTTCTCAGCCTGGCATGTATAACTAAACCCTCGAGACCATCAGAGCTCATGTATCACTTCCTTTAGGTCTGAAACACCTTTTCTGACTGTTTCAGGAAGAGGGAATTATTCTCCTGGGTTCTTGACTTTTGTCAGTCACTGTTTTGTTGTTCTTCTTGTTGTTGTTATTATTGTTTGTTTGTTTTTTGCCCTGTCGTGGCTCACTGAAAACTCCATTTTCTGGGTTCCAGCAATTCTCCTGTCTCAGCCTCCTGAGTAGCTGGGATTACAGGTGTCCACCACCACAACAGGCTAATTTTTATATTTTTAATAGAGACTGAGTTTCACCATGTTGCCCAGGCTGGTCTCCAACTCCTAACCTCAAGTGATCTACCAGCCTTGGCCTCCCAGAGTGCTGGCATTACAGGCATGAGCCATGGCGCCCTGCCTGTTTCTCCATCTCTAAGAGCAAGCAGCCCTTGCTTTGATAATATCGCCATGTGCACCTGGATTTCTTACACTAGACTGGGAGCATCTAGGGAAACACAAACCTATGCATCTCTGCAGTGCCTGCACTGTGCCAGGAACAGGTAATCTTGGTCAGCTGTCTCTTGGTCGTTATAAAGCAGTGTGGTATGTGCAGAAATACAGTCCTGAGAAACTTACAAGATAAAGAAGAAGCCGAGAACAGTGGTTAACCATATTTACAGGAGAAATTTCCCGGAAGTTTCAAAATGGACTTTCATGAACATTGCATTTCGCCCATATAGAAGTCCTGAGTAATAGAATTGTTCCTTTAGGAAATTAAGAAGTTGAGGCCCAGGGAAGATGTCAATTGCACAAGGTCACAAATATAATTTGAATGTGTGTCCCTGCCCAAATCTCACATTGAAACGTAATCCCCAATGTTGGAGGTGGGGCCTGGTGGGTGGTGACTGGATCATGGGGGCATATTTCTCATGAATGGCTTAGTGCCATCCTTTTAGCACTGTTCTCACGATAATGAGCGAGTTCTCCTGAGACTGAGTTGTTTAAAAGTGTGCAGCACCTCCCCACTTCCCCTCTTGCTTCTGCTTTTGCCATGTGACATGCCTGCTCTCCCTCTACCTTCCATCATGACTGGAAGCTTCCTGAGGTCTCCCCATAAGCAGATGCCATCATTATGCTTCCTGTACAGCCTGGAAAACCTTGAGCCAATGAAGCCCCTTATAAATTACCCAGTCTTGGGTATTTCTTTGTAGCAATGCAAGAACAGAATAATGCAATCAGGTAGTTTGTAAATAGTAGAAATATGGATTAAACCATTCCATTGCTCCAACATGCATGTGCCTGCTATGGTTTGAATGCTTGTCCCTTTTAAAACTTATGTTCAAATGGAATTGCCATTGTAATGGTATTGAGATGTGGGATCTTTCAGAGGTGTTTAGACCCTGAGGTTCCATCATCATGAAAGGACTAATGTCCTTTTTGAGGAAGTGAGTGATTCAACCTGACCTGCTCTCTCTCTCTTTCTCAAGCTCTGATCTCCCACCATGGTATCATGCAGCAAGAAGGCCCTCATCAAAGGCCAGCTCCACAATCATGGATTTCTAAGCCTCCAAAACTGTGAGCCCACAAGTTTCTGTTCATAATATAAACAGTCTCAGGTGTTCTGTTGTAGCAGCACAAAACAAACTATCACAGTGCCCAAGATATGGCGGGGCTAGATGTAGATTTTTTTCCTGGTCTGCATTTTTGAAATTTTGCTCAGTTTTTGCAGGTCTGAAGAACACGGCTGGGAACAGGCTAGGTATTAAATAGCAAGCACACAGCAAAACTTGGATTTCTGGGCTGCCAACTTGGACTGGCTAGAAATCCACAAGGGTGTGGAAATTAGATACACACGGAAGGTTCCTGCTGTGCATCCACAGAGTTTGTCCAAGCAGCTGTTTTCTGGAATCAACCCCAGTGCTATATTTTAGCTCTTGCAGTGGGTAAGATTATTTCTTTTTCTGTAATTCCTGTTTCATCATGAGCAGAGGGTCACACAGGTGACCAGTGTAGAGAGAGTTTTCATTTTAATGTTTCCTAACTCCTATTCTTGATAACATTTTTGCCTTCTCCTACCTTCCTTTCTTAGTGAAAGTGGTTATCACCCCATTCCCCTCCTCTCTTCCCAGGGCTCTTTCTTTCTCATTTTGGAAATTCAGCTGGTTAACCAGCTGAGGGTGCAGCATGGCCTAAGCATCATCACTGGCTGCAGGGAGACATCATCCTACAGGAGGAAGAAGCACAGAGCAGTATGTAGAGAAGACATGAACTAGGCAGAGAGGGCTTTAAGTCTCAACTGTGTGAGGTTGGGCAATTTATTTAGCCTCTTGGAACATCAGTGTTCTCATCTATAAAATAGGGGTGATAGAAAGCAAGATATCATTGGAAGAAACAAATGAAATTGTCATTCAGGCAAAGTCTGTTGACAGATGTGTGTTCAGTGGACACTTGATTAGTGAATAGCTTGACCCTTGAACAACTTGGGTTTGAACTGTGAGGGTCTTCTTATATGTGGATTAAAATTATATTAAAATATTATATTTATAGGAATAATATATATTATAAAATATATATTTATTTTATAGGAACAAATATATATACATATGAAAAATGCTTTGGAGATTTTTGGCAATTTGATAAAACTTGCAGACAAAACTCATAGCCTAGAATGTAGAAAAATTAGAAAAAAGTTAGGCATCGGATAAATGCACAAAATATATGAAGATACTAGTGTATTTTATCATTTACTACCATAAAACACACACCAATCCATTACAAAAAGTTAAAGTTTATCAAAACTTATGAATACAAACACTTAAGGACTGTACTTGACACCATTCACATTGAAAAGAAATATAAACAAACATGTAGATGCAGTATTAAATCATAACTGCATAAAATCAATTACATAAAATAATATATACTGTATGTAAAATAATACATACAGGCGGTGGCTCACGCCTGTAATTCCAGCATTTTGGGAGGCCAAGGTGGGTGGATTATCTGAGGTCAGGAGTTCGAGACCAGCCTGGTCAACATGGTGAAAACCTGTTTCTACAAAAAAAAAAACAAAAATTAGTCAGGCATGGTGGCAGACGCCTGTAGTCCCAGCAACTAGGAAGGATGAAGCAGGAGAACTGCTTGAACCCAGGAGGCAGAGGTTGCAGTGAGCTGAGATTGCACCACTGCACTCCAGTCTGGGTGACAGAGTGAGATTCCATTTCAAAAAAAAAAGAGAAGAAAAGTACATACTGTTCTATGGTAATAACTTTGTAGCCACCTCCTGTTGTTATTGTGGTAGCTCACACGTTGTATCAGCTTACATGCCATGTGACTGGCATCATCTCCATGTGGGCAGTTCCTCTCTCCAGTAAATTGCAGATAGCAGTAAAAAGTGATTGCTCAAAGTTCTTGAATATTTTTCATTCAGTGCAATATTGTAAACCTTGAATAACACCACGGGACACATATAAAGTGCCACTAGTGATGCCAGAAATGCTTCCAAGAAGCAGACAAAAGTCATAACTTTATAAGAAAAAGTTGAATTGCTTGATACATATCGTAGATTGAGGTCTGCCGCTGCAGTTGGCCACTGTTTCAGACAGAAAATTTACCTTGAAAACAGATGACGTAAACTTATAGCAGAATATCAATAAATACGGCACAGTACTGTAAATGTATTGTCTATTCCTTGTGCTTTTCTTAATAATATTGTCTTTTCTTTAGCTTACTTTATTGTAAGGATACAATGTATAATACATATACAAACGATCTATTAATTGACTGTTTACGTTACTGATAAGGCATCCAGTCAGCGCACTATTAGTAGTTAAGTTTTGGGGGCGTGAAAAGTTATATGTGAATTTTTGACTGTGAACATGGCAGGTGCTCCTAACCTTTGCATTGTTCAAGAGTCAACTGTATTTTTAAAAACTAAATGCATACAAAATGCTTTCTGAATTTTCTGGCACATAAGCACACTTGACCATAATCAGTTATTTTTATAACAAATACAGTACCTTGATTAAGATAAATGCTAACAGAAAAAGAAGTGATCTTTTAAGGTTCCGTAAGGGCAGGGAAGATTAAGTCTGATGGGGTCCCAGTTGGGCCCTAGAGGCTCCAGAGCAGTAATCCATGGACAGCTAAACCCGCCGACCAATAGTCTGATAATGAATGCAAACCAACCAAGCCCCTGCAGCTGATGGTGATCTCAACCTTTTTAAACATAGATCCTTTTAAGACAGATCCATGGCTGAATGTACCTGTCCTTGGAGAGTATTCTTAACACTAAGTGTAACCATGAATATCTAGTCTGGCTCAACAGATATTTTTCTGGATAATAAAATAGCCTGGCTAACTGAGGTCTCATGTAAACTAATCACAAAATGCTACTGTGTGAGGAACCAATACAGAGTTTTGTTGATAAAGTAAAGCATAGTCCTTGCCTTCAAGGAGCTCACGTGCCTATGAGGGAAAGAAGAGAGTAAATAAATGAATTTACAGTATATATGAAAAAAATCAAAGTAAAGCAAGAGAGACAAGAGCGTTGGGGAGGGGCTGCTGTTTGATATCCTGTAGCGGAGGGTGGCCTCCCCAATTAAGTGGCATTTGTGTGGACACTCTAAAGAAGAAAATAAAGGAACTCTTGGTTATTGAGGTAAGAACATTCCAGACAGGGATAACAAAAAGGCCAAAACCCTGGGGAGAAACGTGCTTGAGTGTTTGAGAAACTTCATGGACGTCAATGTGGTTGAAGCAGAATGAGAAAGGGAGAAACACGGAGAGGAAGAAACAAGTTAGGCACTACCAGTTTTCCAGGTTTGTTCTAAGGTGAGTGAAGTGGGAAGCTCTTAGAGAGTGCTATGCTTGGGATGTGCTCCCCAAAACTCAGGTGCTGGAAACTTAATCCCTAATGCAACAGCATTGGGAGGTGGGGCTTTCTGAGAAGTGTTTAGTTCATGAGGGCTCCACCCTCACAAATGAATTAATGCTGTTATAAAAGGGCTTCACAGAGAATGTTTGGTTCTTATTGTCCCCTCCACTTTCTGACAAGTGAGGGCACAGCATTCCTTCCCTCTGGAGGATGCAGCATTCAAGGCACCATCTTGGAAGCAGAGAGTAGCTCCCACCAGACACAGACACTGAACCTGCCAGGTTGATCTTGGACTTCCCAGCCTTTAGAACTGTGAGAAATAATTTCAATTTTTTTAAAAAAATTTCCCGGTGTGTGCTATTTCATTATAGCAGCAAAAACAAACTAAGATGGAGAGTTTGAGTGTGACCTGACTTAAATTGGTACACTACCACTTTAGGTGCTCTGTAATGACTAGACCAGGCTGATATGGAAGAAGGGGGAGTAGTTAGATGGAGCCTATTGCAAGAGTCAAGGCAGGAGTCATGGTACCCCTGGATGAGGATGTTAGCAATGAAGGCAGTAAAGAGTGGTTGTTTTCGAGACATATTGTGAGGTTGAAATGTACGTCTGGAGGCCAGGCACAATGACTCATACCTGGAATCCCAGCACTTTGGGAGGCTGAGGCGGGCAGATAATCTGAGGTCAGGAGTTCGAGACCAGCCTGGCCAACATGGTGAAACCCCATGTCTACTAAAAATACAAAATTAGCTGAGCATGGTGTTGCATGCCTGTAATCCCAGCTACTTGGGAGGCTGAGGCAGGAGCACTTGAATCTGGGAGGTGGAGGTTGCTGTGAGCTGAGATCACACCATTGCACTCCAGCCTGGGCGACAGAGTAAAATTCTGTCTCAAAAAAAAAAAAAAAAAAAAAAAAAGGGTGCGCATCTGGAGTGAAGTGGAGGAGGGCACAAAGGACACAGTGTTTTGAATTCAAAGCACAAGGACCAAAGCCTTGGGAAGGGAAAGCTTTGGACTGTCCAAGACCATGGAATTGCCTCCCAATTGTGGAAATGAAGGCTCTGAAAGAAATGTCCCTCCCTCGGTGTAAAACTAGTATTTGTCAAAGTTAAGAGCAGTGCCTGGTTTTCTTCCTCTTTCATCCTCTTCCAGCAGTGAATTCTAGGAAACATCTCCTCCGATTTTACTGTAATTCTGAACGCAGATATGATGGTGCTGCAGTTGGGGAACTAGCCCACCAGCACATAGAGGACATAGACCCTACACTTGGCTCTATCCTGAAATTGCTGTTTAAACTTGGACACGTTCACTTGAAAAACCAAACAAACAATTATAAATTTAGCAAGGAAACTTTATTACTTAGAAAAGGTTATAACCTGCAAGGTGGCTATTCTGACAGGATGAAAAGCATAGCCTCTGGCAGAGACTGTTATCAGGCACTCAGAAGGAGGAAGGACTGTGGAAGGAGTTTTTTGCTGAATGGGTTGCATAAACATACATATGCAACAGGTAATGGGAGGAGTTATGAATATTCATGAAGGAAGTCCTGATACATGTGTACCGAGCAAGCATGCATATTACATTCACTTCCTGTTCACTTTGGTGTGGAGGTTTAACATTTAAATGCATTGAAATTAGGCACTGTATGTCAAAGGGTGAAGGAGGGACATAAGGACGCTTAGTGCACACCCTCTGTAACTGACCAGAACCAGTCCATGGCGGGTGGTCTCTTATCACGAGAAAGTTATCAAAATCAGTCTCTTTGTCCAATCAAAGCTGGGTTGTGGAACAGGGGGTCAGTTTGTGTCTGGAGGTGGATGGACACCATTGTTTTAATATTGCTTATCTCGAGCCCAGTGCTTGTTTAGCTGCTAGGGAAAAAGAAAACTGTGGCCATTACAGCATAGTTTATTCTTTAAGCGTAGGGGGTGTGTGACTTAACCCTTGCCTGGCATGGCCTTCAGTCTTTTTTATAATTTGGTGTCTTTTTGTCACAAAGAGTCTGTTCTGTCAGTGTTATGCTCTCTATTTTAACATTAATACTGGTCAATAGTTGTGTCTAAATGGCAAAAGAGGGTGGGTATAATGAGGCATGTCTGATCTCCCTTCTTGCCGTAGTTGGAACGTAGTTTTTAAGGTTCTTTTGGGATCCCCTTGGCCAAGAGGGAGCCCATTCAGTAAGTGGAGGGAGGATTGGGGGGCTTATAATTAATTTTAGTTTCAGCTGTCACTTAGCACAACTAACATTGTACTAATATCTTTTTATACAGTTTGCCAGATTTGGGCACAACAAATACAAATACACTTCACTGTCTTTTGGTAACGTATCAACTAGAAGAAAAGATAAATATATGCTCCTTTTGGTACAAATCCTAATGTTGCCCTTTAGCTGAGGTGCATTCACAGGTGTTATTATTACTGTTGTTGCTCTGTCTTTTAAGTGAGAGCACATTTTGGACTTAGGGAGCTTAAAATTAGTGACTTTAATGGAATTCACAGGGATAGTAATCCATGACTTTGAAAGTGCTGCTGGGAAAAAAATCTATGGAGGGCGGGTCAGATTAGAGAGGCCGAGATTGTGCCTCTGTGAGCACGGTAAGACGCTTTTATTCCCTGCTGTCTGAGATCCAGGTGTGGCTTCCTTCTGAGTTGGTTCCTTCTGAGGCTGTTGGAATCTGTTTGGTGTTTGTGGGTTGGCTGGCCAGCTTTGGCATTCCTTGGCTTGTAGAAGCATCACCCGGGTCTCTGCCTTCACGTTAAATGCACATGATATTCAATGTTGTGTGTGTGTATCTCTGTGTCTCTTTAGAAGGACTCCAGTCATGTTGGATTAGGACCCATTCTAAGGGTCTCACCTTAACCTGATTATCTTCAAAAACCCTATTTCCAAAGAAGGTCATATTCACCAGTACTGGGGGTTAGGACTTCAACATCTTTTGGAAAGGCACAATTCAACCCTTAATGACTGTGCGCAAGTAACCAGCGGTGAGATGCTCCGAGTGCAAGGCTGGTGACATGGTCGTGGCTGAATATATATTGAAGAGATGAAGGAGTGAGTAAAAGAATGCCATAAACCCTTTGTTTTTCTGTCCCCACCTCTCACACCTTTCCCTGGCACACAGAGCATCACCCAATACAGTTTGTTCTGAAAACAAAGAACCTTTCACTAACATGGTGAGCAATTCTTCAAAGCCAGAGGAGCCTTCTGCCCCAACAGCAGGGCAACATCCAGCCCTCCGGGCGCCAGTTCAAAGGACCACCTTTCTGCCTGAGCCTCTGCCGCACGCGCTTTGCACACAAGCTGACTGCGGGATTCTCACCTCCAGACTCAGACGGGGCTCCGCGTGCCAACTCCAGGCCTGAACATTGTTAGCTTTTAATGAAACTGCCCCTTGGCACTACAATTCCTGTGCAAAATGTCTGTGGCAGGAGCAACATTTGTTGGTTAAACAGGTTTATTTAAAGCAACAAGTCTCAGAGTGCATTTTGCCCTATAAAGGACTGGGTTTGAGGGGTGCCTTTAAGCAGAAATAAAGTCCATGTTGAAACTCAGAATCCTGCAGCAGCCTTGGACTTCAGAAGACAGTACCAGGCGGGTCTAACCTTGCGCAGCTGCACTTGCTTAAAGGGAGTGTGACATTAAAGGCAGAGAAGGAGAAAACTCTTTACTCTGTCTCCAAGCATGAGGCTTTTAGCTGGAGGTCAGATTTCAGGTAAATATACAGCGAGCTGGCAAGAAGGGCTGGCTGTGCATCCCTGTGCTCCCGACTTCAGCACACACAGGCCTGGTTCTCAGAGCCTTCATCTTCATAAATTCTTTATAGAAAGAATTTCACAAAACCATTCACCTTTCTGGCTGCTGCTAAAATGAAAGCTTGCTCACTCACGGAAAGAAATGGAGAGAGAAAAGAAAACATTCTCGCATTTGGAATATCTATTCAGTCAACAAATAGAGACTAAGTCCTAGGCATTGGACTCATAGGGCCTGGCTTCCAGTGACCTGGTTCAGCTCAATAAACCTCATGGGATTCAGTTTTCTTATCAGAAAAATGGGCCCAAGGCTTACTCATGTTTCATACACATTGCTGAAGGACTATAAAGATGGTTGTAATGGGTATGGAAGAGTTTATGAACTGGCACAGAGATGCATTCATTGTTAGAAATGGCATTATGCTGGTCCCCTGAGCATCACAAGGAAGATGCGTCCCTTGTCCTCTTAAGAATAACATAGAGACCTTACATTCATTGTTTCCTTGACCAAGGCACAAGGAAGTTTCTCTGCCTCTCTCTGTTTCTCTCTCTCTCTCTTTCAATTTCTCCGTCTCTTTCTCTCTCTCTCCCTCTCTCTCTCACACACACACACACACACACACACACACACACAGAGATATGACTAAATTGTACTGAGTGGATAAGCCCCGTCCCGTCCTCCTGGTGGAGCTGTCCTTCCCAATTCACAGCTGTCTTTCATGGCAACATACTTCACGTGTGGTCTTCAGTCCTGCATACCTGCGCAAATGCTACTAATTCAGGAAGAGATAAGCGCAGAAATTAAGAGTAAGCATTTAGAAATTTTTATAGCAACTTGACATGGCACAGATATCCAGGTGCATCTCCATGGACTCATCTCCGTGAATAAAGACCCACAGAACTGGGTATATGCCTGGTGGGATTAGCTCATGAGGAATTTTAGGACCCCTTGGTCATAAAGTGTGAAGAATGTCACCCTGGTGACCACAGAGCACCAAACCATGGGACCCAGTGTGAGTACATGAGTCTCAGGCCCATGACACCAGTCCTGGCTGAGTGATTTGCTGAGCCTCCTGGGTTGTGAGCTGTGTGCCAGTCATGCACAGTAGGATCACTGGAGTGTCCTGCTAAGGGCTGGAGGGAAACTGGTATCCCAGAGAAATTAGGCTTTACTTCTCTAGGACCCAGTTAAGACCCCACCTTACTTACCAAGCCTTCCCTGATGACCCAGCCAGGAGGATTTTCCCAGCATGGCAGAGGATCTACGCTCACTTTTAGGAAATTTAGCACTTTCTTCCTTCCCTGTCTTAGAATTATTCACTGACCTGCTCTGGTACATTCTTTCCCCCCTCCCTTCAGAGCCCCTCTCATGCTGGGGGCCATTAGCAGTTTGCAAACCACCTCTCCTGCCTTTCCCCATGTGGCCTGAGCAACTCAAAGACAAGGAATTCTGTCTTTTTCATTGTGACAACCATTGCCTTGGCTAACGTTTGATAAGCACCAACTATATTCTCCACAGTTTGCTAGATAGAGATGAGAATGGGGGGTTCTGCTCACAAAAAGCCCATATTCAAAGGAAGAAGAATAGAGGGGTGACATGCAAGGACAAAGTGGGGTGTGCAGGTCACCTGCCAGGTCAGCACAGAGGAGGGAATTCTTCTGAAGAAGCCACTTTGTTTAGCTCTCTCAAGGGCCAGGAAAGAAGGGAGAGAGGAAAAGCAAGAACGAAAGAAAGAAGGGTTGATTTATCTATCTAGAATTGACCCTGGCACCCAGTCCAGTACTGCAGGAGCAGAGCAGGCCATTCGTGTCTTACAGACACATCCTCCCGCTTTTCTCTGTCCCATTTACAGCAAAAGTCCTTGCACTGGATGACCACTGCTGTCCCCTTCGCTGCCCTCTATTCTCTTCTTGACATTCTATCCAGTCAAGCTTTCATTCCACCATCCTGCCCAGACAGTTCTCCCCAAAGTTACTGGATGAGCCTTGTTATGAAATCAGTGGCCAGCTCATGACTTTCCTCGACGAGGCTCACCAGCACGATGACCTGCTGCCTGCTCCCACCTCCGGATGCCCACTTCATCCTCATTTACTCAACGCTCTGCATCACCCAGATCTCTACACATGGGTATGCCATATAACTCAGTTGCCAAACACTTCTATTTTATTTACACTCCAATTCCCCAGGTGAATTCATCTAGTCTTGTATCTTTTGTTTTAATTTTTAAAATTTTTTTAAAATTTTACTTTAAGTTCTGGGATACATGTGCAGAATGTGCAGGTTTGTTACATAGGTATTCATGTGCCATGGTGGTTTGCTGCACCTATCAACCCGTCATCTAGGTTTTAAGCCCTTCATGCATTAGGCATTTGTCCTAATGCTCTCTAGTCTTGTGTCTTTAAATATCAGTTCTCAAACTCTAACTTCTCCAGTGAGGACCTTCCCATTTAACTCTGTAGACAGGTAAATGCAACTGACTGACAGCTCCATGTCATGCTCACCAGGAAGCCCAAACATATGAGGTTCAGATGCAAACTCCTGATCTATCTTCTCTCAGCTAAACGACTTCCCTAGTCTTCCCTATCTCAGGAAATCGCAATTCTATCCCTCCTACCACTGGGCTAGCAATCTTACAGGAATCCTTTCTCTCTTCTCTGTTCAGAACTCTTTTTGCTGTGCTTTCAAAATGCTTCTGAAATATGGTGACTTCTCACCACATCCTCAGCTACCTCTGGCAAATTCAGGTAAGCCTCATTTCTCACTTATATTGTCATAGCCAAACCGGTCATAGAGTCAGCCTCTCTCTCTCTAAGGGTGTATTGTCCAATATCAAGCTACTAGGTACATGGAGTTGTATACATTTAAGCTTAATTCAAACTAAAGGAAATTAAGCATTCAACTGTTCAGTTGCACTCACCACATTTCAAGTGCTCAATGGCCACCTGAGTCTAGTGGCAACATTATAGGACAGCACAGATATAAAACATTTACATTATTGAAGAGAGTTTTATTGCTGTAGGGTCTAGTCTCATCAGAGCAGCCATGGGGAGGTGGTTGTAACATATGCACATGTTAGTCCTCTGCTGAAACCTATTCAGCAGTTTTCTTTCTTACTTGGAATAAAAGACAAGGTCCATTCAGTGGTAAGTGACTGCATCATCTGCTGTTCTTGCCCATTTGTTAATCCAACCTGATCTCCCAACTTCACATCATTCTACCGCCTCGCTCAATCTGCTGCATGACACTGACCTCCCTACTCCTACTTAAGCATGCTGTGCAGGCTCTCACCACAGGGGCTTTGCACCTGCTGTGATTCCTGGCTGGAATACTCTTCTCCTGGAAGTTCATATGGCTCAGGCCCTTCATTCCTTCCAGGGCACTGCTCCAATGTGCCTTCTCCATAGAGCTGCTGCCTCCTTAGGCTTTCTTCAGAGAGCGTATTGGCATTTAGCGTCACACATTTTCAGTGTTTGGGTTTCATTGTGTGCTATAGCATGGAAGCCCTATGTGAGTGAATACTTTTGCTTAAGTGGTATATCTCTAGAGCCCTAAACACTGTGTAGCACATAGTAGGTGCTCAGAATATATGTATTAAATTAATGAAGAAATTAATAGAAGAGAGACACAAAGGCAAGAAAATGCATTTCAATCATCCACAAAATTAGGATACAAATATGCTTATTAGGTACTCTATGATAGAAAGTATTTACTCTCCACTCTGATTTCTTTATCACATGGATCCATAGATTAACCATGTATTCTATGTTGAGAAATATGAAATGGAATTCTAATTTTGTGACTTCAGGTCTAGCTTTTAGTGTAGAAGGTATGCATTTGTCACAACATGACAATGAAATAGTGAGTTTATGCTCTTTGGTTTATCAAACCCTCCTCCAAATCCGTATCTCCACAGGAACGATTACACACAGCACCGGTGGAGGAAGTCCTTTCAGCAGGGCCTCTGCCCCAGAAAAGCTCACTTCATTAGTGGCGTACGAGGCATGCTAGCTGATGGAACAAACATGCTCTGCAGTATATGACAGCTCAATCATGATGGAGGTGGAATTCTTACTCTTGGAAAGTCCAGTGCAGATACTCCAACTGACAAGCAGCTCTACTCCAAGGGAGGATTGAGGCTCTTGACTCCCATCTCTTAACCTCATCATCTTGAAAAAAATGGTCTCCAAAATTGCCAGGTATACCTGCATTAAGCCAGAAGTAGAGAGACAGCAAGGAGGATGTTGCCAGGGAGGTTTTCCTGGACCAGGTTTGGAAGAAGTATACATCACTTCTGCTAGCATCGTCTTGGCTGGAACTCATTCATAGCCTCACATATCTGCAAAGAGGTCTAGAAAATATCATCTGTCCACATGTACAGGAAGAAGAGGAAATGGTGAACAGCTGACCACTGTCTCACAGGTAGCTAGTGCTGAGTACCGGATGAATGTGATGAAGGAGTTTGCAGTCGAAAGAAGAGATGCAAAGTCAATTCCAGTTGACATTTGAAAAGGCTGCAGAGAAAAAGAATTTTGACACCATATGGACAAGTCAAATTAGAATATGTATACTAGAAAGGAACAACTCAGCATAGGTATGTTCAGGCTGCATTGAAGTCATTTTTTTTTTTTTTCCGAAAACTGCCTGAAAAATGAGAAGAACATTCTGTTACAAAGAGGGATTGGGGCAAGAATCTGGAATACTTGGAATGCTGGGCTTGGATTGTTCTGTGTGGACAGTGTCCAGGAGTGAGACTGGCTCACTGAAGCATACAGACACACATGCAGGGCAGGGGGTGTCTCCACAGCTGACAGAAGAAACCAGCAGAGTGAAGGGAGTGACTTACTTAAGGGCACATGATTGGGGTCAGAGTTGAGGCCAGACCCCCATATCTAGGGTGTGATCATATTGGAAGTGCTGAGAAGCACCAGGGTGCCTCACCCTCCCTATCATTAGGGATTTGAGGGCTCGAGCTAATCAGACCTCTGAAGTTTATTGCATTTCCATTTGTCCCATTCAGATAATAAGGCAGGCAAAGTAAAACCAAATTAAAATCTGAAGCGTGGTTACATTATTAAAATATTTTCACTGCCCTGCCCTTCAGCTGTTCTCTTCAGCTTCTGATCTTATCTCACAAGCATTTTAATTGCAATGGGCACAGATTTAAAGTCACCATACCTGCCCTAATGTATACACCAGCACATTAAAGACACTCAGGGACTTCAGAGGCCAAGCTCCAGGGGATGGACAGAAGGTCTACTTCCAGCTTTTCCAGACTTCTGGCCTAGGAAAGTTTCTCTCCAGGCATGATGTGGGTCATCTGGGAATATTACCAGGAGAGGAAAGACACATTTTCAAAGCTTATTGTTATGCTAATGATAATGGCTGCTTATCCATTCCCCCTGTGCTTTCACATCCAATAGTTCATCTCATCTCCTCTTCACCACAGCCCAGAGCCAAGGGCTTATCACATAGTAGGTTCACAATGGGTATTTGCAATGTAATGGGTGGATGACTCCATGGAAATCAGTATAATGTGTTTTATCATTCTCATCGTGGAAAAGTGGAAATGATGTCTCAGTGGTTTAATGACTTGCTGACAGACATCGGGTGGCTGACCTGGCAGTAGAAGCAGGTGTCTGAATTTGGGCCCAGAGCTCTTTCCTTCCTAACAAAGCTTCCCCAAGTGCACAGGCCTACACAGATGGGACCTGAGATGATTTTAGGCAATTCACGGCAATGGCATCAGATAACACCAAATCCCATTATGAGAACACGTCTATCCTTTTCAACTTCATTTCAAATGCTTCAAGAGGAAGCTTCAAGCTGGGACTCAGATGCATGTTGTGTCTTTAACATCTTTATAATGCAGACTTGGAGTCTCCCTTCTTAACAGAGATGGCAAGGCATACCCTCAAGCCTCAGCAGGAAACAGGTTCTAGTTAGAATTTCATACCAATGTTCTATTCTCATTGTCTTTATTTTACCTTCATCTGTAATTGATGACAAAGGAGACTGCTGCCCCTTTAAAAATGTAATATAGTGTGTGTACAAAAAATTGAAATAAAAATGTGATTCCATTAAAGGGAACTATAATGAGACTATAACATGAATGATAGATTAGCTGTGGCAAAAGCCATGAATGTCATCTAGCTTAGTAATAGAAGTCTGGAAATCATTAGTTTTTATCAAGACACCTTCTTAAACAAACCAAAAAGACCTAAAATCTTTTATGTAAATAAAAGGTAGAGAGTCGGTGGGCAAGGTGTGAGTCCTACTTGAAGCATGGAGATTAGTCTGTGATACTGATCAGGTTTTGACTAAGCTCACAGGCCTTCATACCCGTAATACAAATGCGACCTCCTTCATGAAGACTTTGACAATTTCTCCAACCAGGGCTGATCATTTTCTTGTTAAAATCCCTGAAATAATTTATTTGTAGCATTCTTAGGACAATCTGGGTTGCTTTGCTTTTTTTTTTTTTTTTTTTTTTCCAGTCCTCTTGAAGTAAATTCTGGGGCCGGGTACAGTAGCTCAAGCCTGTAATCCAAGCATTTTGGGAGGCCGAAGTGGGCAGATCATTTGAGGTCAGGAGTTCGAGACCAGTCCAGCCAATATGGTGAAACCCTGTCTCTACTAAAAATACAAAAAATTAGCCGGGCATGGTGTCAGGCACCTGTAATCCCAGCTACATGGGAGGGTGAGGCAAGAGAATTGCTTGTACCTGGGAGGCGGATGTTGTAGTGAGCCCAGATGGCAGCACTGCACTCCAGCCTGGGCGATGGAGCAGGACTCCCCTCCCCTGCATCCCCCCACCGAAAAAAAACGTAAGTTCTGTACCTGGCCTCCTTGAATTTTCTTGAATTGGGTCAGATCTACTTCTTCGTGAGTATTGAAGAAGTCCTCTGCAGGACTTTAGGTAGAGGGACAATGGTACAATAGATACTTATAGAAGGACTTGCTTCTCTGTGGGGAAGCAAATGGAAGCTATGCAAGAAATTACCTTGAGGGAGTGACCGGATTTCTGGGATCCCTAAATGGTATAAATCACTGGCACAACTTGGGGTTCTTAGCCATCTCAGTTCTGAGATAGCCCAGAAGACCTAATTCCTTACTGGTCTTTAAACTCCATTCAACCTTCCAACTCAGCCTTGTTTCCAGGAAACATCTTTTCTCCAGTGCAATGACCTGCAAAAATGAGCGGTGTTGGGTGTCTCAAAATAAATAGAAATTTGCCAGAGAGGGAATGGAATTCCAGGAAAAAGGAATTGCATGTGCAGACAATTGAAGGCATGAAACGGTTTTACTCATCGAAAGAGTATTGGTGGGCTCAATGTGGTGGAACACAAGGTGAATGTGGACATGATGCTAAGGAGCTAGGCATGGGGGTGAAGTACATTTTTGCAAGGATGAGGAAATAACGTGCTGGTGTCTAAACTTCATCCTGAAAGTTAGAGAAAGCCTCACAAATGTTGAAGGAAGTGATGGAAGAACTTGGTCAAATTGTGTTTTGCATGGAAAGGTTATTGCAGTGCCATGGTATAGGAGAGTGGATTGAATGGAGCAAGCTTGGAAAACCCATGTGAATTTCCAGTTTGGAGCAGTAGCAGGGAGGGTAGGGAAGCTAGGGGCAGAAAGATGCACAAGGAGGCCTGTGCTACGGAACCCTACTTTAGACTCCCATTCATATCGAACATATGAGAATATTCAGGAAGCATCCTCCAGAACAGAGCATCGATTGAACAATTGCTCTGAATAATTAAATTTGCAGTTTTAAGCCCATCACAGTAGAGTTTATTTATAATTGGAGCCACAGTTTGCATGCACTTTAAATGCAAAGAAGGGCTTTAACTGTCAAGTTATTATATTACTCAAGAGTTTAATTAATAACACACTAATTGTAGAAGCCAACATCAAGAGTCACACCATATTGTCCCTATTACATTTGGAAACTGTTTGAAGTAATTTAGTAATTAAAAAAAGAACTCGAAAATTTAGCCTTATCTTCTCATAGATATGGAGGGTCTTTTTTTTAATGTGTTCTAGTACTTTTTTAAGATAGAGGGGTCTTTCTTTGGTTTTATGAAGAAGAGCCACTGAATAATATTTTTAGAATAGATACATGCCTGTGTATTAAAACAACCTAAAAGGCAACATGCTTGGATACTAATGATTTTTTGATAAGACAGCTATCAAAAAGTTAAATCAAACAGTAAAATTTAAAATATTAAATCTTAGATTTCAAGCTGTAAGGGACTCCAGGCTTGATCTATTTTACCCTCAAACCTGTTTTCCAAATGTGAAAGTAGGGTTAGTAAAGTCAAACGATTGGTTTGAGAATAGTCAAAGAAACGAACTGCATCTCTTAATCACTAAATTCCCTTCCACTTCTAAAATTCTATACTGCATCTCTGACCAGAAAGAATGCCTTCCCCTCTGAAAGACACAGACCTAACTAAAAGAGTGTTTAGACAACTAATTAGCATCTGCCCTTCCTATCTGGAGAATAAACTTCTTCAAGGAAGAGCTCATGCCTTTTTCATCTTTGATGGCAATGAACTTGGCATTCCTGACTCAATTCCTGTTAATAGCTAATCGTAAATACCTGTCAAACAAAACTAGATTTACACCCCCCGGTCCCAACACTCCCTATTCTAAATACTACACCTGTAAAAACTTAAATCTACCTACAACCTCTGGGCAGATACATTAACCACCACTTAGTTAAACCCAGGAGCCACTGACTTAAACTGTGTACCAAACCAGCCAAGGCAATTTAGCAAATACTTAATTTACATGCTGCTGTGTGTCAAGATATCAGAAGCTGGGATACAAAGTTAAATAAAGCATACTACTCCGGGGAAAAAGTAAATAAAAATTTCTCTTTATAAAATATATGCATTTATAAATGTGTATAAACATACACACACACACACATATATGTGTGTGTAAAGTAGAATTTTTCAAAAATTATTCTGTGAATATAGATTTGAAGCCAGTGGACTTCCTGTAGGGAGCCTACCGTAGGCATTTTCTGTTTTGCCAGCCACACCGTCTCTACCACAGCCAAGCAACTCTGCCGCCATAGTGTGGAAGCAACCACAGGCAGTACATAAATGAATGGGCATGACTGTACTAAAAGTTTGTTTATTGACACTGAAATTGGAACTTCATACAGTTGTTATGTGTCATTATCCTTTTTGGACATTTAAAAATGCAAATCTATTTCTAGCTCTTGGGGTCTACAGGTAGGTGGTGAGCCAGATTGGGCCCTCAGGGGCTGTAGTTTGCTGACCTCGTTGTAGCTGAGATACAGTCCTCCCTTAATTTTAAGATCTCTCAAACATGGACAGAAACAGCAGTTGGGTCTGAGGCAGAGGGCAGCCTGAATTGGGAAGGCCTTGGATATGAGGCCCTAAAGGAAAGCTGGGCCAAGTTTTAAAGGGTTGTTGATGCTGTGTTAAATAATTTTGAGTCTATCCTATAGAAAACTGGGAGCTGAAGGAGAATGTTCTGCAACAGAATACTATGGTTACATTTGGTTTTAAAGATCATTCTAGTGTGCCCCTCCCAACCCCTACTCTTCTGAGAAGGGCCTGGAAAGAGGTATCAGCAGCCAGACAGCCAGCAAGGATGTGACTGTAGAAATCCAGGGAAAGGAACGTGCCAGAATGAGTTATTAAATTAACAGGAGTGTGTTGAACTCAAGCTTTAACACATAGCTAAGCAAGTTTGAGCAAACCTCCCAAGTCTAAAGAGATACCTGCGCAAAATTAACACTTATGGCTTGGGGAAAGTTTTGTCCTTATTTCTTCCTATAGGACACTAAATCCAGAAATACCATTTTGAATGGATAATGGAGCAAAACCCTGCCAAGTCACCAGTGATTCCTGGCACAGAGAGGTTAAAGCATTTCTCCAAGGCCACACAGTTAGTTCATGATCTGCCATGGTCACAAACCCTGGCCTCCTGTTGATTTCTATCCATGCACTTTATAATGTTTACATGTAGTTTTATTAGGTTGGTAAAAAAGTAACTGTGGCTTTTGCAATGGCAAAAACCACAATTACTTTTGCACCAACCCAATAGTTTCATAAAATGTCAGGGCAGGAACACAAACCAGGAAGTCAAGTATGCTGGCCCCTCTTAACAGCTCATATATGGGGTGGTTCAACAGAGTCCACCAGTAAAAGTGCAGGTGAAGTTGAAGCTCACAAACGAAATATTGGGTAAAATAGGCCAGGCACAATGGAGTGCATGCTGTATGAGTTCGTTTGCATGGAGCATGAAAACAGGCACAGCTAACATCAGCTGTTAGAAGTAGGATAGTGGTAAGTCTCTGGGAGTGGGTGGGTAGACAAGGACTGAGGGAGCCTGAGTCAGATTCCTGAGGATTGATGATGGAAGGTTTCCTGAGCTAGGAGAGGGTTCAATGGGCACATCTGATTTGTGAAAATGCCTTCAGCTGTACCCTTACATGTGTGCTTCTCAGTACGTATGCTGTGTGCCTCAACAAAAGGTGAAAAACGAAGCCATCTAAAGTTATATCTGTATTTGTATCTATATCGATCACTATGTCTATATCCAGCTCAACATCTATGTCTGTGTTTGCATATATACATATAGACATAGGTATAAATGCGTTACAGATATAAATAAATAGGTATAAACCACATCTATATATCTGTGTCTATCTAAAGATTTTTGGGTTTTCTTATTGTAATAAAACAAACTGATCCTACACTTAGGAAATTATTTATTCTCCCTGAAACTCAGATTATGAATCTGTAAAATGAGGATTATTAAATACAGCCTGGCCCATAGCAGAAGCTCCATAAAGGTCTTAGTGAGCTCCCTCCGTCCTGCACACTTTTTTCCACGTGGCCTGGCTGGAGTGGAGGTACCCAACATGTAAAAGTCTTCTTGCGTGATCAGATGTATTACTGAGGTCTGGAGCCTTGGGCAGGTTCTACCCAGACCCATCCAGAACTCTGCTGGGAGCATCGCTATCCACCTACCAGGGATTCCTCTCAGCTCACCCTTCACATCTGCCAGAGGTTGGTGTAACTGGTTGGCTAGGATTCTGTATTACCAAGTCCCTGGTCCAAATATCAAATACCACAAAATACCATCTTGATTTCTAACAGCTTCCTTGTCTGGTAAATAGGGTTAATAATAAGTTTCTTTCTCATCTCCCAGAGTGACTGTAAAGATCAAATAAGATAATAAATGTGAAAGTATTTTGTCATCTTTAAAGACATACACAATCGTAAGGTGTAGCTAACTTAGTGACTCAATGCTGTGCATGTCTTCTCACGGGTCCGTCACCCCCGCTGGAATTTGATCTCTACAAGGTGAAGGCAGGGTTTCCTTCATCACTGCAGCCCTGCAACCTAAGGCACACAGCCTGGGACAGAGCCGTTGTATGACAAATATCTGAATGAATAGGAAGTCCTTGCATTATCATATGTTCTCAGTGTTTCATGAAGAAATGCCACAGGTCAGCAACAACTCCATGGTCCTCCAGCCCTTATAAATTTTCAACATATTTTCACTGAATTTTACAATCTATGCCTTGGATGTCAAAACATATGTTAGGAACCATAAACAGTAATAAATGATGACACCATGATAACCACGGAAATTCGATGATAAAAGAGGAAAACAATATCTTATTACTGACTTGAGTGAAATAGAAATCAGGGTACATTTTCATGATTAGGAATTAGATTAGAAAATTGACAACATGATAACTTTTAACAAAAATAAGATTCAGCAGTGTTACAGAATTGTAAAAGGCATGATGGTAATTCACGAGCTATAATACGGTATTTTGTGGTGTCACTAATGTTATATGAACCATTTCATCTGTGAGAAGATTACCTGTAGATTTGAATCTGAAGGTGTGTTTTATTATGTATTTTAAAGGCAACCTGATGGTGTCCGTTGCACAATCTATAAATACAAAAAAGGGCCTTTTGTTTAATTTACCAAATTCTAAGTCACAGATGTGCAATTTGTAGGCTCCTAATGATTTACAAATTCCTGTAATCTTATTTTGTAGGTTGTGGTGTGAAAAAGCCGTGGAAAGAAAATATAGGAAGAAATAATAGGAAGGGGGTCCTGTCCATTCCATTCTCTGTGTTGTTGTTATTTATGAGAAGATGAGAAGGGGTCTGTTTGGTAAGCAATTCCACTCACTCTGGGTAGGAGTGGAGTTGATATCATTTGTTGATATGGGTCAGTACAGTTTATTCGCCCGGTGCCAACTTTTTGGTTATGCATTCAGGTTTTAAAATATTCAGCCTCAAAATGCAGTGCACACAATTTTGAAATCCGTTTTCCACTGTGGGTCTCTGAATGGGATGCAAACCCGATAAAGGTCTCATGGGTGAAATTTGAAATTTGTCCTATTTGATGTGAATCCAATAGGATTTATAGCAGCGACAACAAAGATAGTCAAGTATTTTCCGGTTTTGAACGGGAATGTTAGTGCTTGTGAAAGGCACCAACGTGATGTCGCCCAGAGGACTGAGGTCTTTTAGCCACAGAACTGATAAAGAGAAAGGAAAAAAAAAAAATCAAATCAAATCAACATACCAAATGAGCTTCCCCAGGCTGGTCAGAGTTCAAGCTTGAGGACTCAAGGATGGGTCAAAATCAAAGCTTTCGCAACATGGGAAGGAGGTAGCCCCCGTGTTCCTGATGTCAGCTTAAACATGGCACTCCAGTAGTCTCTCTTAATCTTCCCCGCAATCCACTTTTCAGAGGGAGTGAGTGGCTTTGGAGTGAGCCCACAGCATCCAGGTGGGCTCTGAACTGGGATGTGTCTGACTCCAAAGCCCAGTCTTCTTATGAATTATAGTCCAAAGCGGAGCCCTTAGGAAGGAGAAAGGAGGGTGCTATGAATAACTATACCAGGACAACAGAGAGCGGCCAGAACAGACCCAGGTAAACTTCAGAGCAGCACACAGTTAGCTCCTACTCCTGGGACCATGGGACCCCATCGCCCCACGTAACACAGAAACAGACAAACAAGACTACTGTATATTTCAAGAAAACGGAAGGGGGCTATAGGACCCTTTGCCCAGAATCCACACTACCACCCCGACACAGAAACAGTCCCTGGATGCTGGTTCACAGGGTTTGTAATACAGATTTAGAATCCCTTACCCAAAATGCTTGGGATCAGAAGTGTTTCAGATTTCAGATTTCTTCAGATTTTGGAATATTTGTATGCACATAATGAGATATCTTGGGGATGAGACCCAAATCTAAACACAAATTGTTTTATGTTTCATATGCCTTATGCGCATAACCATAAGGTAATTTTCATACAATATTTTAAATCATTTGTGCATGAAACAAAGTTTGTGTTAAGTAATTAGGTGTGGAATTTTCCACTTGTGACGTCGTGTTGGTGCTCAAAAGTTCTGGATTTTGGAGCATTTCAGATTTTGGATTTTGGGATTAGGGATGCTCCCCTGTACACACAAAGCAGGGGGAAGGGGCTGGCATGTGCAGGAGAATTCCTGGGGGCCGGGCCTCTGCCACGCCCTTTCTCTGGGGAGCGGTCCCTCTCCTCCCCAGCTGCAACCTTGAGAACAGAATGGGAGCTTCCCGCTGGCCACAGGGAATAATTTAATGTCTCTCACCTCCCTCCCCATATATACACACTTCTCAAAAGATGGGTCCAGGCCTGTGATCCAACGCGGGCAAATTAGGAACCTTCTGCCGGATTTCTCACTTGGGGTTGGAGCCCTGTAAATTGGAGCTGCTGCCGGCCAACAAGGAGAGTGCAGCAGGGGTGAGAGGCAGGAGGTGAGGGTGCCTTCCAGGGAGTGTCTGGATCCAGCCTTCCCCAGCTGTTCCCTCACGTTTCACAAAATGTGAGCCAGTGCAACCCCTACTTTGTGCTTGGGCTAATCCTCCCTCTGTTCCTATACTAGCAACTCAAAGGGTTTAGGTAATGTGAGTCCTACAGCTGGCACCTGGCTGATGTGAGGGACTGTGAGATAGGGGTGGCAGAGCAGTGAGTCAGGTCCTAGGACAAGTCTGCAGGCTCCAGCAGATGGAACATTGTCACCACCCAAAGTGTACTCCATCAGCCAACAGTGTGAGCATCCCCTGGGAACTTACAGGAATGTAGAACCCTGGACCCAATGACCAGGAGTCTGCATTTTCACCTGATTCTCAGGACATTCATACGTCATTAAAGTTAGAAATGCACTAAGGATACTATCATCATCTGTTGATTCAGTGGTATAAATTCATCAACAGTGGACCAAGGGCAAAAACCTGGCTTCATTCTCTGGAGTTGTAACTGAGAGAAAGCACACACGGACTGTTAGATCCCATTTTGTCCACACGCAAAGTGGAAATACTGAGGCCCAGGAAAGTAGAGTGAGGCCCCTGAAACCTCATAGCTGGTTCCATGTGCTGAGTCTAGGAAAAGGGGGCTCTTTTATCCTATCACATCATAAAGATAGGCCAGTTCTTAGTCCCCCTTTCCTTCCTTCCTTCCTTCCTTCCTTCCTTTCTTCCTTCCTTCCTTCCTTCCTTCCTTCCTTCCTTCCTTCCTTCCTTCCTTCCTTCCTTCCTTCCTTCCTTCCTTTCCTCCTCCTTTCCTTCCTTTCTTCCTCCCTCCCTTCCTTCCTTCCTGTTTTTTTTTTTTCTTCTGGAGTCTCGCTCTGTCGCCCAGGCTGGAGTGCAGTGGCAAATCGCAGCTCACTGCAAGCTCCGCCTCCCGGGTTCACGCCATTCTCCTGCCTCAGCCTCCCGAGTAGCTGGGACTACAGGTGCCCACCATCATGCCTGGCTAATTTTTTGTATTTTTTAGTAGAGACGGGGTTTCACCGTGTTAGCCAGGATGTTCTCCATCTCCTGACCTCGTGATCCACACGTCTCGGCCTCCCAAAGTGCTGGGATTACAGGCTTGAGCCACTGCGCCTGGCCCTTTTCTTTCTTACTCATTACCCCTCTGTGTTCAGATCTGTGTAGAGGAACAGTTATGTGTATAGAGTACACAGCTACTCTAGGTCGCCTTATCTGTCCCAAAGTGATGGAGTCTTCCCTACCATGACAACGTGCTCATTTGCTGAGCTGTATGTGGCCTCCCATTCCACCCCCCATGATTCGTCCATTGAGAATCTCTAATAGCTTCACAAATCTGGGAAGCAAGAAAATCATCAACTTTTCTTAAGCTTAAATTAAGTTCAGATCCATCTTTGCATTTAAGTCACAGCAAAAGCTTTGCTTTTCATTCAGTTCCACACGTATTTATGGGCATCTACCAGTACTCAGTGCTTCCTCCTATCACTCCACATACAGGCCTCTAATCACAACTCATATTTTGACAGGAACTTGAAGTTTACAAAGCCCTTTTACATGTGTGTCCTTCTTTGATCCAAACAAATGATAAATGCAAAAAAAGCTTTTGCATTGAGGTACAGATGCTACTTAACACGGTAATAATATTAATGCTGATAATCATGTTAAATTAAGAGTAGTGAAAATAATAAGTCTTATGGGACAGGTATTCAAATGTTTGTTGAATTAATGAACATAAAAGCTTTCATTATTTATGGGTTGATCTTTACATCTAGATCCTGTGAGAGTTACCTTAATGCAAAGTTAAAATCAGCGATGCCTGTGCCCATGACTTCTGTTGTGCTTTGGCTAGTGTGGCAATCAGAATAATGGACCTCTCTTAATGGACCTCTAGAGAGGTCCCTGTCCTAGTCCCCATAGCCTGTGACTATACTGCCTTATATGGCAGAGGAACTTTGCAGGAAAGATCAGGAATATGAACCTGGAGATAGGATGATTATCCTCGGTTATCCCGGATAATCGTATCATATGAATCCTTCAAAGTGGAGAAGCTGTTCCAGCTTTTGTGGGGATGAAGATGTGAACATTGAAGAATGTAGAGTGGAATGCTACCTGGCTGGCTTTGAAGATGGAGGAAAGGGGTCAGAAACCAAGGAATGCTGGTGTCCTCTAGTAGCTGGAAAAGGCAAAGAAATGAATTCTACCCTCAAACCTCCAGGGTGACTGACTAACGGACATCTTGCTTTTAGCCTGATGAAACCTATGTTGGGTTTGTAAACGATCAAGAAGATAATACATTTATGTTGTTTAAGCCAGGGCTCCCCAGTCCCTGGCCATGGGTACTGTCCATGGCTTGTTAGGAACTGGGCTGCATATCAGGAGGTTAGCAGGAGAGCAAGTGAAGCTTCATCTGTATTTACAGCCACTCCCCATCACTCACATTACTGCCTGAGCTCCTCCTTCTGACAGATCAATGGCAGCATTAGATTCTCACAGGAGCACAAACCCTATTGTGAACTGCACATGTGAGGGATCTAGGTGGTGTGCTCCTTGTGAAAATCTAATGCCTGATGATCTGTCGCTATCTCCCATCTCCCCCAGATAGGCCCATCTAGTTGCAGGAAAACTAGCTCAGGGGTCCCACTGATTCTACATTATGGACAGCTGTATAATTATTTCATTATATATTTTAATGTAATCATAATGGAAATAAAGTGCACCATGAACGTAATGTGCTAGAGTCATCTCAAATCCATCCCCCACTCCCAGTCCGTGGAAAAATTATCTTCCATGAAACCACTCCCTGGTGCCAAAAAGGTTGGGGATCACTGGTTTAAGCCACCAATTTTGTGCTCAGTTTTTGCAGCAGCAACTGAAAACTCATATGGCTACCTTATTATCAGAAAAAAAAATACACAGAATCGTCTCTGGGTCTTTGATCAGGAACAGCATGAGTGAAGAGCAGCATCATTTACAGTTCTGAAAAGATTCCTCCACAGCAGCACAGCAGATGAGGAAGGTGCTGCATAGATTCTAATTTGCTCAGTAGTCCTGTGAAGTAATTGGGAGCCAGGCTGGTTGGGTTAAAACCTGATGTGCATCAGTAAGCAGCTGTGTGAGCCTTGACAGATGACCCATCCTCCCTGTGTTTCAGTTCCTTACACTAAAAATGGGAATAATAATGATATGAATGTCATAGTCCTGTATGAGGGTGGAATAAGTTGACACACGTAAGCACTAACATAGTGCCTGATACACAGTAAGTGCTATACACATTTTGGGCTCTCCTTAAATTTACTTTAGAAATTGTAGCTTAGCCTACAAATTTAGTTAGGAGAAGACAAAAGAAAAGATTCAAAACTTTAGGAATTTAGAAAGAATGTCATCCATGGAGTCAGATTCAAGTCACAGCTCAGCTAAAGTGATAGGAAGTCCATTTCACTTATTTGCCCTTCAGTTTCCACCCTCTAAACAACAACAGCAACAAATAAACAAACAAAACAATGAAAACGCCTCAGTGGTATCACTATAATGTTGAAATGTGGTATCGTCAGTGGACAGAGCTGTCTCCTCGATTTGAGGGCCACACACCGCTGCCCCATGTCTTTTAGCCCATTGCATCCTCATCTTCCCATGAGGCTTACGTGTTCTACCACTGATCCTCTCCCTACCAGGATTTATGTTGCATAAAATTGCTTCTTCAAAGGCAGGCTCATGTATGCCTGACATAGTTATTACTGAATGGCTTTGTTGTGCACACCTATTTGTATTATTGCATTATGATAATGAAATATCAGCAGTAGATTAAAGACCCTGTGCCAAACAGCTCGCCTTCCCTTTGGCAAGCCTGGCCATGGTTTTGTGTGTGGACGCTCCCAGCTCCTGGAGACTGAGTAGCTGGCCACCTTAAATAAAAAGTCCCTGGCAATCTGAAAGAACATTTACTTTCAGGAGCACACTTTAAAGAATGACTAACTGGCCCTATGAAGCTGTACAACTGGGCAAGGGATTAGCAAAACCCCAAGGGGTACGCTGCCTCCTAGGTAATTAGCATGTCGAAATATCCAACTGACCGCTGAGAAATGTGTTGTCACTGAAAGGAGAGGGGTGCTTGGGATTCTGTGTGGTTCCCTAGTGCTACGGGGCCACTGTGGGTTTTCAAAACTGCAGGGCTTGTTGCTATCTGGGGACTGCGCAATTGCCACAGTCCACTCCAGATTTCATCTGTGGAAGGAGGCCTGTTTACCTTGAGCATATGCAAGACAATTGCTGCTTCATCTCTCTCCTCCTTGATCCCCTCACCCTCTCCTACTCCTCTTCTGACAACGTTGCATCTCAGCCCTCTCATGTAGCTGACTCTTAGCTGACTTAAAGGTCTAAGCATCCCTGACAGATGGAAAAAGCCAGTGGAAGACGGTGGAAGGAAGCCATTGTGAGGGGCTCAGTTCAATTCAGTGGAGATATGGGAAATGTGAATTATGGGGGCATGAGGGCATTAGCTCTTAGAGGAATGGGTGGCTTAGAAAGAACCAGTCTCTCAGATGTCCTGGTTGAACATGGAGACAAAAGGCCTGGGCTTGAGACTCTCAGTTTGCATCATGAACTCAGTTTCCACATCTATGAAATGATGTGAGTACAAAATGAGCATGACTATCACTATCTGGAAATGTTAGGCACATAAACAGAATATATGTAAACTCTGCAGCATGCTGCATGTCACCTGGCAGGTGGTCAACATCAACTCCTTTTTAGTGATGGGGTCTGTGGGAGTAGGGTGAGAATTGTTTGGAATATCTGAATAAAACTTCCCCCACTATCACCGTGTGGCTTCAAATATGTTATTTACTCTCTTGGACCCTCACCTACCAAACCTAAATAACACCCTCCCCTCGTCTCCCTCCTGGGAGCTGCTGGTCTGGCTACGGAAACACAGACGCTTACTTGCTCTCTTCAAGATCTGAAGTCACGCAGGGGCCTTTTTCAAGATCTGGAGGGGAGGGGGTTACTCAGCCACAAAGGGATTAATTGAGAATGAAGGCACCTACCCTACAGAATGATGTTTTGATAAAGCTGACATGAATAGTTACATGGCAAAATTGCATAACACAGTTGCACATTGTGGTTTCGTATTAAGCTTCAATCTCTTCTCTCCAGTGTCTAGGAAACCTCCTGGTAGTTGGGACTCAGAAAAATGTCTCAGCTCTGGTTCCAGTTCCATTCTCTTTTTTTGATGTCTGGGTTCTAGGAGGTTGCTGAGGCTCCTCTGCATCCCTTCCAGGACCACGGAGTTTATTTGAATCAGGGCCTTAAATATCAGTACTGAGAATTCTTTTTCTCTGTATGATTCTGCATTTTACAGAGTAAGGTCAGTCTCCATGAAATATAATTCTAGAGAGGTCCCCTTTCCTCCAGTGTGCTCTATTCATGAAATGAAAGCACTTGGTTTGGCCAAACGGGTTCTTCCTGTAACATCTTCTCTGTCTCTCTCATTGTTTTTCTCTGAACCTTCCTCTCCTATCCTTCCCCAACCAACATCTTTTCCTCTTATCTTTTATGCTTTGGCTCAGTTAAAGGTCCTTTTAGGAGCCTTCTCTAACTTCAAAGGTCAGGGATTGATGGCCTTCCACGTCACCCTGCTCTTTGCCAAATTAGAGCTTTTTTTTTTTTAAAAAAAATCTAACATTCTATCTATCTGATCTATCTATCATCTATCTATCTATCTATCTATCTATCTATCTATCTATCTATCTATCTATCTATCTCCATCTACCCATCCATCCATCGATCCATCCACCTGTCTATCTATCTATCGATCTCTCTCTACCTATCTTATCTATCTATCTATCTATCTATCTATCTATCTATCTATCTATCTATCTATATCTATCTAGCTAGCTATCTATCTAGCTATCTATACCTATCTTATCTATCTATCTATCTATCTATCTATCTATCTATCTATCTATCATCTATCTCTATCTATCTACCTGACCATCTATCCATCCATCCATCCATCCAGCTATCTATCTATCTATCTATCTATCTATCTCTATCTATCTCTATCTACCTATCTTATCTATCTATCTATCATCTATCTCTCTATCTACCTACCTGACCATCCATCCATCCATCCATCCATCCATCCATCCACCCACCCAGCTATCTATCTATCTATCTATCTATCTATCTATCTATCTATCTATCTATATCTACCTATCTTATCTATCTATCATCTATCTCTCTATCTACCTGACCATCCATCCATCCATCCATCCATCCATCCATCCATCTATCTATCTATCTATCTATCTATCTATCTATCTATCTATCCGTCTGTCTGTCTGTCTGTCTGTCTGTCTACCTACCTGTCTGTCTGTCTACCTGCCTATCTATCTATCTATCTATCTATCTATCTATCTATCTATCTATCTCTCTCTCTCTCTCTCTCTCTCTGCCTATCTATCTATCTATCTATCTATCTATCTATCTATCTATCTATATCTATCAACCACCTATCATCAATGCAACTATATTCTATCTACACATACATATGCATATACATACATACATATATACACCTATGGTTTAAAATTAAAATAAGACTGGATAGATCTTAATGGAGAAAAGCAAACCTCTGCCCCAGCCCTGTCCACACCCAATATCTGTCCCTCAGAAGAAAACACTTTTGAAGCTATTTTTGCTTGTTATTTATCTCTCTATATTTATAATAACCTGCTTACATAGCTACTTATTTTATACTTATTGTAGGGATTATCTGTTGACTTTCTATGATACAAAATGAGCACTGGAACTTTGCATGCTCTCTCTCATGCACGTGCGGAAATGCACAAGTTGTGCATTTCTCCCTCCTCTTGTTACTGTTCAGTTTTTCTCTGACTCAGTATTTAATGATCCTGACATCATGGCCATGCCTGTGTTCTCCATGCTGAGTCACAGGGAGTGTGATGATTGGATTTCCCTTCTTGTACAGTTTCACTGAGTTAACCACTGCCTCGTCTATTTAAGTCATTGTTGCTGTTTTCTGTATCCTTACTAGTAATTCATCTCCGAACTCTCTCTTGTACATGCTTTTCCTAATGCAGTTGGAGAATCAGATCATCTGTAGGGTCTGTTTTGTTCTAGGAAAAGTCTTTTCTGGAGCTTTCTATACTCCTGCTTTGGTCTGGTCCTATTTTTCTGCAAACCACACATGTCATCATAGAGATTCCTTCCTTCCTGATCCTGGAAATTCCTTTCACTTCTCTATTGATTGGTCTTTTTCCCCTGCATTCTGTGTCCCCCTTGTTCTTAGTTATCACCTTTGTTTGGGGTACACAATCTTCTGTCATTCCTGGAGAAAGGGCACGGCCCATGTATGGGCATGTCCTTATCCGACCTTCCCATTCGATTGTAGTTTGACAGCTACGCATGGAACTCTAGGTTGGACTGTCTTTCCCTTTGGGTCTAAGGACATTGATGCACTGCCTTCCAGCCCCCAGGGCTGCCGAGAAGCCAGTGTCACACAGAATCTTCACGAATGAATGCCACTTGTTTGTTCTTGCTCTCTGAAAGCTTTACATATCTTCTTTGTATCTCCAGTGTTCTAAAAGTGGCCATGTTATGTTAATTCTGTGTCTTTGCTATTGTGAATAGAGCTGCGATGAACATGCAAGTGTGTGTCTTTCTGATAGAATGAATTATTTTCATTTGAGTTCACTTGGTTTACATGATCTTGTAGATCTTGCAAATGTCGACACATTTCATCACGCTATATGAAAAATACATTTGTTAATATCACTAATCTCATTACAAAAAGTCCTTAAGAATTGGGAAGTTGTCAAATTCACAGAGAAGCACAGAAAACTTTCAAAATTTGAATTTTCACTGGAGAGTTTGAATTTTGTCATCAAAAACAGATTGTTAGCTGTTTTCCTAACAGGCATACTTCACTAACTTTTAATAAACTATCTGACAAGCAAAACAACAACAAAATAAAAATGACAGTCCTCCCTTGGGTCATTTTACACCTATTGTGCAGAACACTTCGAAGACCTTTTACATCGTGTTTTGATTATCTTCCCTGTCTGCAATTGTTTTTGTTTTATCGTTGCTTCTCTCTTTTTTTCTTTTGAGGTAAAATTTAGATTCAATAAAGTGTACAAATCTTAAGTGTCCCACTCTGATGAGTTTTGACTGATGCATACACCAGTGCAACCGAAAGCACAGTCCAGAGAGAGAACATTCGCTTCGTAGAAAAGATTTCTCTCTACTCGCTCCTCAAGTAGGGAGAAGGAGTCACTCGCTACTTCTCTACCGAGGGAAAAGCTCTTTGGACTTCTTCATGACGCACTAGTTTGGCATTCAAGAACTGTACATAAAAGAACTAATGTTGCATGCTGTCTGTGTCCAGCCTCTTTACCTTGACATGTTTCTGGGATTTCTCTATACTGTTACATGTAAGCATGGTATGTTCCTTCTTATTTCTGAGCATTATTCCATTTATTATCAATTGCCATTCAAGGAACCTCTGGGCTGTTTTACAGTTTGGGATTATTATGAATAAAGGTGAAGTTAATATTTTTTGCAATTCTTCCAGTAAACATCTTTTTATTTCTACTAGGCTAACACTTAGAAGTGGAATATTTAGGTTATAGGGTAGAAGGATGTTTAGATTTTTTTCAGAAACTGCCAGAAGTTTTTCCAATATAATCAAACCATTTTTTACTACCATTAACAGTACATGAGCGTTCTAATTGTTTCACATCCTTGTTCAACATTTGGCTTTGTCAGTCATTTTTATGTTAGCTGTTCTGATGATTGATTATATAGTGGTATCTTGTTATGATTTTTATTTGTATTTTTCTGATGGCTGATGATGTTGAGCATTTTTTTATGTCCTTATTGGCCATTTATCTATATTCTTCATATTCTTTTATGAAGTCCATGTTGTCCATTTTTATTGGGTTTTTTGTCTTCATATTATTGATTTGAAGGGGTTCATTATATATGCCATATACATATGACATATGTATGTCTCCTTTGTGAAACTATTTAGACACTTTAAAAATGTTTAATTGTGCAAAATATAGATAGCATAAAATCCACCATCTTAATCATTTTTCAGTGTATGACTCAGTAGTGTTAAGTGCTAACACACTTTTAATCCCAGAGACATTTTTCTTTTGCTCCAAATGTTTTCTTTTAATGGTGTCTTATTCTTTTGCAATAAATGCAATATCTTCTTTTATTTCTCTAAATTATATAATTATCTTCTGTTCCCTGCAGTGTCTCATTTTCCTTTTTGATTTATAGTCTAAGTTCATGCTCTTCTCAAATACATATGATCCTTTGTTGCCCGTTGATAATGAACAGCATGGAGCCATAGCTTGTGTGGAGGCTGTGTGTGCTGGGTGAGATTTGTCAAATGCTTTGCTTTAAAATAGATCAATGACTCAGCTCTTTCACTGGTTCAACTCCAAATTTTAATATTTGTAGGGCCTGGATCATGAGCTGCTCAAAGTTTCCAATGATGATAAAGCTCCAATCCCTTTCCTGGCCTCTCTCATCCTAACTACGTTCTGGTGGCCAAGCAGGGGAAGTGAGTTGAGGCAATCGGTGTGAAGGATCTCACCCTGCAGTCACTAAGACTTTCACCAAATCTTCTTGGTTTCACTGGGCTACCTGGGATCTGGAGCCTTCCTAATTCAGTTCTTCTACAGACTAAACTCCATGTTTCTTGTCTCCAGCAGGGTAGGGTGGAAGGAACAGTTCATGCTGGGGCAAAGTGGAAGTAGTGTCCCGGCCAGTCATCCTGTATTCAGTCTGACCTTGAATTTGACTTTCAGAGGCAAGCGGTTGTCCCATCCTCAGCCTCCCCAGGACTCCCCAGTGCACATCTCCATGGCTCTCAAGGCCCCTCCTCCAGGCAGACACTTTGGTGTTATTCTTACTATCAGCCAAGTGATTTGCTGCCTTCCCACCTGTTCTGTAACATCCTCGTATTTGACACCCTTGGTCTGTTGTTCCCGCCTGTCAGATATCTTTATCTTTGTGGATTTGTACATTCCCTACTTTGCAGTACTATGGGAAGAAGATCAGATGAGGGATGCCCATCATGTGCCTTACACAATGTATGGTCAACGTCAGCTTACACTTGTCTCTGAGCTGCTTCCAGGGAAGGGGCTATAAACATGTGATCACCATTATCTCCCACATGGCAGGTGCACAATGAACATTTGTTGAGCTGAATGTATTCCTGCACTGCTTCCAGGGATGGGCCCATCCCACCCTGGTTTGTGATAATAGAGCCTCATTGCTCGGTGATTCAAACCTGGAAATAGCTCCTTCAGCATTCTGAGGTCTGGACTCTGTGAGACACTCCCTATGCCATGACGAGCATGCCGTCTTGCTGTGGCACTCTTGCAGGATTGGCTTCTCCATCACCTTCCTTCCCTCTTCCATAGGTTACAGGCAGGCACTCGCAGTCCACATGGAGCTTTGCTCTGCTTTGCAGCCTTCCTGCCTTGAATTCTGAGCTTGGGGCCTGTGCTTATTTTCATGTTTTCATTACAGGCTGCCACTGGATTCTCAAAAGGCAAATTGGCCCCAACTCTCTTAAAAAACAAACGGCCTCTCCTAGTGCTTCAAAATAATTATCTCCAAAAGGGAAGCAGGCAGCCCATCCACTGTCAGTCCTAAATGACATCATGGCTGGTGTGCAGTATTTAGAAGATTAATAACATCTGCTTTTCAAATCACGGTTGGTCGCAGACCCCGGAGCTCACATCAAACATATGGGGTGTTTTGTATGCACGATGTGCAGGAGAACATTCCACAGCCAAGGCCACAGACTAGAGAAAATGTTGTCACAATAACACTTGCTTCTTTTTACTGAGGGCCTTCGATGAGATGGACACATACTGACCCCCTTACACAGACGACACCTCTCTTACCAAAGTCAGCCTGCAGCATTGGTACTGCTGTTCTGACTTGGTTTAAAGGAAAGCTAAAGATCCCAAAGATTGAAAAATGTAGCTAACTTCCGACAGAGAGTCAGTGATGAAGCCAACAATCAGATTCAAGTAGATGTGATTCCAAACAGGCCTCTTTCAACTCTCTCAACCTGTTTCCAATTTTGACCAGCAGGGCACATCCAGAAACACGGAGTTTACGAAACATCCGTGATGAGACGGGACCCTCCACTTTTTCGATCATCTTCTTCTACTCAGTTAAACACATTCCAGAGAGCAGAGTTTGACCGGAGAAACCCTTTCATCCCTGGAGCAGCGTCCACATTTGTGAATTGATGTTGAATAAAGCGACTTGCATCACTGCAAATCAAGAATGTACATGATAACCCAGCAACCCCAGCTTCTGATTTATACAGACTGATACTGGAAGATGAAAATGGAAGTGAACAACTGTCTGCATTTTAAACACGTTTGCCTGAGGTTTTATGTTGTTTTCTTTTTCTTCTTTCAGGGTGAGAGAAATTGGCAGGCTGCCCCCAGCCTTTCAAGCGGGTTTCAATGAGTGAAGAGAAGGAAGGGAAAGGTCGAAAATAAGGAGCATGTGTACAGTTTCTAAATGTTTCCAGGACGAAAACAGTTGTTCAGACAACCAGAAAGGAAGTTAGTAAAAAGACAGGAGGGGGTATTCTTACTTTTCTCCTGCATCTGAGAGAAGAAACCAGAGGCTGCACTTGGGACAAGGGATGTCTTGTTCACTCCCTAAGAACGGGAGTGCCCAGGACTCCATCGGTCTGAGTCTTCAGGAAAAATCTTCCCTTGTCGTAGCTCCAATCCCACATTTCAGACCATCTCTCAATCTCTTTAAGAAACTTGGAGTAGGAGGATGGGGGATGAAAATATATATATATATATATGTGTGTGTGTGTGTGTGTGTGTGTGTGTGTGTGTGTGTGTGTGTATTTTTTTTTTGAGACCGAGTTTTGCTTGTTACCCAGGCTGGAGTGCAGTGGCGCAATCTCTGCTCACTGCAACCTCCACCTCCCGGGTTCAAGCAATTCTCCTGCCCCCAGCCTCCTGGGTAGCTGGGATTACAGGCACCTGCCACCACACCCAGCTAATTTTTTTGTATTTTTAGTAGAGGCAGGGTTTTACCATGTTGGCCAGGCTGCTCTCAGACTCCTGACCTCAGGGGATCTGCCCACCTCGGCCTCCCAAAGTGTTGGGATTGTAGGCATGAGCCACCACGCCTGGCCAAAAAATACTTTTAGAGCTTTTCTTAACCACGGTATCAAAGCTACTGATATCAGTTAAGGATATGTGTCTTCATTGCCAAGCTTATATCAGCTTTGGGGGGTGGGTGGGAGGAGCAAGGAAATAAGGGATGCTCTTAATTCTGCTAAGGTTGTCTACAGGATGCCATGGATGGCAGTGGACAAATGGCCAGAGCATGGACTGTGAAACCCAAAAGAAGGGCCTATGCCTCACTTCCATTCATTTCACAAATTCACATGGTGCCCCTTCTTTGTGTCAGTCAGAGAGGGATATACAAAATGTGTATGATTCCTCCACAGTGTAAACTGTGGAGTTTAAACTGATGAGGGAAGTTGACGAAGAAACAAGCAAAGACACAAATTAATCAAAAAATTGCAAAAGGAGTTGGGTGTTTTGAAGGGGGAAAGCAAGGAAAGTGTAGTGAATCCCAGCAAGTGATCTGTAGAGCTGTCAGGAAGAGCTCTGTGAGGAAGCAGCGTTTAAGCTGAGACCTAAAGGAAAAGAGAAAACCAGCCATGCAAAAGAGAGCAGAACACTGCAGAAGGAGAAGGGATTGACCAAGCTTGAGTCGGGACAGCTGGGAGACAGCACCAGCCAGCGGGTCTGCCTGCCATGGGGGAGGCCGGGCTAGGTCCTGGGGACCTCTAGAGCACAAGGAAGTCAGATGCAATTCTCAATGGCCTGGGCAATCATGATACAGTCTTAAGCAGTGGAAGGTCATGCACCAGGGCCCAGCAGTTCCAACTCTGCCACCTGCTTTTGTAAAAAAAATTGCCACTTAGCCACACCAATTTGTTTATATATTCTCTATGCTGCTGGATACTACAAAGGAAGAATTAGTAGTTGTGACAGAGATCTTATGGCCCCAAAGCCAACAATGTTTACCATCTGGACTTTAACAGAAAAAATTGCCCATACTTGTCCTGTACCACGTGATCTGTGGTGAACTCAACCTCTTAGCATCAGTTTCTCCTCTATAAAATGATGCTGGTACACTGGAAACAGGTAAATTTTATAGTATGTAAACTATGTCTCAATAGAACTGTTTACAGAAATGAAGATGTCAATGGGGCAGGCATGGAACTGCTAGAAAAAGAATTAAAAGGAATATCAAATAAAAATCATAGAGCAGATTGGCACATCAAGCTCAACAACACTTTCTACCACTGATGGCTAACAGCCTGGTAAAGCAGGTCTTATTGTCCTTCCCTTATCCATACACTATGGCTCAGAGAAGTGAAGTCACTACCCTGAGGACACACAGCACTAAACCATAGGTCCAGGATTCTAGCCCAGATCTCTGGGACCCCAGTGCTCCTTCCTGTGGATGCACCGTCTTGCCTTTGAGGTAGCTGTGGCTCCCGAAATTGAGTTAGGCTGAACGGTGGAAGTCAATTGTAGGGAAGGCAGTCAGTGTTGGTGAGCTGGAGTGCACTCATTAAATGTCTTTTTTTCCTGTTTGGTTTCAGGCTGTGTGAATTCTCACTGCCCCATGTTTCACTTTGAGCTGGGTGTTCATGTGCGCTCTCTACTTCACATGAACTCCGGCCTGAGTTTTGCTTGATCGAGGCTGAAACTGTCAGAAACTGCTGAGCTGGGCCCAGTTGCTAGGCCCCATCAAAGGCGCTGGCCGGGCCTTCCAGACCTGGGTCTAAGGCCAGCCCACCCACGGCTGACTCTGAACCAGGACACAGTCAGTTCATCTTGTTTCGAGTTTCGGCTTACCTCCTTTCAAGTTTCGCTCTGAAGCAGTTCACACACCACCCTCTCTCCCTGTTTCTGTGGGCTGGTCTGGGCTGTGAAATGCACCCTGGGAGATCAGCAGCCCTAGCCGGGAGCCATGGTCTGGAAGGCTGATGGTGGTCCCATCTGGATCTGTAAGCCAGGAGCCTTGGCTCTGTGTGGAGCTCTGATCCAACCGATGAACCCAGTAAGCATTGCCAAGCAGAGCCACCTCTCCAAGTCTCAGTTTACTCCTCTGTCAACTGAGAGATTGAACTATGACCTTTAAGTTCTTTCTCAAACAATCTAGGTGTCCTGGTCTAAGGATGTATCTTCAGGATGAGTAAACTTTAGAGTCCCAGGTTTTATTCTTCCCACTTGTTTTAAGAGCTGAAACTGTCTTTAGAAATTTTCTAGTTTTTCATCTTCATTTTAAAATGAAGGGAACTAAACCCAGAAAGGCTAAAGGACCGTCCCAGGGTCCCAAGGAAGTCAGTGGCAAAACGGAGACTAGAATCCATGTCCACAGGCTCTCAGTGCAGTGCCCCAGGGACACCTCCCGAGGTGTACTCTGAAGCCCCTAAGTCTTTGTAAGATTTGAGCCTTCCTTGTAAACAAAAACATGAGAAAGAGGCTTCATTAATACTTACTACACCTTAGATAAATTAGCAGCAATTTTCTTTGCTGTAGCCTGGCAACTTTCCCAAACATCTGGTCAGGGCCGGGCAGGCCTGGCCCTCCCCACCCCTCGGAGGAGCAGCTGGGGCTGCCAAAGCTGGAGCCTCGGGGTTCCCCCGGGATGGATGCTACCTAATGTGCTGTCTGCGATGCTCGCTTCACTTCCACAACACCTGCTTTCCGAAGCCGAGCTGCCACTCAATCCCAGGCCAGTGGAGCATGGGAAATCGGCAACAGTGAGGGGAAGCCGGGGAGGAGATGACACAGAAAGGAGGCACACCAGCCCCTATGAGGAGCAGACCGGTGACAGGGGCTTCTAGGGGAGAGTGGTGGAGTTTAACAGCACCGTTATTTGGGGGCATGAAGGACGGTGACTCTGTGGTTAAGACAAGCTGGCGTGCTCAGAAAGTCCTCCAGCCCTGGGTTCAGCTGGCCTGGTGTGTGTCTAGACACCTTGTGTGGCTTTTAATTTCCGTGACCTCTTCTGGCCTAGGACTCTCTCAGCAGCAATGGAAGCCATGTTCTGAAGCACACAGATTAAAATCCAGGATGCAGTTTCTGATCCAAACTTCTTACCGACATCAGGCAAGTCACGGTCTTCCATACAAGAGACACATGCACCAAGTCCCTGCTCTAGGCCTTGACTGGGCCTAAAGGTTGAGAAACAGAATTAAAGGAAACTAGGTCCCCTTCTTTTAGCCCACTATTATCTAATTAGAGAAGGAGAATGAAGGCAGATATTGAAATACATATTTTGATATTTATAAAGGAATGAGGATGGAAGAGCAAGAAAAAGAGAGAGAGAAGGGAAAAGAAGGAGGGAGAGGGGGAGGAAGGAAGGGAGAACAAGAGAGGGAGAAACTTGGGCACATGGGGAAGAGAGAAAGAACATCTAACACAGCATGGGAGACACAAATGACAATCTAAGAAGGCCCAGTGGTGGAGTGGATGTCTGAGCTGAGTGTCACATGAGGCTAGGCATCAGCCAGTGAGAAAGGGAAGGATCAAATGAACCATGTTTAATGTGTGAACTTGAGAAATAGAAAACTGCACATAAAACACTCACCATGGTGCTCAATGAATGCCTGCTACAAATATCAACCAGATTATCAGGCCAAAGGGGCCTTCGGACATGGTGGCCACTTGATTTAATTTTTCCTATGCTTTAAACTTTATTAACTGTTACATATTGGGAATCTACCTTATGGAAAACACAACACCTAGAGTTAAGGGATTGAAAAGACCATAAATAAAGACCATCCGTGACAGTCACTGGTAGTTATCTACCCTACTTACACCTTACCATCTCTTTGCAGACAGATTCAAATTTTGTTTGAGACTACAATGCAACCATCTGAGGGCATGAATCTTACTTGGTAAGAGGCCAGTTGGGTCATTTAGTTTTGCCTTGCCAGAGGCACACTTTCCCAATCTCCTTTGCAACATGTGACCATGTGACACAGCCTGGCCAATGGGGTTTGTGGAAAAACATTTA
Organism: Theropithecus gelada; assembly: GCF_003255815.1. NCBI lineage: Eukaryota > Metazoa > Chordata > Mammalia > Primates > Cercopithecidae > Theropithecus > Theropithecus gelada. The sequence continues at coordinate 99,724,322 of NC_037675.1, read as the reverse complement.
CTTCCTGGCCAAGTAATAGTGGCATAAATAGAGCTCCCCAAGAACTCAACGTTTCTTCTGGTTCCCAAGTACTAATCAACCACTGTGCAGTTTAAAAACAAGTATCAGCAGTAATACCCACCAAAGTCTAGACCTCAAAGCAAAAGACATGTGCACAGGCATCGTGTTTCCACTTTTAACTGCAAGACTCTTGGCAAATCACTTAAGCCTGCATTTCATTTTTGGCAGAATTAGAACAAAAATACTCCAACTGCAAAGGTTGATTTTGAGGAATGGCTGGGCCATTGCATGTGAAAACATAGGTGTAAATACAAAAAGTGCTTTCCAAAAGTGTCGTTCTTAATAATATTTTGGTGCTATTCTCTTGACTATTCAATATAATAATTGTTATAATTGCTGCTTATATAATTTTTCTCAGTTAATTGTATTTCCTTATATTTAAGACTGCTAAATTATGAAATATTATCCAACCCCAATGTTTCCTAATAATTTTTCAAAACCATTTTAAGCCTTTTTCATAATACTTATGAAGTAAAAGGAGGCTGTGCATGGTAGTTCCTTTTTTATAGATTTTTATCAATTGTATTATATTTTGTATTATGTTATTTATGTGATGTTATAGTTTTTTATCTAGTGATATCTTTAGTAGACATAAAATTAGTGAGTAAAACTAAATATATTCTTAAAGGATAAAATTGTTCTTACTAAACTTTAGAAAAACATGTAGCCTTCTGACTCAAGGACTTTGTATGTTAACCACATAAGCGTGGCCACTAGTGGGGATTTAGATGAAGTTTGAGCAAAGGTGTTGTCACAAATTTGCAAATTTTCTCAATAAAGTTCAATGTGATCATCTCTAAAGTTTCTTCTCTTTTATTTCAATATTTTATTCCTCCTTCTTTTTCAATAAAATCGAGGACCTAATACATGTTCAATTCATGATGGGGTCCAATGGAGCATATACTAGGTCCTCAATTGAATTAGAATCATTTCCATTTATGACATAATACATATTTTTTAAGTATCTACTTCATAAACACTGGAGAAATGCATAGAAACTCTAGATAGAACTTCTAGATGAGAAGGCAGATCTTGAAGTAATTTTAACTATGAACTCTACCAAAGAGAGGTACAGCACATAATAGAACATGCTCTGAAACTCCCAGCTCTGGTACTTTTAGCTATTGTAGATGATTGTGGCACAGGAAATGAGGCCTCAAATCACATCACAGCCCTAAGAAACCACCCAGTGTTCTTGGAGGTCCTGGGCTCCTCCCTTCCTTCTCCAGGAAGTGAGAAATCCCTTTCTTCTCTTCCTATCAAAACATCATCTCTCTTGTCACTTTTTTTTTTTTTTTTTGAGACACAGTGTCACTCTGTCACCCAGGCTGGAGTGCAGTGGTGCCATCTCGGCTCACTACAACCTCTGCCTCCCAGGTTCAAGCGATTCTCCTGCCTCAGCCTCCCAACTAGTTGGGACTACAGGCACAGGCCACCACACCTGGCTAATTTTTATATTTTTGGTAGAGACAGGGTCTCACTATGTTGGCCAGCTGGTCTTGAACTCTCGACTTTAAGTGATTCACCAGCCTCAGCCTCCCAAAGTCTCTTCTGACATTTCTTATTTCCCTGTTTTCACATCCAACCTTCCAGAGACACCCAAGGTTGGTAAAACCAGGAACCTGTCTATCCCATCTGCTACCAGGTTCGCGGAGTCAGGAGAGGATGAGCTTGACTCTGGCTGCTGACTTCCATCTTACTCTTCCCTCTGCACTCTGCATTCCTCCTGAGCCAGCGAGCCTTCCCCTACCCTACTGTGTTCTCAAGTGTTCTTTCTACCTTAACATTTCCCACAGCTTTTCCAGAGTCGTTTGGATCCGACTGAGATCCCAATCTCCCACATTTTAGCCAAAGTTCAAATAGTGACTCTTGTGTCTATTTTCGACCAAGTTGATGTGTAACCTAGTATTTCCAGAGAATACATCACTTTGTGTGTGGTAACTTGCGGGAAAAGCCACAACATCCCACAGGCGTGATTGGGAATGATCACGTAAGTTGGGAAAGTTGGAGCGCCCACACTCGACAGCTATACTGTCCTTGCAGGGGTCCTCTCAGAGCCTTTACTCATCACCAGGAAAGAGAGCAGAGCAGCGAGATGCAGAAGCACAGAGGCTGTGGGCCTCGTTGTCCCTTGCTTGACTCCTAGCAAAGGAAAGACTGAGTGGCAATCTGTTCCCCATATGACACAGGGACCTCCACAGATATTTAATGACACTGCAGATGAGCATGAAGGCCGTGGCAGCATTATTAAAAATGTACAGGACAGGGATGGGAAGGATGGGGCTGGGGGATGTGGATGGTTTTCAAAACCTGGAACAAATAAAAGCAATTTGGGAAGAGTTACAAGCAATTTAAGCTAAGGTACCATGTCTCCCTTGAAAATGGCCAGGAACCTGGAAGCTAGTGAGAAATGAAAGAATCCAATCATGACACTTTTCTTTTGCTTATATTTTTTCAGTTGTTTGGGGAGTGGGAGAAAGATAATTGACTTCATTCATCTCTCTTCCCAAACACGGTTTTGGTATTAAATGATAGCTCTCCAAAAGACCTGACAAGTTAAGGGAAGACAAAACGTTTATTTTGCCAGGTACTGAGTGAATCTGTATATCAATTTGTATAACCTTTTTAAAAATCTATTTGTTATCAACGCTTATTTTCCACTTTGTATCACGTGCACTTTTGTAAGGCACTGCAAATCATTTATGGAAAGACACAAAGCAAAATTTTAAAAAGATGATTATTAATTAAATGTTAGATCTGAAATGATGTTTATAAGAACACTTTAAGGTACTGTGGCTCCATTTTCTAGATGACAGAAGCGAAGTTCAGAGAGAAGTGAATTAGCTACAGCTCAGGGTGGGATTGAGTTTTGATCTGGATTTGGCTTACACTAAAGTCCATTCCATCTGCCATGCTCTGTGCTTTCTGGAGGAAGTCCCCTTCTCCCAAGATCATGGCAACTTGGAATTTCACTGTTACGTGGTACTTCCAGAGAAGAGCACACCGTCAGCAAAAAATATCTACAACTCTGAAGTAGATTAAATGCTCACTATTCAATATTGGGAGATTCTCCTAAATATTCAATGTGTCATGGTATTTTTTCCCATTTATTTTATTCATTCCACACATAATTACTGAGTGCCTAATATCTGAAAATTAGCAAATCTTAAAGTCAATAAAAATTACCTATTGGAAGTTTTAGGAGATGCTTAATTAGTTTTAAATTTCTGAGATGTTTGGTTTTATACATTGCCCAAGAAAATCAGTCATGTAGATTTTCTAAATTCTCATCATCCTTGTCTTGGCATCACTTTATGCCTGGTTAGTATTCTGTATACTTGTTTAACCTTAAAAATCAATGTATAGCCACTAACAAATAATAGAAAATATTTCTTTTTTTTCGGTGTAGTGCAGTGTTATCAAAAGAAGAGAGGTTAGACATGCTATAAGATTCTACTTCTAGGCATGGTTCAACCACTGACCAGACTGTTTTTAATTATAGCATTGTATCTTTTTGAGACTTTAAATTGCCTTAAAAGGGAATAATAATAATAATAGTAATAATGATAATAATACTGCTCTCACATAATTGTTTTGAGGACTAACTTAGATCCTGGTGTTAAAATGTTTAACACAATACCAGGCTCTCTAAATTAGGCAAAAACAAATTCCAAATTTGTTACTTTGATTACATGAACTGGTGAGCATAAAAAAAATGCAATGCATAATGAAAGTTGCTGTATATATTTACTTTTTATGGTAGCTATTTCTATGTGTCTAGGTAGGAAGCTAGTTATCTATCTCCCATCTCGTTCCAGAAATAATTTAATGTGGTCTATTTAATATTATTATCGTGTTTTATGATTCATTTTCTAGTCAACCCTATTCAGACACATTATTTTCTAGAAATAATAATTATAGTGATTTCAATATAAAATACAGTATACATGTATTGTTGGTTTCCTTTGAAGAAGCTGTCATCTACTTGTAGGTTTAATTACTGCCACTGACGGGGATTTACAAGAGGCTGCAAAACTGTAAGGTGAAATCTCTATGCATTCACAGTCTCATACTTCAAAGGATTTAGAATAGCAAGAAAGTCTACATTTAAACAACAAATCATCAGGAGTTCATATACTACTTGTGCACCAAAACTTCCATCATGTCCCTGGATATAAAATTTCCATGTTCAAGGTAGATTTTTCATATTAAATTCCGCTCAAAGTGAATCCCTGGAGCAAGGATTTCCATGCCAAAAGCTACCGAGTTTCAAAGAAAACATGGGGCAGTGGTACTGTAAAGGAATCTTACATATAATCTCGTCTGATTTTATCATTAAATCATTCTTATAGCATAAAGCCCCTTATAGCATTCTTAGAAGGAAGGTATGCAGATTCTGCTCGGCTGCTCGGAGTGACTGGAAACACATTACTTAACGAGGATGAGTCCGTCGTGGAGCAACTCTCACTATTAGAAAATGGTCGATTGCCAGTTGGAGAGAGTATGAGTCTGTAGTCAAAAGATCTGTGCATTAGCTGTTCTCAGTCACTTAACTGGCCATGGAACCTGGGACATATAATTTCTCCTACCTCTGTCAAAGCTTTGCCAGCTGTGAAATGAGGAGAGGAATGTGCTCCCTCAAGAAGGGTCGGGAAAAGAGGATAATGAACGTGAGGCTCCAGCACAGCTTAGCTGGTACCCAATAGAACATCACTTGCTCCCTTCTGACTTTACCTTCCTTTGAGTTAAAATCTCACTTAACATCTAGATAGGGAACTTTCTCATAAAATAATAATTACAATAATATTTTTTAGAAAACTGGAGTTTTGCCTACTTCTTGTGGCAAAGACTGGGTGGAACCGAGCTTCTGCTGCTCCATTTAGACAGAACGTGTGCTCTGTGTATTCCCCTAGTCTCTACCCAGCCAGTTGGCTCTTTTTCACGTTAACTGAGTGCTATAGACATTGAGGTTTGTGACCTTTATTTTAATGTGTAAAACAGATCAGATGTCCTAGATCACTTCTTCTCCAAACTTCAATTTAGACTGACTTTCACCAATAGTTCACCAGTCCCGTGGCCTGTCTTTACAAAAGCGCAGCGGCTGGTCACAGTCAGTGCCCTGGAAATGATCAGAACCACTGCTGGGTGCATGCCCTGAGAGATGCTCAGAGCCCCTCCTCTCCTCCAGGAGCAGCCTATCTGACCCCTGTGTGAATCGGGCCAAGACACTTCCTAGGCTTGCATACCCTTTGCTTTAGAAGCTGGCTGACTAAGTGTTATCAATTCATACTGAAATTTACACTCGCCTCCTCGCTCTGTTCCCATCAAACACTGTGGAACATTTTGTCATCTGTTCTCAAGCAAGAGGATGGTCCCTGCGTACCTCGTAGATGGTGGTGCTGGGTATCACATGTGGGCCAAAGGAAGGCTGGGAGGGTCTGGTTTGCTCAATGTGGAGATGTGTCACCTGTCTAGTACTTTATGAGAGAGTCCATGAGGTCAGGCACAGCTGGAGTCTCTGGGCAAGGCCAAGTCCAGAGTTGAGGTCCCTTCCCAGCTCCCCTGCCACGGTGAACCTGGGGAATATCTTCAAGGAGAAGGGCACATTGTCTTGTTGGTGGTTTACCCTCAATCGTTGTCACATTCAGTCTCTAGGAGTGAATTGCTGAAGAAGAGTGACCAAACTTAAGGCGGAAGGAAGATAAGCCTGTGGCCGGTGGTGGGAGCTCTGGCTTTATTAACTGGCGTGGATGACATTCTCAGACTTTAATGGGATTCCTGGGTATTGTATGGAATCCCTTACCTTGGGTCATGGTTCCAATTCACCATCATTCCTTCATTTATTCAAATTTGATTGAGCACCTGCTCTGCCTCAGCCTCTTTCTAGGTATTCAGAGTACGTTAATGAACACAACAGATAAAGGTCTCTGCCCTCGTGAACTGAGACATAAGAAACAATAACAGAATAAACAGGTGCATTATAGAGCAGAGTTCAGACATGCTAAAGACAAACAAAAATAGAAAAAATAGTGCTGACCAAGGGAGTGTATTGTGTATATGGACTGGTTAGCCAAAAAAAAAAAAAAAAAGAAGAAAAAGAAAAAAAAATTAGAGAAGCTGTCGAGTGGCAGTGGTTCAGGGCATGACTTGACAATGGGATTCCTGGTTTTTCAGTCTTGGCACTAGCACTTTCTAGTCAGACAACCATGGAAAAATGACTTAACCTCTCTCAGTTTCTGCACCTATAAAGGGAAAATAACAATAGTGTCTTCTTCACAGAGGTGCAGTGAGGGTTCATTGAGAAAGGTGCCCAGCACACACAAAGTGCTCAGTGAATGTGTTAACTCATTATTATTCACATCCCCGTGTTGTAATTGAGAAGACAGAGACCCAGAGGAGAGGAGCAGCTTCCCCAGAGGACAGGCAAGGCAGGACCTGAGCTCAAAGGCAGGCAAGGCAGGACTTGGGATATATCATATTTAATCATAAACCACAATGGACGTATCTGCAAATCCTCTGTGTCTTTTGAATACTGTCTGGAAGAATCCCCTCTGCTTACTCCCTTTGCTCCCAGGCACTGACCAGACCTCTTGGTGGCATGTCTAGGGGTCATCTCTTAGGAACCTCAATGAATGTCGCTTGACCAGTCCACCAGTCGGTCGGGTCAGCTGCAGCCCTCGCACGTGGCACAGTCAGTGTTTCCTCCCACACCCTGGCTTTGCTGTGAAATAAGGACAGCCGCCTGCTGATTAGCATCCACATGCCCTTATGCATAATTGAAGACGCGTTAAGTCACCCAACTGAGTTCTGCTCCCCAGACCGCATGGTCCCAGAGCACTGAGTTCCCATAGGCCTCCCTTTTTAAAGCTTTTATCTTGTCTGTCACTCCTAGACTCTTCTCCTTTCTTACCCCGCTTTGAAGGACATGCACTAGGTAAAAGGCAAGAGGCTGCTATGGGAGGGAAGGGGAGAAAGAGGGAAACAGGAAGGGAATCGCTCCTTTCATTCTACTCCCTGCATCTCTAGATGAGACTGCTGGGAGACAGTGAGTCTAAGGACAGACAGGGCAGTGCAGTTTGAACCTGAGATTTTCTCCTCAACTCTCTGATTTGGATTGTCACTTGCTTTCACATCCCTCTGGCATTAGCATCGCCTGAGGGTCAGGATCTCTGTAAATGTTAGAAAAGAGAGTGGGTGCTTTGCTTATCCCAATACTTCATCCATCCATCCCCCTAACTGAGTATCTTCTCTGCTCTGGATTCTGTGGCCCTGAGAAAACACAGAAGACTAGAACAAGGCGGCATAGAGACAACCACAGGGAGCCCAGAACCACAGCGAGGGCAGTAAGCTTTGACCATGAGGAGGGATGGTCAGACAGGGAGGGATGGTCAGGTGTAGAGGAGGCAAAGTGTGAGGTTGCAACGAATGGACGAGAAAGAGCTAAACGGAAAATGAGGAGTACAGACGGAGCCACGTGTGCAAAGATGCAAAGGTGAGCAGAACTGAGGCACGCACGTGAGCTTGGAACAGAGTGAAGAGAGACAATGGCAGGGGCCCAGAGGCAGGGCCTGGATGATGAAAGACTGTGGAAGAAACAGAGAGCAGTGTGGGTTCTATTCAGAAATGAACAGGGAGACATTGAAGGAGTTTCAGGGGGAAAGGCAGAGGATGGTTTTTGATTTTTTGGTTGGTTGGTTGTTTTTTGAGACAGAGTCTCCCTCTGTCACCCAGGCTGGAGTGCAGTGGCGCGATCTCGGCTCACTGCAAACTCCACCTCCTGGGTTCACGCCATTCTCCTACCTCAGCCTCCCAAGTAGCTGGGGCTACAGGTGCCCGCCACCGCGCCCGGCTAACATTTTTTATTTTTTAGTAGAGATGGGGTTTCATTGTGTTAGCCAGGATGGTCTCAATCTCCTGACCTTGTGATCCACCGGCCTTGGCCTCCCAAAGTGCTGGGATTACAGGCGCGAGCCACCATGCCTGGCCAGGTTTTGTATTTTTCGGAGATTACTCTGGCTGCAGTATGGATAATGGAGCAGAGGGTAACAAGAAAAGAGGAAGGAAAACCTCATAGAATCCTTTCACAAACCTCAAGGGAGGGTATGATGGTGACCTGAGTGAAAGCAACCCCTGTTTGGACGGAGAGGGAAGGTTTGATGACAGGAACATGTATGGCGGTCTTCATGGAAATTGACTACTTATGTCAGATAAGTCTATGTTAGAATAACAAACAACCCCAAAATCACAGTGGTTCACAGAGAGGCAGGGTTATTTGTAACATACATCATTGTTCATCAAGGAATCACAGGAATTCCGTGGCTCTGTGATGTGTCCTCTTCATCTGGACAGGCTGGTCTCCTCAAAGGAAGAACTACACAGGGATTCTAGCAACTTCTGTCCACAAGCTGCACCCACCGCCTCAATTCATGTGCGACTGGCTAAAGCAAGTCACAAGGTCAGGGCTGACATTACTGTTGGGGGAAGTAGTGTGTTTCTACAAGGGACAGAAAATGTGTTCACAGTAGTACTGTCTATCCTCGTCTGCCCGCTTGGTCACAAGTATTCACCTTCCTCCTTTGTTCATGTACAAGATGCTCACTCCTTCCTAAAGAGAGTCAAAGGTCCTACTTGGACTCAAAATCCAGGATGTCATCTTTGTCTCTATATAAAGTCTGGAGACTGCCCTCTCCCATCTGAAGTTCCATAAAATAAAAATGTGAGTTACTTGTCATCTCACCCCCAAATACAAAGGTGCTATGGGGAGAGGGGAAGAATAAAAGCAAGAAAACTCCTATTTAAGAAGGGAAGAGTAAGCGGCACACAGTGCTCACCAGTCTTTAGCAATTCTGAAACCCAAACAGACATGATGAGGATTCCCCACCCCGGAGTGGGGGAATGTCCTGGATGAGGCCCAAGCTCTCCTCCCTGGGAGCACGTCCCAGTTCATCATCCTCCAAGGCTCTTAGAGGGCAAAGCCTGTGTTCAGAGGTAGGATCAAGCAGGTGGAATTAAGAGTTAAATTTCGGTAGCATGTTAATACAGAAGGCTCTTTGCTAGTTTAGATCATATATGTGAGTGGAGTGTGTGTTTGTATGGGTGTGACTGTGTGTATGTGTGTGTGTATGTGATGCCCTTCCTTCCTACATTATATTTTATTCATTTTTTCATAATTCTAACCTTCATTTAGATATTGACAGGGCTGTTGAGCTCCCTTCAGCATTGCACGAGAGCATCAAGAGCTCCTTTCTCCCCACAAAGAAGAATTTGATCACCAGCCTTTCAGAACAGCACTTTAAAGACTACCTTGGTCTAAAATCCTCCAACAGCTCTGGAAGAAAGTAACACTTTGGAAAAAGAATCTATTGGTCAAAATTACAGCACTTAGGAGAAGGACTAGAACATGGTTCAGTACTCAGGCTCCTGCCCCACACTGCAATTAAAAGAAGTACTTTTTTTTTTTTTTTTTGGTATCTAATAGACCCAGTCATATGCTTGATATCACTCTCAATATTCAAAATTACACAAATGGTTTCAACATCAGCTACTCTGTCCCAATTAAAATTAAACTATTTGCACTGCATGCATATTTATACAATCATCCCCTTGACTAGATGTAGTCATGTGCATAGACATCGAAGCTAAATCATATATTGTCTGAACAAAACACATGGCAGCAAAGGATGGGTTGGTGTTGGAAGCTGGGGATAGTGTCTCCATTAGGCAGGCAGTTAATTTAAAGTTTAAAAAATGGATTTTCAACAGCTGATACATGGCAGATTTAATAACCTGACAGTTTTTTCTCTCTTCCTAGCTAGTCCATTCAACTTTGACTGGACCTGTTGCAGGATGATATGATTACCATTGTGTGCACCCTCTGGCATTATTTAAAAAGGCAAATCCCTAATCCCTGCTTAATTTTATGAACTGTCAAAATGATTCTAAATATCTGCTCTGTTTGCATTTTCACCTCGGGACAGAAGTCCAGAGGTACAGATTGGGTGTACAACAGTGGACTTGAGGCAATTTTCATCTCTTAATGCCTGTAGCGTGAAAGGCTGAATTTGTAATAATCACCAGATTATCTCTAAAGATCGCTCTGTTGTACCTGCAAAATGGTTCTGCAGAAAAATGCAAAAGATACAGGGAAAAGTAATGATGGGAGGCAGGAGATGACTGCTCTTCCTAATCCCTGATGGAAAGAAAAAAAAAAAAAACCCACACACAACACCCACCCTGCCCAAGACAAACGTTGGTAATTTCTGTTAAACGCTGTTTGGAATTTGCAGTGGCAGAAACCTGCTCTCGAGTCAAAGATGGGCTCAGTCCCTGTGCTCCTGCAAGCACCTCCTGATGCTGAGGCATAAAAGCTGAGGGTCATTTCCAAAACAGGTCCAGAAGAAGAGGCAGGCTCTCTACCCAACTGAAGAGAGAATGGGAAACCAGACAATGCATGGAATGGCCCTAGTGCATCGCCTGGGATATGTTTGTTTCTCTTTTCTCTCTCTACTGGGGAAAGGCAGCAGGGGGATGTGGGAGGCAGGTCAGGGCTGGACCCCAGTGTGACTCGAGATAGCTGTGTGACTTTCATCAAATGTCACCTTGTCCCTGTCCTGGCTTCTGTTTATGCTCCTGACAAACGGGAGTGGAAGGTTGGTGCTGGCTACAAATCCCACCAACACCAACACATAGCAGAGAGGACATGCGCACTTCTCTCTGCTGGGATCTGGATTCTGAGCTGTACATCCTGGCTTCCTTTAATCCTTGGTATTCTGAGAGGCAGGTGTCAGAAAGGTGAGGGTGTAGAACTATGCTCACCTCTGAATTACAGGTCTCTAAACAAGGAAAAGGAAGTAAGTTTAGGTCTAACTACAGGTAAGAAAAGAGGCAAGTTTAGGTCTAACTATAGGCTCGAACATGTTACATGTCTGGGAAGATCTCATCTTTTCCCCTTCACGCACACACACAAAATCTATGGTTTTCAAGATGTCTAAATAATCACACAGACAAAAGAACATTGTACGACGATCCCTTACCTCAAAGTTTTAAGAATGGAAGTTTTAGGTAATTGGATATTCTGAAAAATTGAGGGAGTAATACTGACTTTCCTTTTAACTCACTGGTGAAAGGGGCCAGAATATAAACTTTCTTCTACATTTTATCTTGAGGACGTTAGGAATGGCACTGGAAAGTAAATTATTCTTTTTTAGGATTGATAGATAGGGAAAAGTCCGAGTTGAATATGCTCAGACTTCAGTTTATGCACTTGTAAAACATTACTGTAAATTCTAGACCAAGTCTGTCTTCTTGTAGTGTGTTCCTCAAAGAAAAGTCAGTATCCAATCCTACTTCTCGCCATACCTTGGAGTGGCTGTGGAGCAGAAGCAGATTCCTGGAGTCAGAAACCAGAGGTCTTCTGAAGGAAGTGCTCTGCTGTGAGTCCTAATGCATCAGGATATCTTACAGGTTGTTGATTGTGTTTTGTTTGCTAATTTTAAATCTGTGAAATCTTTGGTTATTCATCAGATACTCCAAAGTAGCAGCTTTGGTAGTGAAATCTTCCTAGGTGTAAACTGAAATTGGCCCAAAACAATCAGAATTTGGGAGTTTCCTGAGAAAACCGGGTGGAATACATTCTCCTTTGCTCTATTTTTTAAATGCCCTGTGGCTTATTAATTAATAAGCTAATCCTCTTCTTCTGACACACTTTCATAGAAAGAAAATATGTGGATCACTTCAACATCAAAGCGAAAGCATAACTACCACTTTAAATGCTAGATAATACCTCATGGTGATCCCTTACCAGTTGCTTCAAGATGTTATAGTTTATAAAGTGCTTTTAATACACTGTATATCACAACAGTGTGACTTAATATTGTTTTATTGACTAATAAAATAACTTAAATAACATTAATAATATTTAATATTTAATCACATTAACAACATTTAACATTCCACACACATTAAAGTAATAAATGAGGAGGGTACGGCCATAAACCAGACACTGTGTAGGTGCTTCACATAATCTTACTCCATTCTTCACAGCGATATTAAAAGGGTGGCTTTAGTCACCATGCAAAAGAAAATGAAGCTCAGAGAGATAAAGCAGTTGCTTGACCCAGGTCACACACCTTGTCAATGACAGACAGAGCACAACCCCAGGTCTTCAGATGCCAATTGAAATAGTTTTTACAGTGCATAATACTAACCAGGTTTCAAACATACATGTCATTTGTAAATTACATGACCCTCTCTTACAAGTGTTATCATTTGCAGAAACTTTCAATTGTTTGATTTGATGTCCGAGCACTTACTGGGTACAGTGAGGATTTCCTCCTTATAATGAAACCCAAGAAGGAAAAATTAAAAACAAAACAATCAGACAATCTGGAAAGTGAATTTAGCATAAGTTCTCATTAGAGGAAGCAAAATCCTTTCTTTTTGGAGGAAGCATTTTGTACACCATCACATGGGAGATGCAAGGGCAAATTTTGTACTTCAGGGGACCTGCGTGAACATATGGGCCCGTTGATCATGAAATATTGATTGGGGATTGAAAGTATGAAACAGGTTCCATGACACATGGGTTTGTTTTGTTGGTCCGAAGTGTTAAGTAACACAAGAGCCATGTTAACATTCATCTCCTACTCTTCTTTTGTTAGCAGGTTAGTGCTCACCCAATTCACATATCCTCAGGCTTATGAATTATTAATCAAAAGAGCTAAAAAGTCAATCCAATCTGGTTAGATACAGTAGTACTTGTGGCTTCCAAACTTTTAAATAATGAATGGTTTCATCACTTCCCCAGTGGATGTCAAGTAAGGAGAATGTCTGGAATCAAAATCCCACTGGGTAACGAAAGAAACATAGTGAAAAAAAAAAGTAGTAATTTTTAATAATAGCAACTCCAACCTATTGTATCATCACTGCCACTCTCGAGAGAGATCATTTCAGAATGGGAAGGAGAGGTGTCTTGAAAAAAGGGCTTTATGGGATGAAATATTCCCAGAAAAAGTGCTATAGTATAAGGCAGTAGGTAGAGAATACGAATACATCCACACAAATAAGTTGTAATGTTAAAAATGCATGCCTTTTAGTGTTCCTAATTCTTCAAAAGAAAAACACACCTTTAATTATTTTTTATGTTGGAGGAATTCTCTAATGAACTTCTCATGATCGGAAACTTGGAGGAGAAACACAGAATAAAAGGCAGAAATAAACGGTGTATTTAGATTGATCAAATTATTGTCAACAATAGGACTTAGTGCAGAAAGGGAGGTGTTTAGTAGGCAATAATAGAAAGAAAAGACCAACTCAGAAATAATGGGTTCCACGAGTATGGGAATGTGATAGAGAAATGGGGATCGTAATTAAGACCTAAGAGAAGAAGAATTAGTATTACAAAGTGTTGATGCGTGACACAGGATGAATTGGTGAAGGCATGCTGGAAATAAATAAAAAACAAGCGATTTCAGAACTCTCTACTGAGTTTCAGATAATTCTGTTGGGTCACTTTTGCCCTTAGGTGGGAGCACAAATGAAGATTAGAACCAGGGTTGGCTGAGACTTGGATCATTCACTGAATGTTTGGTGTTCAATTTATTCTGCCCATTCTAATGCATGCTAAACATTCTCATTCACCTGGAAGATGTCGTTTCACTCTGACATTCCCATTCACCTTAAACTTCCAAATCCCTCCAAAAGTTCCAGGTCACCAGTGTTAGAAATCATTGGCTATGTTTAGCATTCTATTACATGTATTTGACTAAGTGATTGGGTTGTCCTGGGGGAAGATACCTATACAAGGAACATAGAAAACAGGAAACAGAGTGTGCCTTTATTGTTAACTAGGCTTTTGCCCCAAATCCCACTGAGGAACTCTTTGGTGAAATGTGCTCAAACATGTGTAGGTTAATGACAAGTCCAAAGGCCTGTTATTTTTTTTTTCTTCCTCCAAAAACTAGGGTTACCATATAAAACACAAGGCATCCAGTTACATTTGAATTTCAAATGAGCAAGATATTTTTGAGTACAAATGTGACCTAAATATTATATAGGCATACTGAGAAAAAAATATTTGTTGGTTTTCTGAAATTATAATTTAACTGGGCATCCTATATTTTTATTTGCAATCTCACTCTAAACCCAAACTCAGATCTGAAGGTATCACCATCCTCCAAAGTTGATCCACACAGACAAAATCTTAGTGACAGTGCCTCGTATATAAATAAATTTGAAGTTTAAAATATGTTCCCACTGCATCCTCTTCCTCCTTTTCTCTTGTCCTCCCTTTTTTTTTCTTCCTTTCTTTCTTTTTCTTTTTTCTTTTTTTATTTTTTTCTGAGCAGGTAGATCTGGAATTGTGCTGCCCATGAAGATTTACAAATGAATTGGCCCCATCCCTTTAATTGGAATAGCTCCTAGTCTTTTGGGAAATAAAGGCATGCATCTACCCATTGTACAAAACAAAATGCTTTAATAGAATTTCTATCCATCCATCCATCCATTCATCCATCCTCCATCTGAACTCTGATTCGTGGAAGAACAACTTACTGATTCTGCTTAAGGAGAAACCCCGTCACACTGTGACAATGTATCTTGAAAACAGACCATCCATTTTTTTTTTGGATGGTAAAACTGAGAGTCTTAGAGAAGTTACTCAACTGCAGACTAACCGGGTAAGCAGCAGATTCGGGTTATAAATCCCAATCCTTAGCCTCGATTCACAGGACAAAGCTCAACATGCTCAGCCCCACTTTCCTTCTGTTGTTTTTCTTTTCCCCTCTTTCTCACAGAACCTCTACTCCCTCATGTGCCAAGACTCACACGTCTCTCTTGGGTGACATCTGCGGTGGGCGCCGTGACTCCTGTCACCTGTGCGGGGCCCGGGCTGCCTCCTCCCCTCCCCCGCCTTCCTCGCCCTGGGCCTGACCGCAGGGGCTGAGTGTCTGGCCTCTGCACACCACTTTCTCAGCAGGGCACTTCCTCCCTGCACGCTGCTCCTGCAAGTTGTTTATCTCTCACAAGGATAGTAACAAAGATCGTATCAGTGAAACTCTATCTGTCTGGGCACAGATGTCTGGCTCCCTGGCAGCTCTTCATCGCCCTGCTGTGCCTCACCTTCCAGAAGTCTCCTTCCTCCTCCCCCCGGAACCCCCTTCTTCCACACTGCGGATGATTAGTTGAAACTCAGCAGGGCAGAGCAGGCGGCTGCACTGCTCCACTGAGGGTCTTGGAGCTGCCAGGAGCCAAGGCCCTTCCAGGCCTTCCAGCAACTGTTTAGACACTGGTTGCTCCTGGGCCAGGCATTAGAAGGGGACAGACAGGGAGGTCACAGGGACCCCAGATGGTAGAGACGATGGCAGCTTGTTGAAGGAAGGAAAGGAAAAGAGAGATGGGGCGGACCACATGACTAATTTAAAATGCCCCAAGGAGGCGGTCTGGGTGCAGAGTCTTAGGATGTGCACTGTCCAGCCAGGCCTTCAGCAGTGATGAAAACATCCCCTTGCTGGGCTGTCCAAGACGGCAGCCACCTGCCCCGGGAGGCTATTGTGAACCTGAGATGTGGTGGATGTGACTGAAGAATGGGATTTTTAACTTTATTTATTTGAATTAATTTGAATGTAAATAACCACATGTGGCTAGTAGCTAGAAAATTAGAGACACAGTTTCACAGTGTACTGCCAGACACCCACGTCGAAGGTGCAACCCTTTAGGCTGATGGACTAGCTCCTTTCTGACCTCTGCTAATAGGAAGAGAAGTCCTTGGCTTCTTTGCTCTTAATTTATTCGTTCAGTTTCTCTATATTTAAAGTATGATTAATAATTCTTGCCTCACTTTCTTCACAATGTGTTGGGAAAATCCAATCAAATTATGAAATAATTGATCATTTTAGCTCACAGCTTTAACATAAGTATCACTGCCTTGGCAGGGACGCTGTTGTTTGATATTCATGTACATTTCTCCCTGGCAACGCCCACAATGATTGTTTAAGATATTTGCACATGTGCAAAGCTCAAAACAAATGCAAAAATCATTCCAATACTTATCAATTGTTTTCTATTATTGCATGTGGAGAGTTGGCCTGATGATGTGGGTGGAGTGCCCTGAGTGTCTGGCCAGCCTGAGTCTCAATCCCATATTTTCAGAAGACTACCAGCAGACAGGTCACTTAAGTTGTTGCATATCCCACCCCTCATTGGTGAAATCAAATCCTGATACTCATGGCACTGAAGCTGTCAGGAGAAATGATAGGAGATCCTGTCTTTGAAGCATCAAATGCAGTACCCAGGGTACCCACTAAAGGTCAGTCCCTGACCTTCCCCTTGGAAAACGAGGGGATTTTGATGAAACATTTAGGACGAATGGTAGCCTTTGAATACCTCGACGAAGGGCTACTGGGAACATTGCGAAGGCAAGTTCTGCAAATCTGAATACAGCTCTTATTGGGTGCAAAGAAGACTTCTACTGTTTTCAAACCCCTGTCAAATGCCGTGACATTTCTAGACTTAAGTCACTCATCTCCACTGGGTTTATTTACAAGCAGCAAAGCAAAGTTTCCGGCTTCTAAGGAAAGAGGCTTCTAAAATCATATTAAAATGACCTCAAAAGGTTTCCTAGACATCAAACAGTCCTTAAAATAATATTTTGATGATTTAATTGTAAATAAATCAGGAGCATATGGATTAAATTTCAATCAAAATATGCATGACTTTTTAAATCATGGGATGGGACAGAGGACTTGGCACAATGCACTTTGGGGTTTTATTGAACTCAGAGCATTTGAGAAATGCTTTGTGACATGGGACAGGGCTCAGCCCCTGCTTCTTCATATACACCAAAGGAAATTGTAGTTAGGAAGTGAGTTTTCAGCTTTCAGGAGATCTGATTTGGAATGGCCTTGATGTCCTCCTACCCAGGGCCGGCCCTGAAGCACACGAAGTCCCACACATTTCCTGAAAGCTGAAAGGGGAGCACCAAAGTCCACCTCGATGGCAAAGCAAGCAAGAGAAGTGAAACTTTGGGGGTAATTTTGCTTCTTCAAGTCCACAAAGAGGACAAGGCTGTCTGTCTAGTCACTGGGTGGTGACACTGAATTCATCTTCCAGCTTCTGTTGAAAGCAGACCTGCAGAGCTAAGGGATCCATGGACATGGGTCCAGGATGACCAATAAATCTCTTCACACACGTGCGCAGACACACAGGGACACACTCACACACACACAGATGCATAAGTGCATACACACAGGCAAACGTGAGCAAAGGAGGAAGTGGATTTGGGAGACTGTCACCATGCTGCTGGACCCAGTTCACTCTCTTCTTCCTTTTGATCACGGGCCCTTTTCTCCCATTCTCCAAATGAATTCAAGCCAGCAAGCTACAGTGGAAATGAGGGATCTTTCCTCTTCTCTCCTCCCCTCCCTTTCTCTCCCTTACCTCCCCTCTTTTCTCTCTTCCCTTCTTTCCCTTCCCTCCCTCCATCCCTCTCTCTGTTTCCCTTTCTGCCCTCTGCCTCTCCCTCTCTCCTTCCTTTCCCTTATGCACTCCATTGCTTCTTATGAGCCCTTCTCTTATGCAAACCCAGGCTTTATAATGCATCCTGTTCAAATCAATCCCAACTGTCCTTTCCTACTCAAGGGAAGCCCAGGTTCCTGTTAGTTTTCACCCCTACTGCTTGACACTGGCTGCCCCCTCTGGCAGGCAGTTGATGGCTGCCGCAAGTCGCGTGGCACGCCGTGCACAATGGGAGACCCTAGGTTCAAGCAGGAGTGCAGCTGAGTCTGAGGCTCCCAGCAGTGAAGCTGACGATTGGACTTTCTCGGTGGGGTGAGACTTGTATGCACACGGCTGTCCTGAGGATGCCAAGCCTCACAGCCTGAGCGTGGTTTGAGAGGAGGGACAGGATTGAGCTAGACCAGCTACATACAGGCTCCTAGGCACCTGAATGGCCCCACCCACAGGCTGCTGGGTTGCTCCCAAGTGCACAGAATCTGAAGACCTGAGATCTGGGCTGCTGCATTTACATTTGAGTGATTGTCTGACAAGGTAGCTCTCAAGGACCTCAGGTTATTCATTTCCTGCAGGGGAATTTTAGAAAACTTGGCCCACAGGGTTCTTTGGATAGACAAGGAAATCTGTTTCTGAAACAAGGCAGTGGATAGGTGCCAGTCATTACCATCATGGGCGGTGTGGGCAGAGTGCCCATATGACAGGGACCCTCCTTGGCTGCCTGCAGTGGTGGTCCTCAGTGCAGGCACCGCCCCTAGATTCAGCAGGCCAACCAGGGGTACTGGGGTTGGTCTTGCCTCAGGGTGCCTGAAAGTGCCAGGAGTAAGGTGCTGGGGTGATGGTGGGGGCTTGCCTGCTGGGAAACTTGGCAATTGCAAGACAGTGGCCCACTGAGAACAGCCCAGAGCCCTGACCCTAGTACACAGCAGAGGAAATAGCCCCAAGGTGACAGTGACAACGTTGGAATGACAGCTGTGGCTACAAAATCACAGCCACCACCATGCTGAGTGCTCTTCCACCTCCTTTTATCCTCCAGAAAATCCTGGGTCCTAGGCAACATCATCTGCATTCACAGATGAAGAAACTCAGTTTCTGTGGCATTACTGACTCAAAGAAGGACACACCGGGAGGAAGTGATAGAGGTTGGACACTAAGAACTAGGGTCCACACAACCATCAAGGAAGTTTGCTTATTGTAAGAGTGGGATGACATAAAATATAAACAAACAATTTGCCAACACTGAAGATCTGTTCAAATATCTTTTTATTAAGTTGAATACCATAAAAATCTAACATTAGCACTATCATATCAATCACTAAGATACCAATATTAGTTCTATTGCTACTAATATAATCAGTAGTGATACTAATTATTACCACTGACAAAAGTGGCAACAGAGCGCGCCAGAGCTGGTTCAGTCTGTTTCAACCCGCGTTTCCTAATGGAGATCTGCTAAGCTTTGGGCGCTGTGTGTGTTGACATATCACTGATTTATCTTGAGTGCTATATTCACACGGATTGGGATGCTGAATCTTGAAACATGATACTATTCAATAGGCCCATATCCCACTTGTCCGGTAAGACAAGGTATCCCCAAGTTGCTTCACTGGTCCTGGGAAACCCCTGAAAGGATGATTCACTGAGGCCCGCTCCCATCCATGCATGCTACAAAAAACCATCCTGAGGACGGAGTGGCCTCTTCACTCTCCATGTGAGCAGCAGTTTCTCACTTGGCTGAGAGGTCCTGTCTTCTGTCACTCGTGTCCCTGCAGATATTTCAAAGTACTTAGCAGGCAGGTAATGGCCAATGTCTAGCTCTGCTGTTGTAGTTAAGCAGCATTGGACAAGCTGGGAAAGTGCTCTGCTCCTTGGTTTTCTCATCTGCCCCATGGGCAGCTCTATTTCCACCATGGAAATTGAAGACACACCGTGTGAATGATGCCTGTGCAGGTCCTGGCTCTAGCTGTGGGTCAGGGCCTATTTGCTCCTCTGAGCTCCCTTCCAAGCCTGGGGCTGACTCTGAGCATCGGTACCCAAGGAAGGTACTCTAGCACACACCCTCCAGCGTGGAGTGGGCTGAGGGGCGTGTGGAGGTAGATGGGCAGACATGACTTCTACTCTTGGCTCTGTATGCACTGAAGGGCAGAAACCAGGCCAGGCTCAGAATATTCTAGAGCTTATTTCCTTATCTCTAGAGAGAATAATATCTGCCTCTCAGGACAAGGGTGAGAATTAAATGCAAGCAAGTACTAGCGTATTCGAAAGACAGAAGTTGTTTTTTAAAAATATTTATTCTCTCTCATCTTTCCCAGAGCGCATGTTTCAACAATGGCAATGGAGTTGGGGTTGGGGAGGAAAGAGAGCTGGGGGAAGGAGTTGGTCTTCACACTCATGGGTTGCTTTCCAGTTTGTGGAACTCTTTAACAAATCTACCGCTGTATGACACATCTACAACAATCTGCAGGGGGAGGTGTTATTATCGCACCCATTTTACAGACTTAAAAACTGAGGCACTGTTAGCTTAAAAGAACTGCCAAGCTGCCCAGTTGGGCCTGCCCAATGCCCCTGTAACATTTAGTGGCATCGTTCCTCGCAAACTTCCCACCTTTTTGTGAAGTCCCAGTTAGGGTCCCTTAGGTTCAGAATCAAGGCCATAGACATTGAGAACATGCCCTGTTGGTTCAGGTTGTACTTAGAGAAAAGAAGCGGGCATCGGGGTGAGGGCTTGACTGAGGATTCCTTCCTTCTGCAGGTTCCTCTTTGAAGATGAAAACAATTCAACAACCTTCTTCTCCATGCCTTTCAGAATGAATTTATTCTTCTCCCGGATTTTTCTTTCAATTCTTGGCTGGATTTTCAAGCTGTGATCACTCCAGGTAAGAGCGGAATTTGAGTTAACTTTGTGCATCGGAGAGGCCGAGGCAGGCAAGGTGAAGGAAAAAGATTGCAGCATCCCCGCTGCATTCCCAGCCCTACCTCCCCTCGTGTTCTGGTTTCTGTGTCTTTGTTCACACTGATCCTGTAGCTGGATGGCCACTGTCTCTAACCCATTGGCTTGTCTACACCTCTACCTTCAGACACCCTCTGACACACCTTTCCGAGGAAGGCAGTCATCCCACACTCCTGTCTCTCCACTCCCAATCTCCTGAATGCAATTCTATGAAATTAATGTGCTCAAGCTTCTGACCTCTCTGCAAGGGGCCCCAGAGGTCTCTCCTCTGTAGTTAACACTCAGCATTTTATCTTCTCCAACTCAAACCCTCTAAATGTCTCTGCCCCAGTCTCTGTTGCTATTAATCCAGTGCTGGCCACAGGCAAAGCTGTTATTTACCCCTAAATGCCTCCATCACTCCCACTCAGGCCCTCTGACTTTTGGCCCCACACCCCAGTTCCCACTACCCAGCCCAGTCTCCTGTTGGTGTTCTGATCTTTTAGGCTTCTCCAGCTCAAAAACTCAGTATAAATCAGAATCAGAATTCACCCCTGATTCTCAGGCACTGCAGCCAGAGGGAAAGTCTCCCCACCTTCCACTCTGATCCCTGTAGGTGAGGAAGGCAAGGCCAGCCCCTACTGGCCATGAGGTGTGGCCTCTAGCTTCCAAGTTTGACTCTCCCACCCACCAGCCACACGTCCTTCCCTGACTGCTCCTCTGCATGTGATAAACTTCTCTCTGGATCATGGCTTCTTCATCTGGAGAATGAGGGAGTTGAACCACATGTGCGTAAGGGTACCTCCTGCTTCTGTGATACCTTTTCAAATGGCTGAATATTTGGAACATCTTTCTTTAGGGGACCTCAGAAAAGCTCAAGACCCAAGACTAATTTTATTAATAAACCCAGCCCTGTGGGATCTCTAAGAATTAATCATTAGATTCTTTTCAAAGTATCCATTAATGACCTGGAAAAAGTCAAAGACAACCTTATCTGATGTGTACACAGCCCAGAGGGAGAGGCAATGGGAGATGTTGTAATGCAATCCCCCAAACTCCAAAAAGGATGCCAAGGAGCTAGAATGATGAGTTACACTGAAGTGGATTTTCCTCATAGAGGAAATTAAATCTGAGCAGAATCTGAAAAGATACTTTTCCTGTGAAGAAAATGAAGACATTTAAGCTGTTGTAGGGATTGGAAACACCGGGGAGACCTGATTTCTGTCTTCAGAGATGAGAAGGCCACAGATCCCCCACTTGGCATCATAAAGCACATGTCCATGGACAAAAGAAACCAAATTCAACTGCAGAGTTACAGCCTGCAGTGGCAGTGGTAGTGGTGGGCATTGTGGTGAGGCTGACGTTCACTCTCAGGAAGGGACTTTGGACAGCAGGTGTGGCCTGCCAGCCTTCTCCAACCCCCTCCAGGGGTTCCCGGAGGAGCTACTCTACCTGAGAAGCAAAAGTGACCAAGACAGAGGAACTTCTTCTCTCCTAATCGTGCACTTCAGAGGAGGAAATACATGATAGTACCCAGGTAAATGCATGCATAAACAGCCCTTAATAGTGCAGAGATAAACCCATGCATAGAGAGTACAGAATCATATATAGGTAAGCACATGCATATCTAGTACATAATAAGATGCAGGTACTATGGTTTGGAGGTTTCTGTCCCCTCCAAAATTCATATTCAAACTTAATCCCCAGTGTAATCATGGTGGGAGGTGTAGCCTAATGGAAAGTGTTTAGGTCATGAGGGCTCTGCCCTCATTAGTAAATTAATGCTGCTGTACAAAAGGAGTGCAAGAACGGGTTTGCTCTTCTTTTCTGCTCTTGGATCATGTGAGGACACAGAGTTCCTTTCCCTGAAAATGCACCAACAAGGCTCCATCTTGGAAGTGGAGACCAGGCCCTTACCAGACACCAAACCTACAGGAATCTTGACGTTGGATCTCCCAGCCTCCAGAACTGTGAGAAATAGATTTATGTTCTTTATAAATCACCCAGTCTGTGGTGCTGTGTTATAGCAGCACAAAACAGACTAAGATAGCAGGTATATATGGACAAACGATATATGATTGTACACAGGTGAACACGTACTGAAACAGAATATAGTAGTGCACAGGCAAACACATACATAAACAGTACGTAGTCACACACAGGCTAATGCATAGATTGGCCAGATCATTTCCCACAGTGACAGTGCTATGAAGGGGATGAAGATGGGCTCAGAGGATCGGGAGTGGATAGAGGTCACAGGGCAGTAAGATCCACTGTAGATGAGGTGGTCAGGGAAGGTGTCCCTGAAAAGATTCCACCTGAACTGAGACCAAAGGGCAGGGGTGAGCAGTGATGAAAAGGGCCCCTTTCTCAGGCGGGGAGCAGCAAATTCACTATCACCGAGGCAGGACGCAGCTCAGCGTTGCTCAGGACAATACAGTCAGTGTGGCTGGAGATCAGTGCACTTCTGGAGGTGACATGGGTTGAGGTTAGAAAGGTGAGCAGGTGCAAACTCCTGCATCTCCTAACTTACAAGGATAGCAGATCTGATAGGCTACTTGTGATGTGGTGAGCTCCCCATCAACTGGGGAATGGAAAGAGGGGCTGGATGACCACTGATCAGGAATGTCGGGTGTGGGGGAGAGAGAGGAAGAAATTGAAATGGAATGCTTTAAAGCACTGTCCATCTTTGACATCAAGACACTCACTTTCCTGGGCTCAGAGACATCTGAAGTTTAATCACCTGGCAGATTTACTTGAATGTATTTTGCCAATATTGAGGGACAGCCACCATGAGGAGAAGTGCCAGTGCAGATGCCAACTGACGAGAGTCCAGGACCTCAGTACAGCAAATGTGGATGGAGCCAGTGCAGTGGCTCATTTAGAGCCAGACATGAATGGTAGCCGGCTATGTCTCCTGGCTTGACTACTGAATACTGTAAATAAATACATGTAAAAATTTGGATGTTAGCTCTGTCATTATTTTACAATGATGATAGGACGTTAGAATATGAATGCAGTTTAAAAGATAGCACTCTCTTTGATGCATCAAAAAGCCCTTTCTACTTGACTAGAACTTTGGAGGGACGCTACCAGGATAAACTCCTCCCTGCCTGTTCTCCTGACATCATATTACAATGACAGAAGCTCTCAATGTATCAACTTAATCTCAGTTCAAAGACCGTCTTAGTTCTGCCCTAGTGAAGTCAAATGGAGTTTTATCATTTTTTCTTGGGCATAAGATGCTCAATTTTCCAGAGGGAAAAAATGCAGAATGGGGCTGAAAATGTAATCATATTTGGGAGAAATGGGTAATCATATTCTTGTGGTATTAAAGATTTCCCTAAGAAAACTCTGCTACCAAGAATGGGGTCACAGGGTTGAGAACCCATCTGACACTGTGGAATAAAGACAATGTTATCCTTATCTACATTTCCAGAATCTGATATCTATTTTCTCCCCATTCACTTGCCCATGGTATGGCTACATCTGCATCTATACAGTGGATTTTTCATCTACTCATCCTTCCTTGATCAAAGCTCAACTTCTGTGAGCTTTGATTTCCAATTCCTAGAATAGAGACAAGGTACTTGCCCCAGAGCTCCTCAACATCCGGTGGCTGAATTCCCTGTTTTGGCTTTCATGACACTGTCCAGGTACATTCACCCTTAATGGAGACTTCTGAGTCTGCTCCAGTTCTAGAAAGGCAGTCTAAGTTAATTTCCACAATTTTCATTGTACTGCCAAAGAACTTGAGGCTTTGTTGTTCAAGAAACTTCCCAGGATCTATTAAGGGGCAGATCTATTTATCAAACCCAGACTTACTGGTGCCAGTGTCCAAGCTTTGCCCTGTTCCCCATAATTGCCCCTAAGAACCATCTGTAGTGCATCTGAGATGGAGCCACGGAGTCCTAGTCTGGCCTCCTGGAATCCACCCACCCGTGTCTGGGGAGCTGCCTTTGCTGGCCCTTCTGATGAGGGCTCCACTCCATCTGGTAAGACCTGGGAGCCTCTGGTCCTATTACCGGCTAGCCCTCGCATCTCCCATATCTTGAAGTCTGCTGGGAGGGAGGACAAGGGTAATAACCACGCTAATGACAAAGCGCTAACTGAAGACCCCAGTAACCTCTTGGTTTCCTCCCTTCCCATGGCCGTGGTATAATGAAGCTGGGCAGGCACTCGGGGAGTAATCGGATCCAGCTCAGGGTTAGCTAAGAGGTGGTTTGTGGTCAGGCGCCCAACAGATGGGTTCAAATTACCTGACTTTAATTTCAAGTAATTGGCCAGCTGGATTACCCTCTAGCTCAGGGGACCTGGAACTGTATGTCTCTTGCTATCAGCCCTGAAGGAAAAGGAGAATCTGCTCCATAGGGGTGGTGTGGGCAGGGGTGGGGAATGCCAGGGTCTGGACACAGGGGTACCCAAATGATTCCAGAGGCTGGGTCAGAGTCCCTCAACCTTCAAGGAAGTTTTCCAATAATAGGTCAAGATTCTATTGCAGAACTTGCAAAGACTTCTCTCCAGATGATGGAAGAGAGTTAAAATCATGAAGGGTGAGATTTGGTTATGTAATTCTCTCTCTTCTGTTTTTCTTTTTTGTTTGTTGTTGTTGTTGTTTAATTACCAAAATGTTTATGCAAATGCACATATTTCCAAATGCTTGTTTAGTCTGCTTGTGCATCTATTTATACTCTTAATAATCTCTAGACTTTACTGGGAATGTCCAGGCACTTGGCTAAGTGTTTTACATGTCAGAGCTTCTCCAATGTTCCAGTGACCCTTCTGGGGTAGAGACTCACAGCTATCACTTTACAGATGTGAATACTGATGGTGAAAGGGGTGGATGAGCCTGCCCCTGGTCCATGGGCCCTCATGGAGAGCTGAATCCCAGCACAGTAAACCACCTCAATGGCTCCATCCCTCTGTTCTGCTGAGTGCAAGCTCTTCACCTCTTCTCAGGAAGATGACAAGGACTTTCACCCCAATGCCTTCATTCCTGCTCTCTCCCTAATCTCTTCATCTTGTGTTCATTCATTTATTTATTCTTGAAAAATCACATCCCCAAGTCTGTACTTAGCCTGCGCCTGGCCTATACTAGACACTCAACAAGCATTTTGAAGGTGAATCAATGAACACGAATGCAAAGATTAATAAGACAGGGCTCTGCCATCAACAGGTTATGCATACCTGGTGAGAACGAAACTATAAACACATCCATGCACACCAAGATGGTAATTTCACAATAGATGATAATAAAAAGAATTGTGAGAAAAAAATGAAGCCACATTTGCAAAAAAGTGAAGTGCCTTACACAGCATTGGGTGCGTATATAATAAGTGGTCAGTGAGCAGGCTGGGTAGCTTCCCCAGTTGAATATTGTTTCCACAGGTGGGACATGTGTGCGTGTGTGTGTGTGTGTGCATATATGTGTGTTTGTGTGAACGAATCTGTGCATGTATATGTATGAGTGTTTGCTGTGTCTTTAATCTTCTGTGTTTTCAGCTGCTGGTCCATGCCTGGTCATATTCTTGGTACTCAGATTATGATAGATGTTTAAATAAATAAAAAAACAAGGCCTGAGACCAAGTGAAAAAGGCAGTTAAAATGTCACCCCAAAGCTTCCTGAGGGCTCTTGAAAGGCGGTCTGAGTTATTTTGTATTCTGCATGTGTGCTAAGAAGTGCTGTCTGACAGAGCATCTGGGAATGAGACCAAGAGAAAATATAGCCATCTTGATCCTACCTGCTTGAGAGCTGTAAGCCACAGCTTTCAGAGAGATGTTCCAGTGAGAGAGAGGGGCTAGCTGGGAAAGAGTTCGACTACAAACAGGGAAGTTTCATTGTCTGCAAAGTGGGGAGACTCCAGGTTTTGTGGGACTGTGGAATAATAATCTGACATCACCTGTGGAAGGTTCTCAGTTGTTGTCTGGTCCGTTGGACAGACCCTCACCCTTGACCATCCTCAATTTCCACATCTGCATCATGGAACCCACAAGGCATCCAACGTGATTGCTGTGACTCTCAGATGAGGCCATGGATGTACCCGATTGCTTTAGATTCACTGTCACATGCCACAAGAGGGCCAGTGTACTTATTAATTTATAATGTATGAACTTGTAATATCTTACTGAACAGCAAGCGTGGTCCTTGCACCTCTAAGGCATTATGTAATCGCCATGACCAACTGAACAATTCTCACATCAAGCTTGTCTACGTTACTTAGGTGGCCACTGAGAGAGCTCGGGCCCCCAGACAGTTAAACCACGCTGGGGCCACCTGGTACTTGAAGCACCTTAAGGGCCTTCATAAAACTGCTGGGTGACCACAAAACTAACCACCAGTTCCTCTGGAGCCCAGCCCAGCAGCGTGCACCCGAACCGCGGGAGAAAAAGGTGATGCAGCACTTTGTCACTCCCTGTCTCGAGCAGGCAGGCAGGCCAGAGGCAGCCAGCCCAGTTATCAGTTTCTCACAGAAACCTGCTCCGGTCAGCCTGCCTGGAAAGTCCCACAGGGTGAGGATGCTGGTGCCCTACCTCCTCTGTCTCTGCCTGGGCTGTTCCCTCAGGGGCAGCAGATCTTGAATCCTTAGCATTGTCAAGAGTTCCAGTGACTTTGGGTTAAAACGGTATGGCCTTTCAGATAAAAGCAACCATGACTTGTTTTTCCTGGGTATCCTTAGGAAGCTGGAGGGGATGCTGGAACAAATCATGTGTTGGAAAATGCATCTCGTAATGGGAACATCTCAGCAGTGTCTTGACCACTGTAGAGTTCAGACATTTGGGGACAGAACCTGAGTGTATATTGCTTTCCTCCCTAAGTCTTAGGCCATTCTAACTCTGACTATACTGCCCTGCAACCTTCCTGACACACACACACACACAAACACACACACTCTCTCTCTCTCTCTGTCTGTCTCTGTCTCTCTCTCTCTCTATCATCCTGGCAATTCCTCCTTGGAAAACCAGCAAGGTTTTCATTGCTTAGTTAATCAAACCCCCTTTTGATCAAGGTAATCAAAACATTACCTTGGAAGCCAATCCCTGGGTTTGAATCCCAGGGTCACCACATGCTAACCATGTGGTCTGGGCAGCTCATTTGTCCTCCTTGCTCTGTCCATTCTGTCTTAGTAGGTCTAGGGATGAGGTCTGGGAATCTGCATTAAAGCAAACCAACAAATCAACTATTCCAGTGGGTTGCGCCGGCAGTGGTTCATGGGCTACTCTGAGAAACTCTGCACTGATAGAGGGTGGGGGGCCCAGGGATGAAGTTCTGAGGGTTAGTGACCCCTGGAAATGGTAAGAAAGATAGTATTACTCGTGTGTGTTTCCATGTGGGAAGAGACAAAGTGTCATTGAGTCTCAAAGGGCTCTTTGACCCCAAAACAACTTAGAACCAGAAGGTAGAAAAGAGAGGAGAGCTGGCAATGACTCCAAGGGTTAGAGCCTATCCTCCTAGAAGAACATGGCACCCCTTCCCTATTGGGGTGGCAGATAAAAGGGAGACAGTAGTTCTGTTTAAATATGTGAAGATCCAGAACTGTGGGTGACTGGCAAGTTATTTAAATGGCAACGTCCAAGGAAACATAGGAGAGACCAACTAGCCCTTGAAGGCTTCCCATGCACAGCTGCCCGACACTGCAGGCTCTAGAAGTAGCCCCGTGGAGAAGAGGAATGGGAATGACTGCAAGAAGGCCAGACAATGGAGGTGAAAATAAATTGAGGCTTTCCAGATGAGGTAGGACTTGAGGTGCACTTGGAATAATGGTAGTGTGCTTATTCTCCAACACAGCTTATGCACATAGAAAGGAAAAAAAAGAAGAAGGTTCTGAGTTTCCACAGAGTTTTCAAAATCCCTCAGTTCATGAACCCTTGCTGGTACTTTGGTGGTGGAATGAAACAGGTCTCCAAACTCTTCACACAGGATCCTTTGTATCAACACCACCCAGAAAACATTGCTTATCTTTTCCTTGAAGACACGTTCCTTTTGGGGATTTTTTTTTTTTTTTTCCCATGATATCACAATCTCCAAGTCAAAGACTCTAGTCCCAAGAATCTGGTGTTTGTATTTCAGGGTGGAAAGCTCAGAGAGTCTCATCTTGGCCCATTATTCAGGAGACAGAACAAAGAAGAAGAGAGATCCAGCAGACTCCCTAAAATTATTGTAGTAGCTCAAACACAAACTTTACCTACACACTGATTGTGTTAGTCCAATCCCACCATGAATCTTCTGCCAACTGCATTCAGGAGGCAACAGGCTGCTCTTTGATACTCAGTGTCCCTCCCTATGCTGCTGAATGGATAAAGGGGAAGATATCAGAAAGAAACAGTCACCCTGTAGCAGTGGCTCACGCCTGTAATCCCTGCAATCTGGGAGGCTGAGGCGGGCAGATCACCTGAGGTCAGGACTTCAAGACCAGCCTGGACAATACGGTGAAACCCCATCTCTACTAAAAATACAAAAATTAGCCAGGCATGGTGGCGGATGCCTGTAATCCCAGCTACTCAAGAGGCTGTGGCAGGAGAATCGCTGGAAGGTGGAGAACACAGTGAGCCGAGATTGCACCGCTGCACTCCAGCCTGGTTGAAAGTGCGAAACTCCATCTCAAAAAATAAAAATAAAAATAAAAATACAAAAATTAGCCAGGCATGGTGGGTAATTCCTATAGTCCCAACTACTAAGGAGGCTGAGGCAGGAGAATCACTTGAACATGGGAGGCGGAGGTTGCAGTACACCGAGATAGCACCACTGCACTCCAGCCTGGGCGACAGAGCAAGACTCTGTCTCCAAAAAAAGAAAGAAAGAAAGAAAACAGAGTCATTCCAATCCCATGCAGATTTACTGAGTACTTACTATATGATGCACCTGATGCAGGATCTAAAGAAAGAAGATCTTAGAACCAAAGCCTCTCTTAAGCTATTTCTGGCCTCATGACTGGTGCAAGACTCAAAAGTTGTTAAGACTGTCCTGGCACCATTTTGTTCAACCTGTAGGACCTATCACTAGGTCCTGAAACTCTCAAAACCTCAGTGTCCCATCTTTAAGATGAGGAATAGCCAAATTCTCCTCTCCATTCACGTTTTCTCAACAGGAAACCGAGACAAAAGCAAAGTCAGACTTTTGAAACTGAAATTCCTTGGGTGGGAGGTGGGCTTCACACCCTGGGCTTCCAGCACCACCCACAGGCATTTCAGAAGCTTACTTCTTATTTCAGCATCTGACAAATAAAAAGAAAAGACAAAAATTAAAAAAAAAAGAGAGATACTCTATTCAATGTCAACAGTTTCTTCTTTTTTGCATCTAGATGTGAAGGCCACCAACCACTCTTTGAAAAGATACAAGCTTTGCAATATGAATCCATGACTACATACTTGGAACCTTGAGGCCATGAGTCCTTTAGCATTCAGCATGTTTCAGATTTAGAAAGGTAATATGCTGCATGTACTCAGTATTATATAACACCCCCAGTGGAGCCTGGGGCAGTGCCCTGCAATCAAGCCCATTAATATTTCTGCAGAAAAATGTATGAACCTGCACACCAAGTAGGATAAATAAAGACTATCAACATCCCAGTGTCAGTCTAGGTCAACTTTTGCTGCCTAATGAGTTCAGATCAGGCCAGTTGTTGCAGTCAAATAAGTCATAAAATGTAAGCTTTCAGGGTGTTTGGGCTTCCAGAATTGTAGGTAAGAGATTGCAGACCTATAATAGCAAGAAGCATTGAGTGAGAGTTTATCATGTGTCAGCCAGTGTGCTAAGTGTGCCCAGTCACATGGGAAGGTGTTCCCATTACCCTGTATGTTGTAGCAAAGAAACCGAGTCTGAGTGAGGGTGATGTGGGTAATCGCGAGCAGGGGGAGGTCTCTCTGCCTCATTGCAAGGCTCCATTCTGAATGAAGGCATCAGAACAAAGTCCTATGCCTGTCAGCTGGGAGTGATAGGAATGATTTGAAAATGTAAGTGGCTCGCGTGGGCCAAATAAAGCAGCTTATTCTGACATTCCTAATTTTACTGGTACCTCCTCCCGGCCAAGAAGAGAGGATAATATTAACATAAGGGGAATCAGAGAACAAGTAGAACATAGACATGCCAGTTTCTCCCCTTGGGTGTTGAGGAATCAGGACTCCTGTCTAACCAGACTGGAATTTTCAGCCTCAAGGACCACAGAGACTCCTCACCTTTCCTCTGTCCCAAAGCGTGAGCCTCATGACTGATGCCTTATCTCCAGATTGGCTCTTTCTAACATCCCTCACACCATGGTTAGATTTTTCTTCCTAAGATGTTTCTCTGAACATATTATTTCTCTGCCGAAAATACTCCAGGGCTTCCTGCTATCTACAGAAGAAGTTCACATGTTTTGACTTGGCCTGCAAAGGATGCACAGGATACCTCCTCAGATAAACTAAACCATGTGACGTAACTGCACAGGCCCCCATTTTCCCATACCATGTTCTGTTGCTACCACCATCTCTCCACCTTTGCCGTCTTTGCCTTGTGTTTTAAGCAAAAGTTTCTTCAGCTCAAAGATCACCTCCTCAAAGAAGGCTTGTCGATGGCCCACCACATGGAAGCAGACCTGTGTATTCTCAGCTCATGTTGCCTTTGCTTCTCTTCTGACAGGTTTCAAATGACTCTTCAGTTTAATTATTCTTTCAGGTCCCCTTTGTTTAATATGGCAAATGGGACCCCATTTTATCAATCAAATTATTACTATCTTATCATTTAATCTGTATAATTTTATACTGTTATTGTTGAATAAATGAAACCCAGTAGGTTGCAAATGTAAATCCAGATTAGCTTAGCTTCAGAACCAGTAGCTTACATATTCAATTCCCTACTTGCATAAGTTTGCAACCTGGGAGGTCCTCAGATAACAGCCCAAGTGTTAGCGTATTGCTTGTCAAATATGCTCCATGATAACAAAAGAAACTAACTTCAAAAGATTCCTTATATCCAACTATTTATCTACCCATTCTTATCTATATGACTAGGTGATATGTTACCCCCTTTAATTATTCTCTAAAAAACTCACAAAGATTATAAACTAAAGAGGAAACAAGTCATTTCTTTCTTTTAGCTCTATACTACTTCAAATGTCACTGCTCCTCTCCGTTCAGCTTCTTAGAGCCATTACATGCACCATCAGGATCCTTGGTGTTTCTGTAGACTTTGTTGGTCTTTCGTTGATAGTTCAAGGCTTTGGAGAGGTATCAAGGATGCTTGCAAAGATGGCAACTGAAGGCCTGGGAAATCCTTCAACGAATGGATCCCTTGTTTTCTGCATTCACCCATGTTTGGCTTAGTCAGTTGTGGTATGTCTATAAGCAGATTTCCAAGCCTTTTTTGCTGAATTCTGAATAGCAGATAAAATATTTCCCAGTGATTTGATCTTAATGGTGTTTTGGGGAGTTGAGGGGTTGAATTCTTTATGGGAGAAGTGAAATTTCATGGAGAGATCAGGCTTTCTGTGATTCTTCAGATAAGCAAGAGACTGCAGTGCTGAATTGAATCTCAGAATGGGGTTCTTCCTTTTCTCTTGCCCAGTGAGTCTTCCAGCATTTATGCTAGCTTCACAGTCCTAAGGCAGCCACGCAAAAGGAAGCCCTTCTAATTGTTCCCAATGCTTCTTATAAACATATCTTTCTTTATCAAGTTTTCAGACTCAGTTCTGGTCATCCCTGACCTCAAGGCTCTCCCAGTTTAGAAGAAGAGGTGAACACTGGCCCATTACACCTGACTTAGGCCCTCCCACTTTCCCCAGCCCTTTGAGATGCTGGAGATGCCTTGCTTCCTGACCCAGCTCCCATGTCATCCTTGAGAGTGTGGGCAGCTCCAACATGACTTTCCTTCTGGAGTTTGGGCCACCAGGAGTGGGTGTACTTCTGCCTGACACTAAGCAGACATGACATGAGTGGGTACAACTGACATGCTTTTTTTTTTTTTCCTTTTGGATGTGTGGGTGCCTGCAAGATTTTCTTTTCTTCCTTCCTTTCAGAAGTGCAGTAGGGAGAATGCCAATCAGGAGTTGGTGGTTCCATCCACAGCCATTCAACCGGCCACTCTGACTGAGTTCCTCAAATCATAGACATCTCTGATGCTGTGGGATTGAGAAGATCTGGCAGTATGCGGCTTCCTCACTCTCCCATGTTGTGCTGCCAGAACAGGATACAGAGATTGCACAGATCTTTCTACTAATAGAACACCAATGCTGTGGAAGGCTAATACTAGCACATACTATAATAAAAGTAGGGCTTTCTGTTCCTGTATACGAATGTTTTAGCTTACATTTCACTTCTTTCACTTTCTTCATGGAAAGCTCACAGCCTCATCTTCCCAATGTAGTTAATACTCTCTTTACACCTCCTGTGATGGCTCCCATCCCATTCCATGCTTTCCCTTCCACTGCATGCCTTATGAATGTGGCTCTATGTTCAATGTCTGCATTTGCCATTAGACTATGTGCTTCACTAGGAGGAAGAGTGAGTAACTGGGTCTTGTTCATCATTGTCGCCTCAGTGTCCAGTATGGTTACTGGCATAGAGTAGGTATTTAATAAATATATGTACAATTGAAATAGGATTCTGCATTTACTTTAATGACCCCAAAGACTTCTAAGTGATGCAAGAGGGATCTTATTATTTTAATTTAAAGATGAGGAAACAGGTTCAGGGCTGGTGACTTGGATTAAGCCAAAGCTCTAGAGCCTATTTTCCAACACATATTGGTATTTTTGGGAAAAAAAAAATATGAAATTTTGGTCAAGACCAGAGAAATGTTTGGTATTCACTGTCTGTAGAATGAACATAAAATGGTCTTTAACACTTATATCAGGCAACCAATTTAGGAAGCTATAAGTCATTGCTCATCTGTGTACTTTGGAAAGAGCCTTGTGTATATAGGCAGTCAACAAGAATGGGCGAATGTACCTCAGTTTCCTTTCTGTACAGTAGGGGCAAATATATTTGCTATATCTAGTTTATTGTGTTGGTCTAAGTAGCAAATACAATATCAAGGGTGCAAAATTTGGGGAGACTATCTCTGTCTTAGGTGATGGGCATTTACCAAAATGCCATCCCCGTTCCATTTTGAGAGCCTGTCTCTGCGTCATAGTATAGAGGTGTGCCCATCTATGACCCCTTCCCAGCCATTAAGTTCTCTAGTTTCCAGAATGCTGGGTCTCTAAGAATTCTATTTTGAAATCTTCATCTTGACCTGGTCCTAGACTCTATCCTTTTATGTTTATGGGCCAGGGTGTGAGGAAGATGCATTGGATTTGTCTTTGGGATTATCCTGTCAATCTGTTTGCCAAGAAATATAGTCCCTCAGAAAGGGGAGAAATTTAGACAATACATGTTTTCCTAGTGCCAGTGCTTCTTGGTATCAACTAGTTCTATGCACACATTGGTATGCTACCTTCAGATCCCAACATCTCTGAGGTGATGGATATAATTCTACAATCTTGGAAGTTTCCTTTTTAAAAAAAAAATGTGGATATTTTTCAACAAAATCTAGTTCTGCCTATGTCTTTTAGCTTGCTTCACATGTTTAAAAATTTAGAAAAGTGTGTCCCACGCCCAGGAAAATTTTCCCCAAAGGTAATAGAGATGACCCTGTCTTGACGATTGATTGATGCTGGGGTGAAAGATCTATGCTGATCAATTGTAGAAGAAAGACTTAACCTCTAGAATGTTCAATATTCTCAATGGGAGTTTCAGTTCTAGAATTTTATTCCATATCACGTAATGCCAAGATTAATCATAAAAACAAATATTTATTTTCACAAACATCTCTTGAATATGTACAGTTGACTCTCCCATTTATGTAAAAATTGGAAGCTCAGCTGGGATTTCTGCTGGATCCAGGGTTCAGACTAAGATTAATACCACATTTCTAATGACAACTGTCACTGCCATTTCTCTAGCTCCTGTTTTGTTTAGAATCTTGAATTACTAGAGTCACTGTAACTTCTCCCCAACTCAACCTGTTACTCGCAAGAGCTCTTTTGAGCAAGTTTTTACAGCTTCATCTCATCCGCCCTTTGGATGTTGGAATTGGGTAGTTGCTTTCCGGCTTCTATTTGAGAAAAGAGATTTTCCTGTCTTTCACACCTGGGAGTGTGTGACTTGTTTAAGAGCAAGTTATTTGATGAAGTGCACAGCTCACTAGACCTCCTAATACCCTAGAGAGATAATTCAAAAGCTGCATCCAGATGGGATGACGTGGACACCTCTTACGTAAGACCATGGGAGATAAGAGCTTCTCTATCAATTGGCTTTATCAAATTAATTGATCAAAAGTCTTCTGGCAAACTTCCCTATCGCCCTGTAATGACATAGGGCCATCTCAGAGACTTCAGACAAGGCCCATCTGGGAATCCATGGTCATATCAATGGCAGGTATCTGGAAACCAGGCAACATACGCCTTGTGCATCTGATTCTTTCTTCATACTTTGAATCACTTATGCACACCTCAAATAATTGAGCATCTACTATGCTCCAGGAGGCGTTGTTTAGGTACTGAAAATGCAGAGGTAAATAACATTATTTCTGCTTCAAAATAACTTCAGCGGGCAGTCAAACGTGGGTATAATTAACCAGAATGAGACACTTTGATTTATTTTCTTATCAATTTTCTCTTCACTTCATGCATGTTTTGGACTCAAATTCTTCCTACTCCTCACTGATACTGATGGCCATTTTGGCAGAAAAAAATGAGAGCAAGAGCAGTAAGTAAGAGGAGCACCAAACAAGAAAGTATCAGGAGGCAGGAGTGTCTGTCCTACCTCTGTCCTGACAGGACATGAGTGTGGCCGTAAGCCAGTCAAGTAACGGCTGTAAGTTTCATTTCCTTAGCTGTAAGATGGGCTACTGGTAACTGCTCCTGTCACTGATTCAAAGGGGATATTTATATGTGAGAAAGCTTTGAAAAGTCTCCAATATAATGCAAATATGTGCAATTATATTAAACAACTTCATATAGTCACATGCAACTAACTTTACAGAAGCAAACTGAGAAGGCATGGAGTGAAGACACGAGAAGCCAATGGCTATCGAATCTTCTGCTAATCTTGTGAAACACACACAAAAAAACTCCTCTAAGAAAATGCAGAAACCTACAACATTTTGCAGGAAAAAAAAAAGTAAGGGGGTTCACAGACTTCCTGGTAGCCCATTTATGGAACTCTAGAGAGCTCGTGGTCCCCAGTTGGAAGCTGTCAGGTCGAAGGCAGTATCTTCGGATCTCAGCAGGCAGGACCAACCTAACCTAAAGAAGAAAACCTCCCACCCACCTAGAAATTACCGAGCACCTAGAGTTGCGCCCCTTCTCCATCCTCACTGCTGAGTAGATCGTGTGTATTTACACCTTACCGTTTCTTCTAGTGAAACAAAAGAACACCATCTGCCCAACCACATTCCGCTTCCAGGAAACTGAAATGAGAGCGGATGTTGTCTTTCACTGCTTGTTTTCATTTTTTCTTTATCCTTTTATGTGTGCCTCTATTTTTGTTATCGCACTCTTAAAAGAAAAGATACACTTGGAGCAATTTTACCTCACATTTCTCCCTGAATTTTCCTAAGTTTGGGCATCCTTAGGTACCAGACGCCTGTCACACCAGAGAAGTGGTGAATACTCCTGTGGCCATTTACCAAAATAAGTTTTGAACCACCCATTAAACACTCCCTCACACCCCTTCACAGCAAGGGCCTTATTCCCCTTCTGCTCCCATTCCATCAGTTCTTAGCAAGTAGGGGTTGAGAATTTGAGACCAGGAAACACTGTGGGTGAGAGGCCACAGAAGACAGTTCAACAGAACAAGGGTGCCAGGGTGTGGCCTTCAGGAGGGCCTTCCTGTGAAAAGCTTATTGACAGAGATTCTTACGACAGAGTCCCTGAGAAGAAAGGTCCATAACAGGGCAAATAACTCCCCCAAGGCCAGAGGACTTGGGATTCTGCCCAGATCGAAAGCTCAGTCCTACTCAGAAGAACAAGAACAAGAGATTAATTCGTGAGCAGCAGGTTCAGGAATCAAAGTAGACAGGCAGTATTACCAGAGTGCATCAGAGAATTGTCTATGAAAGACAGAAGCCATAGAACGTGGATAGAACTTTGTCATTGTCCTCCATTCGTCTATGCAATGCTTTAGTCAATGAACTCCTTGGTGGATAACCACTTAAATGAGAGTCCACTGACTTCTTTTCAAGGGACAACAAGCAGGAAAAAGCTGGCAGTCAAAGAGAAAAATGTTCTCTTTCCATTAAGACCCAAGGTTGAAAATTAAATTAAATGGCAGCAGCAGAAGAAAAGCTCAGTTCTACAATGGTGAAAGAGCAAGGCATGTGAACCCACTAATATTAGGTCCCAAAGAGATAATATCAAAAAGAAGGCCAAGGGTTGCAAATAACAGATTTAGTCTTCTGAAAAGTCCACAGCAATGTATCCTTTTTCCCTCCAAGATGAGCAATAATTTAATCATTCAACAGTGGCCTGGTTCTTGGGAAACACTGCCAAAAATTAAAAATTAAATGGATCTGGGGACTGGGTCTTGCTCTTTAAGTTAACTTACCTTTTAAATGACCATTTACACTTCACGGCATATGAGCCTATTTTTATCAGCCGTGGAAACTTCCTGCTATTAGGTGTTGGGGTTACATTGATGAAGAAGACAAAGTTCCTGATTTTAGGATGTTCAGAGTCTCTGACAAGCTTCCAGGCTAGTGTACTGGACTTCCCAACCAACATCACAGCAGATAAAGGCTGACTTTCTGTGTGCATGAGACTGTTTTTGTCCCAAGAAAACCCCTTAAAATATTCAATACGTTCTTTTCTTTATTGTTGGGGAAACCAAAGCAAAAGGCTGAT
Organism: Theropithecus gelada; assembly: GCF_003255815.1. Taxonomy (NCBI): domain Eukaryota; kingdom Metazoa; phylum Chordata; class Mammalia; order Primates; family Cercopithecidae; genus Theropithecus; species Theropithecus gelada. The sequence continues at coordinate 99,686,972 of NC_037675.1, read as the reverse complement.
AACTCAAGAATAGAAAAGTTCAGCTTTGATAAACTCTTACTTTCTCCCTTGTTCGCTGAACATATCTAGGTGAAACAAACAAACAAATCAATCAGGGGCTAGATTGTATTAGCCAATGTCTTTCTGGGAGAAAAAGAGGGTGCTGACCTATTTTCTGGTGTTTATGTAGCTATTAATAACAACTGCTTGGTTTTGCTAGGATTTGACTTCAAGGCAAATTAGAAAAGAAGACATTTTTGTAGGAAGAGAACACTTTTTGTGGTAGGAGAGGTGATAAAATAAAGATTCATCTAATGTAGGATAACAAATAATTGAACTCTAATTCCTTTCAAATAATAATGATAGCAACATGTTTTCTCTGTGTTCAGAACTCTCCCTTCTGAGCACTTCCCAGACATTAACTCATTTAATCCACACAGCACGCCTGGGCTCCAGCTGTGTCTCCACCACAGTGGACTCCTGGGTTGAGATGTCCACCAAGAAATCCGGGATCCTTAGCTGTCCAGGGATGTTGGACTTCCCAAGAGGATCTACCTACAGAGATCTTTATGTCCTCCTAGTTATTTTCATCAAAGTTGTACGAAAATCCATCCAAGGTGGAGGAGGGGAAGAACGAGGGCAGGAAACAGGTCTGGTTTTGTGACTACATGTGGTCTTAGCCCTAGTTTGCCTTCTTATGAGACAGGTGGGGAAAGTCACAGAATTGCAGAGCATGCTCATGGGTGTTGCAGGTTTGCAGGAAAGGATCCCAAAAGAAATTCCCCAGGAGCCAGGTGGGTGTGCCATTTGCCACAGGCTACAGTGTTTTGATTGTAAGGAAAGAACCTTTGAAAATATTTTGAATGACCTTTTTCTGGGTAACTGTGCTTCCCCAGCCCAAGTGGAGAGGTGAAAAAAAGGCAGAGGTCCTAGTTCCATAGCCTCACTCATCACATCATTCAATATCTGTCTGTTCTCAAGGAGAGATTATTGGAAATTCTTTCATAGCTCATGCTGCACTCTTTTACATTCATATCACACAAAACAGAACTTTTCAAAGAGCTCATCTCTAGGTCAATTGTTTACTCCTCCCTTTAAACACCACGATATACAAGAAAGCCAATGGTGTTTGAGAAATTAACACCTAGTGCAAGAAATGCACCCTTGATAACAAAGTTCTCTTTTATCGGACTGTAATTAATGAAACTTCTTTCTGTCTTATAGAGTTATCTTGTTAACTCTACCTTGTCTTACAGAGTTACCATAAAACTCCATTAAGTAAAGACGTATTTTTTTTAGCACCAAGACAGGATTTCACCAATTGGAGGCTGGTTCTTCATTTTATGACTTGATTTCTTTGGTAGCACAGTATGTATCCTCTCATGGGGGTCTAAGCATTGTTTTGTTTTGTTTTTCCTGGAATACTAAAGCATATTTAAATATAAGAGAACAAGTCTCTGAACAAGAGGCTTTTTAATAGTTCAAGGTTTTTTATATGAAATGGTCCCAACTTTAATCCATCATTTTTATTCTAAGGAAATGTGCCTGGCAAGGACACTAGCCTTTCTGGACCTAGCTAGAGGGAAGAGATACTCTAAAACACTCTAGAACTACCTTTTTTCTCCTTTCTAGAGAGCCTTGGTAAATAGTTTGTATAAAATATTTTTATATTCATTGAAATAGCAAACACCCTGTGTGACCACATTAGATAAAAATGCAGAAAAGCCCAGGAGAAAACCTCCGAGCGTGTGATAACATGACAAATGCCAAGGACAAGTCAGGACACATTTCAAAACCTGCTCAATCCTTCTAAAGTCCATCTGAAACTTCAGTTTGGTTTTCACTCTCATACATACGTACACACACACACACACACACACACATGGTCGCTCATGCCCACTCCTTTTCCAGTAGCACAAGGGTTCGTGAACATCAAGAATTAAAGTCAAAGTAAGATTTCACTCATCAGAAGGGAAGTCCACTAGCTTATGTAATAAAGGGGGGAAAAGGTCCTTAAATTGCACTAATATACTGATTTTGCTAACCTGATTTGAATTAAAGCAAATAATCAAAATTGTGTTCAGCTCCTTCTATCAGAGGCAAACCAAAATTGACCTTAAACTGTTTTAAATGATGCACTTCAACCCTCGGCAGAGGGTGTCTTATGATGCAATCAATCAGCCTCCTTAAATGGGGCTCTGAGCTGTGTTTCTCCCTCCACTACCTGTCCTATCTGTGAGGCAGGAATAGTCCCTATAATCCAGTATGCCAGGGTCCCTTTGGGAACAAAACTACCAGGATTCAAATTCCAACTCTGCCACCCTCTCGCTGTGAGCCCTTGAGTATGTTTCAGAGCCCCTGAGCATCTCAGCATCCTCATGAGATATGTAGGACATGATGTGAAATGCTTGCTGTATAGGTGGCCTTCCATAAATGTGAGCTATTACCATCTTCCAGTTTTTATTTTCCTGGGGGGATCATAATATCAAACTATAAGTTACCTGATTCAGGAATATGTGATTTGATTAAAATATATGCTACCTCATCAAAACGAGCTCAAATGCCACCTCCTCCAGTAAGATGTCCCAGATGCGCAGTGAGGGGGAATCTACACTACCCGCTTTGATAACAGTGGTACCATTTGCACCTCTGTTGTAGCTCTAATCCCACCTGCCTTCTTGAGTCCAGGGAGTGTTACCAGGTTCTCAGGGTATTCCTGACAGCGTGGGCTGCACCTGCTCACCTGTGCATCCCCCCAGAGTCCCAGCACAGTGCTGGGCACAGAGGTTCCCCTCATGTTCATGTGTCACCTCGACAGCCAAGCAAAGCCAGCCCTGTGTGCGAGGAACGGTCGGCTAATATCCCGTGCTGCAGGCAAACCGGCATGTTTCTTCAGCCCGTTGAAACGTGTGCTTGTTCTCGTAACTGATTTCCTGCTGGGGGTAAAGTTCTTGCAGGCAGAGTCCATAGTGGAAGCCGGGAAGGGCATTCATCTTTTGGACCCAGGGCCTTCTGTGGCTTTTTCTAATGAATGGTCACTTAATCTGCCATAGGTAACAACATTACAAACAACCACCACAGACCTCGTGTTTTCTTTCAGTTAGAGTTATAAAGAAAAAAAAAAGAAAAAGGAAAAGAAAACAGACAATAAATTGTCACCTGCCACGAATATCATAAAAAAAAATATTGGTGGAGGCTGGCGGAAGAATCCTCAAATAACAACCCCGAAAAGAAATTTCAGCTTCTAGTATGAACATGATTTAAATTTTCATGAACAAATCATCTGGTTCTCACAAAGACAGCAGCAATGAAAAAAAAGTAATAAACCACGGGGGTTGGTGGGGAATCTGTGATCCAACAGGGTCCCCCAAAGGACCCTTCTGACCAGACTTTGGTGCACACTCCTTGTCTCAGAGAGTACCTCCTGCACTGGGCTAATTATCTTTTAAAATTCATATCTGGAGCCACAGGCTGGCTCGTGGGATTAAGCACAGTATGCTTTGCAAATTGAAAATAAGATAGCTGTTAGGAATATACACTTGCCTCTATGATTACCGCAGCAAACAAAGGCAAAACATTAATTTACATCTATTATAATAGAGAAACAAAGCCGGAGATATTCCTCGTATCGTAGGCAAGAGATGAATTTGCAAAGGTGATGTTCCCCGAAGATGAGGCGGGCGATGGGCTACAGAGGTGAGGGGCTTTAGGGACAGCATTGAGAGACCACTGAGTCCTTTGGAGGTCATTATGTCCCCTGCACTCACCTTTTAGACAAGGAAACGGGTTCAGACAGAGAAAAGACAGGGTCATTTCTACTCAGCCGGCTAGGGTCAGAAAGAACTTGATCTCTCTGAAATCCACACTTGATTTTCTAACGAGAGGGTAGCCATTGGATTGTGGTCTTTAATCAGAAGGCTGTTAGGGTCACATTGAAACTCCTAAGATAATGTATTTTACCCTACGGAGGCTTTCTTCCATGCTTAGCATGTTGGAGCCACTGTATCAGCTGTGGTGGCTATTATTACAATTTTTCTTTTTCACAGATAAGGCACTTCCCCACATCCAGTCAGTCGGAAGACAGCAGTGCCTAGACTGTCCCTCAGACACCGGATCCCAAAGCAGCTGGTGCCACGGTCCATGGAAGGCCATTCCCAGCTTCTCATTCTAGATGCTCCTTGACAGGTCAAATCACCTGACAAGGAGCATTTACCCATGCAACAGGAAGAATTTACCTACCCCTCCTCTGGGTCTACCATCTCCCTCTTCACAAATGCCCCATGTGGCATGAGGCATTACTGCTGTGTGTCAAAGAGTCCTAGGCACCACTGAACTGTGAGCCCCTGAGGGCAAAGACCGGCTCTCTCTACCACAGCCGCCATGTCTGCCCTCTGTTAGGACTTAGGGCGTGGCTCCGGAAGTGAGACTGCCCGCTTCACGGAGACTTCATCCTGCTGCATCTTGGCGATTCTCCTGTTGCTTATCATCCAGGCCTTGCATCCTCTCATCAGTATACATACATGGTGCCACGTCCTAACCATGTCGAATGCCGGCTCCTCAAACACAACCTGTCCACAAGACCACACCAAGTGACTCTCACAGAAAGCACGATCTTAGCAGAGTCTCACTGGATGTTGGTGAGATTCTAGTGGCTGGTCTGAGGCGGGCCTTACAGTATGCTTCTCCAAAAAGGAATAAAAGTGGGTCCAGAGATAATCGTCTAAGATTGGTGGTGGGTGTAGCAAGTTGAAGATTTTGCCAACCTTGGGGTGGCAAAACTCCAAGTTTTGGAGTGGGGGGTAAACTCCAAGTTTACTGCTACTTATTGAAGAGTGAGAGTAGCTTGTTGTTCTTTTACATGGGTTTTCTTGGAAGTTCCTAGAATAAATAATAAAGGTGTTTATAACTTTTTTTCTTCCCGGGCAAGGATTTCCTGGAATTGTGAAATCACGTTGATGCAGCCAGGAAACTGGGGCAAATGGGTCTGGTTCTCTAACATGTAATTTCTGTCACCTCATATTGAATGTCACGGTGGGCAATTCCTATGGGGATTTCTATGCCACCCAAAGGACTTTGGGCTTAGGAGGGACAAAGCCTGAATTCTGGTCCCAACAATGTTACTCTCTCATTGCAAGACCTCAGTGAGTCACTGGCCCTCTCTGACCCTCAGTTTTCTCCTCTGTCCAATGAGTATGAGTCTTACAGACAAGACTACACTTCATTCCACCACTTGATGACTAAGTTTATTTGCCTAAGGGGGAGGCTTGAGTAGTGACCTGACTTCCCAGCAGAGACAGGAAAGGGGAGGAGTGGGGGTAGGGGGTGGGGGGACATCAGAACAGGAGGAGGTAGAGAGGCAGAAAGGGGCAGGTGTGGAAGGCTCTAGAACAGCAAGGTCACTTTACTCAGGTCTGGGATTTTTAAATGTTTTATCTGGTAGAAATGCATACAGCATTTACAAATTGGAAATAACTCTGTAAGCTCAGATAAGATTGTCTCAGTAATACTGTAGCCAGAAACGGCTCACCACGGCTTCCTTTCAATTAACCATTTAAATCACAGCCCATACAAATCCCAACCCCCGCTGCTTTATAATAAAAAAAAGGAAAGTTAAACTAGCGCTGAAGAGTTTTGATTTGTGCTGCTGAATATGGAAGATCTGCAATCTTTCTCATGGAGCCTAGAGTCTAATGTGACTCTTTGAAAGAACATTCCTTTGGCTGCTGGCAAAGATATCTTCCCCCCTACCCTTTTCTCCTGAGCTGCGTGGTGATTCACTATAGATAACCCCTCCTGATTAATTTTGTTTTGACTTTAACTTTGACATTAAAAAAAGTAAGAAAAAAACGTAAGAGGTAAAATTCTCCCCTCTAGCATTCACTGTGCGACTATTTTTAGCCAGCTTTGGTGTTTGATGCAGAAAAGGGAAAAATCTAAATTTAGAAAGAAATTAAATTGTTGATTGTCATCAAAAGTCCCGGCTGTCAGATTAGAAAGTCATTGTGTTAGACCTTTTGTGATAAATAATAAATCAGCGATTTCCTTGAATCCCTTATTTGAGTTCTTTTTCTCTGTCAAGTGATGCTTCAGAAGATGCCTAGGCTGGTGAGGCACAGGCCGGCTGATCTTCACCAAAGTCCTTTCAAAGGTGCACGTTTGCAGAGGAGTCAGTGTGCCCTGGCCTCCAGGAAAGGGAATGGCCAATTATCTGTGTACCTGGATTGACAGAGGGGGCCTGGCCCAGCTGCACAACAAGGGGTACACAAGGCTGAGCTTGGATTCTGGTTCCAACCAGTGTGGGAACCCAGTGATGTTGTTTATTTCCAGGAGGCTCAGTTTCCAAGTTTATCAAATGGTTTGAACAATGCACATTACGCAGGGATGTTGTGTGGAAATTGTGAGCACAGTATGCAACATATGTAGGTGTCAGAATTTGGAAACAGTTATCACAATTATAATAATTAGTAGTAGTAGTGTAGACAGCTACAGTAACTCCATAGTGCAGACGCCACAGGGAATCCACAGGGAAGTCTGAAAGTGACTTTCAAGTATGTTCTGTCCATTTTGGCTCAAAGCAAATGACTAAACAGTCTCCCTTACATACACTAAGCTGTGCAAATGCGTGCGAGATTAAGATTCCACTCCCTTTCGTGATACAAGGCACAGCTGTGTTCTAAATGACTCTCAAACGTCATGCTCCTGGCTAAAACTCGCAGTGGAGGACTGAAATCAAACCCTTTGAGGAAAAATTAAATGATAGAAACTAAACTGAATGTGAACCTTGGCCAGTTAAAATTAGACAGAAATGTTGGTGAGTGTCTTCCTCAATCACCTTTCCAGGCCCCTGTGTCCTCACCCTCAGAGACATGCATGCCCTGTGTTAATTTCTCTCTTTTTTGAAGCCCTGTGGAGAGTAAGGTGCCTGGACAAACATTCAGGGAATAGCGTTTAGGGCACTGCATTGTTGGAAGAAATAAATGAAGGAAGAAAGAAAGAAAGAAGGCCGGGCACGGTGGCTCACGCCTGTAATCCCAGCACTTTGGGAGGCCGAGAGGGGCGGATCACGAGGTCGGGAGATCAAGACCATCCTGGCTAACACGGTGAAACCCCGTCTCTACTAAAAATACAAAAAAATTAGCTGGGCATTGTGGAGGGCACCTATAGTACCAGCTACTCTACTCGGGAGGCTGAGGCAGGAGAATGGTGTGAACCTGGGAGGCGGAGCTTGCAGTGAGCCAAGATCGCGCCACTGCACTCCAGCCTGGGTGACAGAGCAAGACTCCATCTCAAAAAAAAAAAAAAAAAAAAAAGAAGGAAAAGAGCGAAGGAGGGAGGAAGGAAAGAGGAAAGGGAGGGAGGGAGTAAGGAAAGGAAGGACAGCAGAAGGAAAGGAGGGGAGAGAGAGGAAAGAAGGAAGAAGGGAGAGGAAAGAAGGAAGAAGGGAAATGTAATAAGTCTCAGTGGTATGAGTGATTTTACAGTATAGAGCATTATTTTGCAGTTTCTAAGTTATGAAGACCTGAGTGTAAACTACTCTGTACATAATATTATGCATATAGAAGGCAGCTAATAAACATCATTGATTAATTTGGAGCAAATTTTACATTTAAGGTGGTACAATAATAGCAATTGTTACCATTACAAGCAAACTATTCTGTGTATATGCGTGTACCACGGTATTTAATTGTTTTCCTCAGGCGATTCCAAAAGTTCCAAAATTTTAATTCCAAAAATTTAATTAAAATTTTATTAAATTAAATTAAAATTTAATAAATAGGCCAGGTGCGATGGCTCACACCTGTAATCCCAGCACTTTGGGAGGCAGAGGCAGGCAGATTACTTGAGGTCAGGGGTTTGAGACCAGCCTAGCCAACATGGCGAAACCACATCTCTACTAAAAACACAAAAATTTGCCGGGAGTGGTGGTGGGTGCCTGTAATTCCAGCTACTCTGGAGGCTGAGACAGGAGAATCGGTTGAACCCTGGAGACAGAGGTTGCAGTGAGCCGAGATTGTGCCACTGCTTTCCAGCCTGGGCGACAGAGCGAGACTCTGTCTTAAAACAAAACAAACAAAACAAAACAAAACAAACACACTAAATTAATAAGAAATAAAAGTAAGAGACACTGGGCTCTTTTTAAAAATTTTATTGCATACATCGAAAGGGTATGACTTGATGATTCAGTATATGTATGCCTGTGAAATAACCACCACAATCAAGCTAATTAATACATCTATCACTTCCCATAGTTAGGATTCGTGTGTGCATGTGTGTGTGGTCAGACAAAGTGGAGGGGCCTGGAATGTGGAAGACATTATATTAAGCGAAATAAGCTGGACCCAGAAAGACAAATACTGCATGACCTCATTGAAACATGGAATGTAAAATAAAGGTGTCGGTCTCTATCTGTGCTCTGCTGTGTCATCAGGTCATGTGCCTACTTCAGCATTATTGGTTCTGAGTTTCACAGAAGTCCATAAACATCCTAAGCTAGTGAAGAATGGGCCCTGGAGCTCACTGAGAACAGTGGCTTTGGCTGAAGCCACTGGGGACCCTTCCATCAGATGCGCCCACCTTAGAAACCTGGTATATGGCTCAGCTCAGCAACCTCAGGTCTCTGGTTCAGGGAGGATCTCTGAGCCTTCCTTCTCTAGGCTGGGGTCGGTGGAGTGAGTTCCTCACGGACAAGTACTTTCCGTTGTGGGTGACCTTCTTGTCTAGGGTCACTAGGCAAATTAGGGTCAAGACTTGGTTTAGAAAAAAAATGTTCAGAATCTGTGTTGGTAAGGGGGTGGACTCTTTTGATCAGGTTGCTTCCTTTTGATTATACAATAAGAACTTTGGGCTAGATCTCTTTGGAATATGATCACTCAGTCATGATGTCTGGATATGAATGTTTATTTCTAGGGGACCTCATAGTATATGGAATTGGGCTAAACAGAAGTCTAGATTTGGGGGAAAGCTTGTAACAACCCCTGGATTCATTTCGTTTTCTCAAGTGGGGCAGGTTGTGCAAATCAAGCTCCTCTGGGGTTGGCCCAGAGGCTATGTCTACAAGGATAGGGGCTAGCAAGAGTCCATACAGTGTCCCTGCTTAACTGGAGCTGATGCTCATGTCAGTCTGCAATGTCGGCACCTGTTCTGTCCAGGACCCATGGACACAGGGGGTCTCTATCCATGTCTGACAAGTGGAGAAAATGAACCTTTGCGCTTGGAGATAGCATCAAGTCCATACTTTGCTTCTTGGTGTTATGGTCCACTGTGGGTATCACTTGCTTGGAACAAAAAGTTTTTCTGCTTTTGATCATAGAATGAGATGTTTTGCTATAGATATGGGAAGAGGCCCGAATAGTCACGCTTATTCTCGGCTTACTAAAGTCCTTTCAATTAGCTATCCTCTCTTTACCTGACTAATGTCCAGAAGCGCAGTCCCCTATATATATTTAGACAGATTTGTATCAACATTGCATTGTTACACTTCACTTCCTCCTTTTTTTTAATTATGTAAAAAAAACTCACATTAAGCCGAATCTAATTACTGCAATGTATATTAGAAGCAGGGCACCATCAAAATTTTATTTAAATTAATCAGGTTTTGATTTAAGATATTAAATTCAAATTAATCATGTAAAAATGGAAATGATCCTTGACGTGCTTCCAGCTGTGACTTCAGTCTGTTTTCTCGTGAGTCACTTTCGGGATGTCTTGGGGGGAACATTACAAAAATTCACGCCGGTGCTATTTCAATTAGAGTTATTTAGCAGGACAGATGTAAAGAATATGGTATAATTAAGAAGGAGTTGACGACGTGGCTACAGATTTTCAGGATTAAAAGGAAAAAAAAAATACATGAACTAGAGTGAAAATTGACTACTGGCCATGATGCCCAAGTTGAAGTGCAGGGAGGTTAAGTGTTCATTAAAGACAGAAAGAAGATTTGCAGAACCACAGGACTTCTTCTCTGGAGCAATCTGCAGATCCCACTTTGGTTTCAACTTTGAAGTTTCATTAACAAGCCGGTACTAACTGATATTGCAATTCTTATCATTCCTAAAATTATCTTTCCCCGTGGCAATCATAGCCTTTGACTAATTTGATTCCAGGGCCATCAGAAAGCTACGAGAGTGAAAATAGTACTTCAAGACCCATTTTAAATCCAATTGCATATACCAGCATATATAACACTGCCTATAGATATCCAAATGTTATTTATGCTCATGAACATATATATTAGGTGTGACTAGGTCAATACATTCTTAAAATGATGCTACTTTTTCATATTTATAATATATATGACAGATTACTAAGTGTTTGAACATACCCCGACTCATTTTTAATAGCACTGAGGTGGAGTGAGTAATGGTCCTCTATTGAGGGAGAACTGAGATTGGACTTAGAATGGTTATGCGATTTGCCCAAAGCCTCATATCTAACTGGACACTAGAGACCAGAACCTGACCATTCTTCTGATCTTCGCACAGCAGTGTGTTACTGTGATCCGTGTACTCCATAGCAGTCTCACCTGTAGGTAAATCTGGTTTTCAAGTCTTTAGAAAGCCCCAGGAGTCAGAATACAACTTCAGTGGCCTGTATGGGGCACACCTGGTCAGAACAAAAATCCTGGCAGTGTGATTACTGTGCTGGGGCCCCTCGCCTGTTTCCAGTGTTTTGGCTGAACCCCAGAGAGGGACTGGGGCAGGGGCTTTCCTACCAGAGGATGTGACTCAGTCTGGGTTTCAGAGTCTCAAATAATCAATATTTCCATGCAAAGAGCAATGCATGTGTCCTTTCTTGCATCCCCTCTGACAAACACTATGCTCTGTCATCTGGTCCCTCTGTCCTGCTCCGACCCACCTGAGTCCCACAGACCAAGACTGTACCCCTCCACCCCAAGGCAGCCCACTGGGGCTTGGAGACAAGTAAAACCTTTCCCCTACTCATGTCTTCAGGTCCCTGGTACAGAGCCTCTACTCCTCCCATCCTACCTTTGACTTGACCCTTACCTCAGGCTGGATTCTGGTGTCTTCAGTTGTCCAGCTGCCACTAGAATGTGAGTTCCCCCAAGGAAAGGAACCCAGGCTTGTCTCTCATAAATAAACCCAATTCAAGAAAATGCAGAGACTGTATTTTATTGGTCTTTGGATGCTCCATAGGTAGCAAGGGGCTCAATACCCAGTAGGTACACAGTAAATTGTTTAATGAGCAAAAGTGGAAGGAAGAGAAAGAATAAAACAATAAATTGTGAATGAACGTTTCTATGGCTGAGTTTATCATGGATACTCATTGTGATTGAAGATGAAGGTGCCAGAAACTCTCCTCTCTCCCTTATCCCAACACACCTTAAGTGAGGATCCAATCAGGGGAGTGGTCCCACACCATGGACATCAACCTGACATGTGTCTGGATTGATTTGAGAGTTGTAGAAAGGAGATGATTCATTGACGGCTTCTGCTTCCCACTCATGCGATATCGATGTATGTAATTCTCTTTCAAAATCACGTTTCACTCTTTTTAGAAAATGAATTGGGTGGGAGGTTAAAATACCTTTTTTATTTTTTCTTGGTGGAAAATAGTTTTTTTCAATGAAATGCTATTGCTGATCATTCACAAATCCATTCAACCCAAATTAAAGGCATGTTTAAAATACTAGGAGAAAAATAATATTTTTCCCTGGCATCCTTTTGCTTGAATCTTTCAATCTCATTTTACACTTGTACACTAGTACCATGCAACACGGTGAGGGGACAGGATTTGAATTTGGATCTCATCGCTCACAGGCTGTGGGCCTTGGATGAGTTGCTTGATGTGTCTGAGCCTTAGTTTCCTTAGTTGTGAGTGATCAATTGTTTTGGGACTCAGATTTCAACCTATCCTCATGCTGTTTCTTGCCTCCTCCTAGAAGCTCAAGTTTTCAGGATTGTCATTTGTGGTAACTGTTCCTGACTTTGGAAGCTGGGACTGTTGCTCTGTCCCTATGCCACTCCATTTAAATAAGATCCTAATAGCTGGCTGGTGCTTACAGCTTCATTCTAAGTCCCCCAGCTCCAGGAAAGCCTTGTGGAAGGCAGTTTGTTCTTTGTAGGTTTTCGTTAGAATCTCAGCTTAGTAACTAACTAGAAATTTCTGTGATTTGCAGTCAACGATTTCTATTTTCTGTTCCACATTTGGCTAATGACCTCTCTCCAGAAGAAAGATTGCAAAGATCAGATCAGATGGGAAAATATTCAGCTTCTCTGACCCTTTATTCTATCATCTTGTGTACTCTTGGATAATCTTTAAATACACCCAGCATGTTTCTGCCACAGGGTCTTTGCACTTTCTCTTTTCCTCGGTCTGGGAAGCTCTTCCCCGGTTAACAATGCACCTTCTTTGTCACTTCGCTCAGGACACCTCAAAGCTCCCTTGTCAGTGATCATTCTCCCTTACCCCTAGCATTTTCTATCCCCTCATCTGCCTTTATTTTTCTTCAGAGCACTTATCACCTTCTGAAATGCCAGGTCTCATTTATGTCTCTACATAATGCCTTTCCCCAGCCCACCATTAGAGCGAAGACTTCCTCTCTTGTTCACTATCGCATCCACAGTGCCGGGCAGGTGGTAGGTGCACCATAAATACCTATTGAATAAGTATTTCTGTTTGAAATATAATAGAACAGTCACCCAGAAAATGCCAGCTATCCTGCACTGTATGAATCACCTTCTCTTTGGACAGAACCATGGGCTCAGTGGAAGAGTAGGGACCATTAGCCGCCATGTGACTTAAGCTTTTATGATCTGAGGGTACAAGCCCTGGAGAATGCATGTGAGAAGAGACAGCCAAAGAGACAGGGAGAAAGGCCTAGAGAGTGGCCGGCGGGGACCAAACCACAAGGTTGTAGACAGAGACATGTGGAAGGAGGCAGGTTAGAGAGAGGCCCAATGCAGGAGACAAACAGAGAGATCAAAGAAGAAACCAAGAGAGAGAAAAAAACAGAGGGGAGAAAGACTAGCCATCAGAGTGGAAACAGCGAGGCTGAGCATGCGGGCGCCAGGCCCAGTCCTTCCAGCCATTGTCTGCGCTTCGTCCTTCCAGATTCCGCCTCTCACCTGTGCACAGGGAGATCCTTCTTGCATCAGCACCTGGCCCTTTGGAAGCCAAGCTTCATCCTATTTACTCAGCTCTCATGGTCAGAGCTGAGCTCCTCTGTGAGTGGCAACATCCCTGAGGGCTCTCCAGAGGCCTGGAAATCCTCTGTAGCACCAGGGCAGAGACAGCTAATTAATGCTGAGAAGGTCTTGTCTCCTGCTAATTGCCCTCACCTAGGCAGGTCTTCATGGGCTGTTACCTCCTCCCTAGCCCCAAGCTCCTAGGGGCCATGTCCTACTCCAAGCACAGGACAGCAAACTTGAAAGAGGTGAAAATTTTACAACATCTTTGTGCTTGACTCTGAAAATCATTACAAAGAACATCTGAAAATATGGACAACCTTAGAGTGTCCCAGTGGCCAATACATGAATAATCCTTACACACATAATCTCACAGAAAACTTGCAAGGAAGATGCTGCTGTTTTCCTTTTCGTAACTGGGCAATCTGAGGCTCTAATGGGTTCCAATGTGGCTGAGGATGCCACAGACTTTAGTTTCACCAATAAGAATTAGGGCTGAGGTTGATAGATCTCTCTGACCCCTATAATTGTGATTACCCAAGGGTGTCTACAGGATACACCTTCAAAGTGGGACTACAGGTTTGGTTTGCAGGCCCACAATCCATTTTCAGAAACCTTTGAAACCACATGTGTTTTAGAAATCAGAATTTGATACATTTAAAATAATTAATATGTCTCATAATTACATATTTATACAGCATGACGAAGAGGAGTCTAGGACAGCACCTAGGGATAGAACACAATATTTTTGCAGTGAAATAAATGACTGTTCACATTACATGGGAAAAATAAAGACTATAAATAGGCTTATATTAGTTCTATCAATTCAGGTCAGGTTTTACCACCAGATAAATGATAAAAACTACTTTTGGTTTTGCAAACCTTTTTTGGAATCATGACTATAAGATTATGGGCTGGAACAGAATAAGTCTCAAGAGAAGGTCTTTCTTCTTCTCCATAGGCAGACCACACATGTGGCAACCAAGAATCACACATAGTTTCACTTTATCAGTTAGGTGTTGTTCACAAGTAGGGCATGCATGGAAAGGAGAGAGCATTCTTCAACCAAGTACTTGAGGGCAGACTGCTGTCAGCCTGGCCAGGTTTAATTTGGGGCGATGCCCTCATGGGTGTGTTACCCAACCTCAATGTGCACAGCAGTCATCCTGAACTCTTCTTAGGGAGGCAACTTGGCCTGAATAAAAGATCAGCCCAGGGGCTGAGGCACGGTAAGTGTTCCCTAAATGTTGCCTGTGATTGCTGTTACCCAGAAGAGGCTTCATGGCAATCACATTAAACCTATATTAAATAAGCCGACACACAGATCCTGGGCATTCAATAATCGGTAACTCATTTCTCCAAGCCTTTCTCTAATCAGGGTCTTTGCAATGCAGTACATTTAATGCAAAGCAGTGTTCAGATGTACGGTTCCCACCCTCCAGTCAGTGCACAGCTCTCTACTCTTAAAAGTTCATGCACCACCCTCTTTAGAAACACAGAGGGTAGAGTCAGGTAGCATTCACAGGAGACAGGGATTTTTCTAGGACTTTAATTCAGAGTAAGGTGGAGATCATAAGAGACAGGGTTTTTTCTAGGACTTTAATAAGGAACATCTTCTCCAAAATTCTGGAAGAATCTTTCACCCTACTCAAGACAGCTCATGAGAAAAAAAAAAAATCTCTTTATATTTAGAACGGCGATCTCACCACAGGTGCCCCACTCGTGTGGGAGATGGGCTATTTTTTTTTCTAGGCCCCAAGAAAACTTCTCCCTCCTCCCATCTGATAGGGTTGCTACTTCCTTTACAGTGCAAAGATCAGAGGGGGAGCTCCCATCCCCCACCAGTGTGGCGAAGGAAGAGGGCAAAAAACAGACCAGGTTTTCACAAAGGAAGACCAGAAGCTGCAATGATGTAACGAAGTACAGTGCATGCCAGTTCATGGGCAGGCAGGAAGGAAGGCAATCGCAGGCTTCGAGGCAGGGCACCTGCCTTCTACTTGTCTGATTTTAGCAGCTGGAAGACAAAAAATAACTTGGGCTTCCTGCAGCGTGAGCACCTCAGTAATCCCCTCTGAGATGGGGTGGGTGTGGAGTCTCCTCATATGGAATCATAGCTCAGAAAGGATTTGTTGCCTCAGTTTCCTCATCTGTAAAGTGCGTGGCTGATGACCACTTCACAGGACTGTGAGGATGTAATAATCTTAAGTATAAGAAAGAATCTAACATATAGCAAAGTAGCAAATGAACTAAGACTTCCCAAGCTCATGAGTTTGCAATCATTTCATTTGATCCTTTCCGATCTATGGCATTGATTACTTTTATCTCCATTTATCAATAGAGAGATGAAGACACAAAATGATTTGCCCAAGTCATAGGTAAAACCAAAGCCAATGTTGGTTCTTTCTGACTCTGAACATACATTAATTAATTTCACTCACTGTGCTAATTGTAAAACTGAAGCTAAAACGACAACAAAGAAACAAACACTGATCGGTAGCTATAACAGTAGAAACACAATTATTGTTCTGATCAAAGTGTCCATCTTCTCAAAGACTATTGCAAGAAAATATTAGATGTCCCTATTTTTATAACTAAGCAACCTTCCTAGCTCAGGGTAGAGGGTCAAGAATTAACTGTTGACTTAATTTGCATCCAGACTGCAATCTTTTTGTGGGCATCTGGACCAATGTGCAAAGACGGACTTGCCCTGCAGATGACGTGGCCCTGGAGCATCTCAGGTTCTCACCTGACTGAGTCTCTGGGCCCAGGAGGGGAAGAGTTAACCTTTGAGACCTTTGAGAATGGGGACCTGTGTCTTGAATAGATCGGCCTGCTCCTGCCTTCTCAGGGCAAAGCGCAGCAGCTGGGCTGCCCCCCAGGCCCAGGCCTCCTGTTTTGCACAGCTTCTGAAGACAGCCTGGCTCTGCCCTGGGAGTCTCCCAGCCACAGGTGAGGTTCCACGGCCTCGGCAATCCCCAGGGGGCCAATCAGGCTGGGCCTGCATGAGGTAAGATGGAGAGTCACCCTGTGTGCTCTGGGCTCTCTCAGAAATCTCAGCAGATCAATGTCATCGTGGCTTTAATTACCCCTCCTAGGTCTCATCCTTATTTCATGGCCTTTAATATGCCTGGTTGGCAGCTGTGGACACACAGATAAACAGCCACCCAGCATTGCCTGGCCGGAAGTGGTGACCTCCCAGGCCAAGGGACGGTGGCCTGACAGGGCCCTAGCCCTGCCCAGTGCAGAGCAATTTGACAACTAGATCCTTTGAGTATCTTGCAACAGCCCTGTTGTACAACCGAGGCTTGGCACCAGTTTGCTGAGGACCTACTGTGTGCCAGGCATTGCCCCTGAGGCTGGAAGCACTGCAGCAGGCCCCAAGTGACTTCTCTAGGCTGTTTCCTGCTGAGGCCTCTAGTCACAGGCTGCCCCTGTATGCTTGCAGCCTTTTGCCTAGAGCAGTGTTCTCAACCCATGGCAATTTTGCCCCCAGGGGACATTTGACAATGCCTGGAGATATTTTCCGTTGTCACAACCGGAGGAGGGACTACTACTGGCATCTAGTGGGTAGGGGCCAGGGCTGCTGCTGAACACCCTACAATACACAGGACAGCCCCCCACAAAGAAGGATCTAGCCCCAAATGTCAACAGGGCCAAGGGGGAGCAACCATATAGCACAGACAACTTCTTTAACTTGGGCATATAGAAGACCGTAGAGGTCCCAGGGACTTCCTGGGCCATTCTCTGAGTCAGGGTCTCTTCTTCAGCAGTTTAAATCAACCACGGGTCCCCTTGCTCCGCACTGGCCACCCACCACACAGAGCTTGCCTCTTACTTGTCCTAGTTCCTCTATCTGGATGCTCTCATTTTTTTTTTTTTGAAAGCTGGCATGCACTCATCTTTAGTCACACCTTGCCTTGGAAGCCCCCTGGAGTGGCCATCCCTGGCTTAGTTTTTAGCCCCGGGAATTGCATGGGTTGGTTTATGTCCTTTCCCCAATCCCTACCACAGCAAATCCACAGGTCACACACTGAATCCCACATATGGTTCACAGGCGTAAAGTGCGGGAACCTGGGAATGGTTTACATTTTTAAATAGATTAGAAATATCCAGTGCCAACTCTGTAAAATAGTCTTTTTATTGTACAAACGTGCTGCTGTGTTTCTCTGCATAGGCAAGGGACCCTGTGGCTCATGGGAAAGAGCACAGGCTTTGCAGCGGTCCTCTCAGCCCCCTGTGTCTGGATCAGTGATTGGGACAAGTCAGTGCTCAAGAAATACCTGTGGTATCGATGAATCCATCGTATGTTCCTTGATGGGAAAGAAGAGTTTGAACTAGCTGACCCAGGCTGGGATCGTCTTGAAATCAGGATCAGGGGTAATGGCTTTTTCATTCTTCTAACCCCTGCTCCCATCCCGAGGTGACTTAATCCACATTTGGTAACCTCAGGATCCAGGCCTCCCAGAACTGTCATTTGGTTCGAGTCATTCACTCCCTCTCAGCTCCAAGTTTTAAATCAGTAAAATGAGAAGAATGAAAGGACTTCCCTCCATGTGCCCGTGTGAGGGATCCCTGGTGCGAGACCCAGAAGGCGTTGATGCCTGTGTGGCTGAGAGTGCAGTGCCGGGAACAGACTAGGGACTCTCTCTTTCTGGAGTACAGCAGCTTGGGTCCTGCTTCCATGTTTTTGCACACATTTTTTCTGCCTGAGATGTGTCAAGTAAAGGAGGCAGAGGTGGGCAGGAAGAACTTTCTAGAGTACCTTCTCACTCCCCATGAAGAGAGCCTGAGGGATCTAATGAACCAAATGAGAGGCAGTGGCCCCTGCTGAGGAATCTCTGCCCCGGGTCAGCTGGGATGCCTCCCAGACCACATAACAGACCTCAATGACTAGGAAAGATCCTCTCAAAACCTTTGTGTCACGACATTTCCGAGTGGACTGGCTGGTATGTTACCTTTTCACAAAGGACCACATCTGCGGGAGAAAGAAGAAATGCCTCTCAGGTTCAAATTGTAATACTGGGGTTTGGCACTGAATGGAATCATCATTGGTTTGTAATTTTTTTTTTGTTTCCTAATGGAAATTGAATCTATAATATTTTTAACTGGTTAGTAAACTAATCAGTTAGCTAGCTGATTGCCTATTAGACAGACCTAGAGAAATAAGAAAAAAAAATTCATTTGTTTCGGTTTAGGAGAGATTTAGCTTCTCACCAATTCAACTTTAAAATATTTGAGTTTACCTAAGGGAAAATTCTTTCAAGAAAAAAAATTATTGAATTTTTTCCAAGAAAAAATTCTGAAAAATTTGAAAAACAAACAAACAAACAAAAAACCCAGCAGCAATTTGGAAACGACACAGAGATCTATTTACTTGAGTCTTCCGCTCACCCTCCCATCCTTTTGCTTGCCCTTCTGCACCCATTCTGGAACTCCTACACATTGGACCACGGTCAGAACGCCACCTGTGTGATACTCAGGGATTCACCCTCGTTCAGGACCTAATTTGCACTGATGCCTCTTCGAGGAGTTTTATGTCACCTTCACAGCAGTCCATCCAGGGAAGCATTGCTTTATCCCACTTCTGCACAGATTTGCCAGTTTTCCCAGATTCACAGAAACTGCACCTTTCAAATCTGGGTTTCCAGCCAAGACAGCCTGACCTCAAAACGAGTGATCTTTCCTCCACAGAAACATTCATGAGGTAGCCCAACATTACATGAGGAGCTCTCTAACGTAGTTTGTCCATTCAGTGATGGGCTGTACTAACAGGACATTTTGGATTTTAACCTCAATTTGAAGGTTGTGTTTTTCCTGGACTATGGACATTTTCCCAGAATGGGAGAGAGGGGCACGGTGTGTCATTTCAGTCTCAGTGACTGAACTCAGGACATCTCTGACTGAACTGTGGGCAGCTCTGACTGAACTCTCGTTGTCTCTGACTGAGCTCAAGCTATCTCTGACTAAACTGTCTCTGACTGAACTCTGGTCATTTCTGACTGAACTCTAGCTGTTTTTGACTGAACTCTGGTCATCTCTGACTGAATTATGGCCACCTCTGATTGCATTCTGGACATCTGTGACTGAACTTTGGTTGTATCTGGCTGAACTCTGGGTGTCTCTGACTGAATTCCAGGCATCTCTAGCTGAACTCTGACGGCTCTGATTGAACTCTGATCATTTCTGACTGAACTCTAGTTGTTTTTGACTGAATTCTGGTTGACTTTGGCTGAACTGTGAGTGTCTGACTGAACTCTGGTCATTCCTGACTGAACTCTGGATGTCTCTGACTGTACTCTGGTTGTCTCTGACTGAATTCTGGGCGTCTCTGACTAAACTCTGGGCAGCTCTGACTGAATTTTGGTCATTTTTGACTGAATTCTGATTATTTTTTATTGAACTCTGGTCATCTCTGACTGAACCCTGGTCATCTCTCACTGAACTCTGGGCATCTCTGACAACTCTGGGCATCCTTGACTGAACTCTGGTTGTCTCTGGCTGAACTCTGGGTGTCTCTGACTAAACTCTGGGCAGCTCTGATTGAACTCTGGTTATTTCTGACTGAATTCTAGTTGTTTTTGACTGAACTCTGATACTCTCAGACTGAGCTCTGGTTGCCTCTGACTGAATTCTGGGCATCTCTGACTGAATTCTGGGCATCTTTGACTGAATTCTGGGCAGCTCTGTCTGAACTCTGGTCATTTCTGACTGTACTCTCGGCATCTCTGACTGAACTCTGGGTGTTTCTGACTGAACTCTAGTCATCTTCAGCTTCCACTCCCTGGTGTGGTGAGCACAGAGTGTGGCCTGGAGCCATTGCTGGAGACCCAAGTAGGACTGGTTGCCCCTCTCCCAACTTTTCAAGCTCTCCACCTTCTGTACGTTTTGTTAGCGCCTTAATACCAACCCCTCACACCTTCCTGGCACCCTCTGATCCAGTAACGTTCACAACTTGTTCCCACATCTAAGCTCTCCCATGAGGCCGCAGGGTAGTAGCTGTTTCCCTGCTGATAAGCCAGTAACAAGTCTTTGAGACCCTGAGCCATTTCTTTTTCTCTTTTTATAATAGTCTGCCTCTCAAACAACTTTTTCTCCAGCATTTTCCCCCCTTTGTTGGGATTTTATTATTAACGTTTTTTAATCTGATACAGAGGGTGGAAGCTAAAAGAATAATCTCACAAAGAAACTGTAGAAAATCTGTCACCATCCCTTTCCCCCAATCCTGGAGACCTTGATGTTTTAGGCTCTCCAAAGAAACGCTTTCAGTTGGTCACACCCTTTGCCAACAGCTGAGCTCTTGGCCTGGTCACGTTTATAGCTCGCCCTGAAACGCTCCATGTGGCGGAGGCTTTGGTGGAGCAAAACCACAAGCCATGGTGTCAACTGGCTAAACACCAACCCAGGTGACGGGGGAGGAGGCTCAGGGTAGACACCTGCACGTCCGCCCGCACCGGTGGGAGGGCAGGGGCGGGAGCCCGAGTTCCGGCAGGAAGGCCACTGGGCCCTGGATCAGAAGGAGGGGAAGGGCAGCGGAGGCCGACATCAGCAGCTGGGGCCACAGCACAGCTGAGATGCTCTCCAGCAAGAGATTCCTCTCCTGATAATGGAGCCAGGGAAAAAGAAGGGCACGGCCACTGCTCCACTGTGCAGAGCGTGCATTTTTCAACATCGACCACCCTTAAAGTAGCTCTTTGAGAGACGCCTGGCTACAGAAGTGACTATTTTAGAATATTAGGGTTTATCAAGGCACTTTTTAAAGAAAGTACCTGTACAGTCCCCATGGGAGGAGCAGTGCGGTAGGCAGTGTAGCCCCTGGCCCATGTCTGGCCAGCCCATCCTAGGTCTCCCCTTTCTAACAGTGAAGTCTCCTCTCCAGCAGAGGCACCCTGAAGGTAGAGAGAGGAGAGGCAGGTGGGAACCTCCATGGTGGCATCTGATGAAAGGAAAAGCTAGACAAGGAAGACAGGAAGAAAGAAGGAAGGCACCGTAGGCAGAGGCTGGTTTTTTGGGGAGTGTGACTGGAGCTGTGAACAGTCAGTGCTCCTTCTCTGAATGAATTTTCTGGAAAATCTCCATTTAAGATCCAAAAAAGCCTGAGGCTCCTTTCTGTCCTCTTCTGCAGGCTTGCTAAGTGGTGCCACTAGCAGTACCAGAAGATGACTCTGAGGGCTTCTGTTTCCAAATGCTTAACCCCACCCTCCTGCCACCCCGAAGCCCTGCACTCCCTTCTTCACTCATGATCAACAAGTAGCCCTGACAGGCGTCCTATTTGTTTGTCAACGTTGGCTGTGAAAAATCATGGGGAAGCAAATTGCTTTTCTGCAGAGGGGAGTCAGGGATCTGATGGGAAACCCCAGCTCCTGGAAACCAGCACTGGTGGGGACATCTTTGAGAAATAAAAAAGGAAATGCCTGGAAGCCCTGGGGTTGGGGCAGAAAGCCAGTGCCTCAGAGCCAGCCCCGGGAGCTCTCAGGGCGAGGCGGGGAGGAAACTGCCGTTAGAAACACACGGCGAGTGTGTGGCCAAAGCACTCCATCCAACAGGTCCCCACGCATTCTAAATAATTAGGCTGACATCTGGGAATGATTTATAACCACAGTTTATTTGATCCAACAATAAAATTCCAGAGTTTGGCAAGGCGATGAAGGCCGCCGAGGCCGAAATGTGAACGTGATATTGTTAAGCTAAAGAAAATGCATCTATAAATCACATTACACATCCTTATGGGGATTGCAGATTAATGTGCTCAAGTTGACAGGATTTTGGACTCCAAAATAAGTTTTATGAAATGGTCACAAGAAAATGAAAATCTAACTAACAAAACAAATTCGAAGAAATTGGGTGGGGACAGGAAGAAAGGGAAACTTAAGGAAGGGCCCACATCTCTGCATGTGTGAACAAAGGAGAACATTTTGGCAAGTTGGATTATAATGCTGAGTAGGGTTTATTGGGCATTTACTGTATGCCAGGCACGATGGGCCTTTAAGGGGTATCTCATTTAATCCTCACAGTAGCACACCAGCATAAGCAGCACATTACAACTGAGGCAACTGAAGCACAGAGAAGTGATACAATCTCCCAGGTAGCCCCCCTTGACCATGGTGGAGACAAGATTCAAACTGAGAGCCCCCAGATGCTCACCTCACAGGCTGAGCAGGCAGATCGAATGGAAGGGCTCCCCCATCCTGTCCTCTGCACCACCTTGCAGCTGGGCCTCGGCATCTGGGTATGTAGAATGGGGATGATGACGCTCGTCACGTGGACTTGTCATTGGGGTCACATTTAATTTAATCTGATAAAAATACTGATTGACCTCAGTGCTTAGTACCATGTTGGCTGTTGAGGTGTGGCAGCTTCTTCCTTGCTTTTATTCCTCCTGTAGAAAATTAATTGAATTTCACATACTTGCAGCCAGTGGACGAGGGGTTGACTCACAGCAAGATGGGAGCTATTCTAGGTAGGAGATAGGCCATGAGGCCTATCGGGAAACAATCTGATGCATGATATCATCATTCCCTGCCTAGTGGTTTGTTGGGTAATGAGGGACATTGAGACTTCTACCTTGTGGCAAATCAGCTCAAGGCCTACCACCCATATCCAGAAGGTCATTCACTCAGGGGTCAGCCAAGGTTAATCGCAATGGTCCTGCCAACTGGCCCATTTATCCAATCAGAATAGATATGAGCTGGGAAGCAAAAACGAACATGGGGCATTTGCTCAGTGCCTAAGCCACATGGAAGATAAGCAAAGTGTCTCTTAGTCCAGGGCCAGCTCAGCCTAAGAGGGTGAGTCCTTACTTGTGTCCCAGCCTGTCTACACTGAGCTGGAGCTCCCCACTTCTCACAAACCAATGGCTGGGCACATTCACTCTTAGTGATGCTGTCTGCACTACAGGGTGGTCCTTAGGATTTCATAAGGCACTTACCTAAAATTGACTCATATTTGATTGCAAATAAGACACGCACGTTGCCAAAAATTCAAACTACATAAAATGGATAGACAAAAAAATATTCTCTTTCGTTTTGAAGATGACCACTGATTTTTATTCATTCTTTCAGGAGTAGTCTACGTGTTGTCATGCATGTTTGTCTCTTTGTGTGATATGCTGTTCTGCTTCTTGCTTTTTATTCAGTTAACAATAGTAAATTGTGTTAACTCTTCTGTATCAGCACATTTAGAATGGCCTCATTTTTCTTCACGACTGCATAGGGCTCTTTTGCATGACTGGATTATCATAGGGATTCCTGTTTAGCTGAACATCCTGGTTGCTTTCAGATTTTACCTTTATAAGCAATGCAAGCAGCAAGGCCTTCCCAGGAAAACTAAGCTGGTCTTAGAAGTAGGTTTCTGGTAGCAAAGCAGAGTTGCTATCCCTGCGGGCACTATGTGCCAGGTCCTGAGCCTGGGTCTGGGGATAAGGAGGTGCCTCCTGCAAGCCCTGCCCTGAGGGTGTCTGGATGCATGGTTCAAGTGCAGCTCTTAGAAACCATAGAAACAATAACCAGCTTCCAGTCCTGGATTTCAGGTAATCTCCAGATCCCCAAGTCTTGCTCCCAGCCCTCCCTGCACTGCTGGTTCCATTAGGCCATCCAGAGAACACAATGGTATTAAGGTGCTAAACAGAAGATCTTCAGTCCATTTAAGAGAAGAGAGCAGAGCTATTTCTTAGGGTTATTATGAAGATTACTAAGGGCTCAGTGTGTATGGGGTGCTGACTTTTGTGATGGTTATGGGGGATACTGACCTGAAAACAGATCCTGTATAATACAACTTGGTGGGTGCCATTACTCAGGGATGAGAAAGGACATGTGGGGTGTTGTTTTTTGTTGTTGTTGTTGTTGGGGGGAGTCTGTATTTTTTCTAGAGGGGTAAAAAAAGATTTCACAGAAAGTAAAAGGTTTTGAAGGATGAATAGGAGTTTTCCTCACCTTTAAAAAATAATGGAGAGAATTTCAGGCTTCCAGGTAGAGAGAATAGCATAGGCAGAAAGGTGGAGAGGACTCTGTGTGTGTGTGTGTGTGTGTGTGTGTGAGAGAGAGAGAGAGAGAGAGAGAAATAGTGGAGAAAGTCAGAAACAGGGTTCAGATGAAGCCTCAGCCCAGGTCACCAATCCTGTTGCTCTGTAACTTTGGGTGGGGCTGTGGCAACCCCCAGGGCAGAGGGTACCAGGACAAGATAGCGCTCCCAGGCACCTTTGCTCATTATCAAGACGCTGCTGTGCCAGAAAGTTGTTTCAAAGCCTTTGCTAAACTCCTCTCTCCCCATGCCCTATGCCCTTGACAGAATAGCACAGCACTTATCGACAGACTCTTGGTCTTAGAAGTAGGGGTTCTGATGCTGGGTTCAAATCCTAGGTCTATGCCTGGCTAGCTATTTGACTTTCTGCAAGGTGCTTAACACGGCTTTCTGTCCCAGTTTCCTCATCTATAAAATGAGAACAGAATGGCCTACTTTAATGGATGGCTGGGAAGTCTAAATGAGCTAATCCCTGTACAGAGTTTAGAATGCAAAAAAACAGCCGCCCCAAAAAAATATTATAGGTACAGCACTCTTACTAGGCACTGTAAAGTCTTGTAAGCATGAGGTTCCAGGATAGAGAAGAAAGTAGGAGGATAGGCTGTGAAACAGGCAGTTGTCACATAAGTGCTCCTACAGGGCAGGGAGGAGGGGACAGGATGGTGGAGGAACCAGGGGCCACTCCCCACAGAAAGGGATTTGATCCAGCTCTTAAAGCAAGATCGGGCATTGCCAGGCCTGAGTGAGGACACCTGGGGCCAGGTTTTTTCTAAATCTTTCTGTTCTCTCCCATAAGCCGAGGAAGCCTAAGCGTTCACAACCACCATCTCCCCTTAATCCCGATGCTTCCCTCACCTCAGCGGGCGTTTAAATAATGCAGCTTTGGCGGGAGGTGGGATGGGTCTGAGAAACTTCCTGACTCGCCGGCGCCCCTGTATGCGGGTGCCACTGCATAATGATTGGGGCTGGCTGGAAAGAAGAAACTTGGTTCAAAATGTATGAGTTCATTTTTATGTTCTACTGAGAAAATTTATTCAGTGTGACTGCTCAGTAGCGAGTGCCGTAAAACACCTTAATCCCTGGTTGAAGAAAGGTAATGCCTTGACAGATGTGTGCCTCCTACTTTCCTCCCGGCCATGTTTCAACAACAAACCTTTATTTCTGCTTCTCGGCTGTAGCAGGCAAGAGAAAAAAATGAGGAGAGCAATAAAGCAGTCAGAAATCTCAGGAGCCAGGCGGCGATGCAATCGTAATGACAGATTTTTAATGTGGCGGGAGAGATTGACAAGGAAATGTCTTCAGAGCAAACGCTCACCAGATGGAATGCAAACGGTTTATTGGAGTAGAGAGGTGCAGCTGAACCGAAGAGAGGGCGGGTGGAAGGTGGTCTTTCTGGCTGCTGCGAGTAAACACGCCCGAGACAGGGAGAGGGGGAAGAGAAAAGACACAAAAAATAACAAGAGGAGGGAGAAAGGCACTGGGCGAGATCCCAGATAGGCCATTCTGAGAAGCGTTTGGCATCTCCTCACACCCCGAACTGGAGCCCCAGCGTGAGGCCCCAAGAGGCTGATGAGACAGCAGAGGACCACATTTGGAAGCAAGAAGACCTAGATTCAAGACTGGAGTTCAACTGACAAAGTTCCATTGGATCCTGAAGCCCAGGTGTTGTTCTGAAGCTTCTAGTCCTTCCGACAGTGCAGATGTTTTTGTTGGCCAACATTTTCAGCACTGACTTGGTGGCAGGTCCTGCCTGGACCAGGCACAGCAGACAGTGAAGAGACGGGCACCTCTGTCCTTGAGGAGCTCAACGAGATGCACACGTGTAGCATTTGTCAATCAGGTCTCTGTACAAAATAATACATGTATTATTAAAATGGTATGTATGTGTGCATATGTAAATACATGCCTATGTATTCATTTATTTACTCATCCACGCTGTCTATCCATCCATCCATCACTCTTTAAAATCAGTTTCCTGTATATAACTCATAATATATGTGAAGTGGCCAGAAAACGATAATATCCTCCAATTCAAAATTCTACAAAGGCATATGATGTCACTTAAAACAGTCAGAGTAGGAAAACCATTTTATAAAATTCTGTAAAATAATCAAATATTAATAATATGTGTGAGTCCAGAGAGATAGTATTACATATAAGTGCCATCTGTTTTTAAGTATATGTAGATGTGGTATAAAAGTGCATGAGAAAGAATGGCTACAGCAAAAATATAAAATGAGCATTGAATGAATCCTGAAGAATATGTGGATTATGCTAATGATCTGAGGCCCCCAGTTCGGGAATTCTTCCCGTGTTATCATAACCAGCTCTGACCTTGAGCAAATCCTTTCTTTTTTGCCAGCCTCAGTTTCCCACCTTGTAAAATCAGATGCCCAGGTGACATGATTCTCAGCACCTTTTTGTGACTAACATTTTAGAATGCTAAGTGCGAATTTCTGCCAGTGGATAGTCCCAAGGCCCATAGCAACTTTAAAACAACAGAGCGGTGAAATGACATGCAAACGTGGAATGTGCTTTCACAATACATCATACAATAAAAATACTTTTCTTAAATAATACGTGACAGTTGAATTCATCTCTTTAGAAACATCCAATCCAACATAAAGATCCCCCTTTTCAGCACGAAGAGCTACAGCCCTTCTTGTCCTCGGAAGCAAACAAATGAAACTCCATGTTTCACAGGGATGGCAAATCAAGTTGAAACCTGTTGTTGCAGCCCTGTAGAAAATGCAGATCCGTAAGATTTCATGCCAGACGCAGGGTGCCAGACATCTTGCAATAAGGAGGGGAGGAGGAGGGGGACAAGAAAAATAGTGGCGAAACAGAAAGACAGGATGGGAGAAAGTAAAACTGTACTTCTCGCCATCCTGACGGCATTCTTCTCTGGCACATTGGTGGTACTGATACTTGCTGAGACAAAATTCCACGGCGAGAAACTGCACCACAGGCCCTGAGAGGTGGAAGGGATTTGTGTGTTAGGATTTGGCTTGGTGCAAAAGGGCCTTTAGAATCACTTTGCCTACGACGGTTTTCTCCAGCCCCATAGACTGTTGGGGGCATCAGCTTCTGAGGAAAAGAAAAAGAGATGACCAAATCAGTGTGCGACAGAAAGTTGTGTTTGTAGTTGCGCGGTGTACATCTGGCGTGTTTTCTATTCACGTTTCATCCTGCCCAGTCTCATGGTCTCAGAGGAAATTGGCCAAAGCCTCTCCTTTCTCTGTTCAGCCCAGTGTTTCTACTTGTGTCTTAAAACAAATGGCCAAATAAACAAACGACCTGTTTGTCTAACAGAATAGACTGCTGTTCTTTGGAGCTTCCATATTGTCCTGCTCTAAAATTTACTTCTTAAAAAATTGAAACCCTGCTTGGCTTGGAAAGCTGGCTGAGTAAAGTCATTTTGGTCCAAAAAATAAACAAGGTGAAAGGTTTTAGAAGACAGACAAAACAGACAGCTGGATTTTTAGAGTACATACAATAGGTTTTCCTGGTTATGTTAGGAAGAAAGGAGAGAAAGAAAGGAAAGAAGGAAGGAAAGAATGAAAAGAAAAAAAGGCAATGAAATAAATTCCTCACTGGGTTTTGCCGCCCCTTTCCAAATTTCTGACAAGAATTTTCAATCCAAAAGCTATTATAAAATCCAAAAAAGCTATTATATTTCCAGCCAGGAACAGTGGCTCACGCCTGTAATTCCAGCACTTTGGGAGGCCAAGGCGGGCAGATCACGAGGTCAGGAGTTCACGACCAGCCTGACCAACATGGTGAAACTCTGTCTGTACTGAAAATACAAAAATTAGCTGGGCATGATAGCGCACGCCTGTAATCCCAGCTACTTAGTAGGCTGAGGCAGGGGAATCGCTTGAACCCAGGAGGCAGAGGTTGCAGCGAGCCAAGACCATGCCACCGAACTCCAGCCTGGCGACAGAGTGAAACTCCGTCCCTCCCCACGCCACCCCCTGCCCCCCCAAAAAACCTTTTCCCATTCTGTCCTTCAAGAAGGAGCAATGAACTGGTGCCAGGGGATTTGTATAGCTTTGCTCCACTTCTGAGGTGTGACTGCAGGCTAGCCGTTTGATTGACCAAAACCTCAACATGCTTGCCTATAAACTGGGCACAAAATAGGCACTATAGGATTCGTGGGAGAATCACATGACAGATGTTTGTAAGTGGGATCTGTAAACCATAAAGTACCCTACAGTTATGTTCTAGTAATTATCCTCAATAATTATCCTAGTATCAGTGTTGATAAGGGAGACAATGTCTAACTTGCTACTTCTCAGGTTAATTCCGGGTGCATTTACAAATAGAGCTACCTCTTGATCAAAATAGGCTTCAACAATTTTAATTCAGAAATCATTAGTAAATATAGCTCCTATGTGATGCCTATTCTCGTTTTCCCTTTATCTGTGCACAAGACAGAGAAGCTACTTCTATTCGAAGGTGATTAAATGATAGTTTATTTAGCTTTGCTCTGCTTTTGTTTAGAGGTAGACTCTATCATGGAAATGCTAATCATTGTTGGTGATATTTTTATTCCTCTCCCTGCTTTCTGTCATTTTAGCATTGGGGGAAAAAAAAAAAAAAGTGAAGCCAAGTCATTTTGAGTTGATTAGGGCCCAATTCTTACTTTAAGAATTGAGCAAGTCTTGGGAGGCCGAGACGGGCAGATCATGAAGTCAGGAGATCGAGACCATCCTGGCTAACACGGTGAAACCCCGTCTCTACTAAAAAATACAAAAAACTAGCTGGGCGAGGTGGCGGGCGCCTGTAGTCCCAGCTACTCGGGAGGCTGAGGCAGGAGAATGGCGTAAACCCGGGAGGCGGAGCTTGCAGTGAGCTGAGATCACACCACTGCACTCCAGCCCGGGCGACAGAGCGAGACTCCGTCTCAAAAAAAAAAAAAAAAAGGAATTGAGCAAGTCTCCTAAATGCTCTCAACTCTGAACTGAGTGCTGGGCTGAAGATGATTCCTAAGGTCCTTTGCTTTTTTCAGGTCTTAGGACATAAGTCTTCTATACAATGAAAAACAAAATTGGAAGAATGACCTAGCACTCATTTTCATTATAGTTTCTAGTTATTAAGAAATCAAATCTTGAGGCTTCCACAAAGTATAAATCCAATGACTTTTTTAGAAGTAGAATCAAGAGCTAAGCATTGACTTGACGTATGTATGTATCAGTAATCTCTGCTTCAGTTTAGTTTTGCTTTTATTTTAAATGTAACAATCACTAAAAATTTAGAACAAAATCTGGAGACTTGGTGGAAATCCTCCTAGTATTTTAAAAATGTGTTGCTTGCCTATTTCTGCTGATTTACACCAATGGCTTCATACTGCATGCACTGTCATATAGCTGTTTTCACTTCTTAGAACATGTTTTTGTTTTTTTTTTCCTTCCCCACATCATGAAATACACTGCAGCAACATAATGTTTAGTTATATATTTTCTCTCTTCCCAATTAGAACATAAACTCTATGAATGCGGAAATTCCTCCCTATGTGTACTGCCGTGTCCTGATTTAGAATAGTGCCTGGAATATGGTAGGCCTTAAGTAAATATTTTGCAAAAACAGACCCACAGTATTCCAGCACATGCACACAACACCACTTGTTAGATCTTCCTGCACTATAATTGGATGTCCATGAGCACGAGACCCAGTCTATTTTGCTTTCTGCACTGTGTCAGCCCTTGGATCATGGCCTGATCCTGGGCAAGTGCTCGGTGAAACTGCTCTGTAAATGGTGAATGGACACCATCTCCCAGCATAGGATTCTATCACTTGCAAGATTTTGCTGCTGTACACAACAATGTGGTGAACATCTTTGTCAGTAAATATTTGCTAACATCCCTTAATTTTTCAAGAGTAAATTCCAGGGAAGTATAATTGTTGGGTCAATGGGTGGGTATGTTTAAGCTTTTGAAGCATATTGGAAATTTTCTTCCCAAAAAGTTTTTTTTTCATTTTTTAAAAATCAATTTACACATCCACCAGCAGTATAGAAAATATATATTTTCCTGAAGCCTCAGCACCAGTGACGGCAATTTTCAAAACCTTATTAACTTGATAGATAAAAAAATCATAATTCCTTGATGTCATTTTACATTTCCTTGACCATAAGATTTAACATTTTCATATATTATTTCTGTGTTTCTTTCTTTCTTTTCTTTCTTTCTTTCTTTTTTTTTTTTCTTCTTGTTGTTGAGATGGAGTCTTGCTCTGTCACCCAGGCTGGAGTGCAGTGGTGCAATCTTGGCTCACTGCAACCTCTGCCTCCTGGGTTCAAGGGATTCTCCTGCCTCAGTCTCCCAAGTACCTGGGATTACAGGCGTGTGCCACCATACCTGGCTAATTTTTTTTTTTTTTTTTTTTTTTAGTACAGATGGGGCTTCATCTTGTTGGCCAGACTGGTCTCAAACTCCTGACCTCAGGTGATCCTCCCACCTCGACCTCTCAAAGTGCTGGGATTACAAGCATGAACCACCATGCCTGGCCTCAGTGTTTGTTTCTTTATGTGTTGATTTTTATTTGATTTTTTTTCTTGCTAAATAAATTTAAATACATAAAACTTTTAGGGCAGTGTTTGTAAAGTAATAAACACTATATACTTATTAAAATTCCTATTTTATTATCTTTTCCTTTGTATCAGTTTCTTAGAACTTACATATTATGTATCATATTCACATATTTACATATTATTTAACACATACATTTAAACTATTTTGTCTAGTTCATTTATTTGATAAATATTTCATTTTCATATTGTCACACTTACTCATCTTTTTGTTTTTTGCCTTCCGCCTTTGCAACTAGTTTTTTTTTTTTTGAACCATTTAATATACTTTTCAGACTCATGCAATATTTACAGAATGAATCAAGTTTAGGGAAGAAAAAACAGTAGGCTAAGTTATATTATTAAATACAATCCCCTTTTGTTTATGCATTACAATTTTCAAAGCAGTTTAATATATATTTCTTTTGAGTGTTCCAGTCATCCTTGCTGTAGTGGATGACGTCAATATACCCATTTTTACAGATGACGTTAATTGAGATGTTGGTACAAAGGGAACAGATATAAATTCAGCAAGGGAGCAAGGACTGGCATATATTCTGAATTTATTTTCAGGATTTTATGCATTTTGGTTTTTTCTTCAAAAACTTGAGGAAAGTGATGATGATGATGACGACAACGATGATGACTAAGTTTGATGTCAGCATTTTGGTGATCTCTGGTCACCTTACATTTCCTAAATCCAAAGTCTAGGGGCAGAGTAAGGTCATTAAGATTTCCTGAATGCCCCTTGTGGGCTGGGTGCTTCCAGGTGCATGGTCTTAGTTCATCCCCACTGCAAACCTAGGCTGTCAGAGTTGTAAATCCGGTGTCTCTTTTCCTTTTTAAAGGGCAGGAACTTCAGACTCCCAGGTGTCCCCTGTGCACCCCAGGACACAATGCCAGTAAACAATAGAGGCATGATTCCCACCCAGACAGGGCACATCCAAGACCACGGTTACCCCCATTTACTCTGCAGCGTTGAGTCTGACGGCACCAGCCCCTGACTTTGAGTGGCAAATTATAGCCTGGTTGTATAATAGCTCTCCATCTTATTTATTCATTTTTTTGAATTCCTAAAAAATCATGGCAAGTAGATCAGCATGGCCCCCTGCCCCCCGCACTGTGGAAGTTTGATAATGTATGTCCTAACCGCTTAATTGATTGATTACCTCACTGCAGCTTCCTGAGGTACCGAATTTATCTCTAATAGCCAGAGTCAGGCTCTGCAGGCAACCGTGGGGGGGACGGGGGTCCCTTGGTGTCGATTTGCTCTTAACTGGAAAGTCATTACCACTTAATACATGTAGATTGTGTTGAAAGAAAATTATGTGTAATGAAATGAGGGAAAAATTAGTGGAGTGTTATGGGCGAAAGCAGATGTTAGGGAGGAATTATGCTAGCAGAGATAATCACCTTCGTTGGTTTTGTGTGTGCTGGGGTGTTAACTGAGGGAGAGGCAGGGGGAGAGCTGAGCGAATGCATTGATCGACGCCGGATTCACCCCTTAGAAGCAGCAGCAAAGAATGACACCCCTTGGACTCAGAGATTGGGCTTCCGTAGCTTGTCTCACCCATATCTGTGGCTCTTCCTCCCTGCGGTCTCCCACGACGCCTGGACACAAAACATCTACCTGCAGTTGCTGAGGAAGACGGCAGGGAGCATCCCAGGGAGGCCTCTTACTAACGGAGGCCAGGTGATGAGTATCCTATCTAATTCTTAGAACATTAGCTGAATCAGAAACAAAACAAAACAAAACATCCTCTCCCTCTCAAAACAAAACAAAACAAAAACCTAAGCAAACAACAAACCAACAACTAAAAAAAGCTTAGCCTGAAAGAGGATAAGGCTCTTGAATCTTTTAGTAAATAGTCATATCTCAAATGGAGGCATTTAAGTGCCTGTGCTTGTGTGAGTGATGCCAGAGAGAATAAAAACTCATTGTTTTTATGTCTTAGGATCCTTGGGTAAAAGAGCTTGGCACACACAGCCCAAACCTCTTGCCTGATATATTTGCTGCTGAGGAAACTGAAGCTGAGAGAGAGAAAGGTCCTCGCCCACAGTCGTAGACCCAGTGAGTGGAAGGCAAGGCCAGCGCGTGAGCGCAGGACGGGGGGACCTCACAACCCACACTGCTTCTTCTAGGACTCTCGGGTCTGACTCACTGTGAGGTGAGGCTGCAAAACAACTGGATGTTTTTAATATCCTGGCAAGCATGCAAATACTTGCATGCATCACAGAGCCATCCAAGGTCTGAATTTCAGCCTCAGTTTTCAGCAGGTGACTCCTCCCATAGTCTGCACCAAAGAGTTTTTAGAAACAATTGTGTTGATCATCTTTGTGGAGGCTCCCAGTGTAAGTCCCCAAGATGACTGGGAGGTGGGTTCCATCCTTTTGGTTTTCCGTAGGACTGAACAGGCTTTGTAAGACTGTAACGAGTCATCCCTAATCATGTGGGATACGGGCTCAAGGGTCAGGGATAAGTGCACTGTGCGACCATGCCAAGTTACTAAACTCTCCAGCCAGTGTCCCATCTGTTAAGGAGGTGATGGCAGTTAGACAAAAATAATATTTACAAAACACTGAGCACAATGCCTGGTGCATATGGTAGGTGCTCAATAGTTTATGCTCATTAAGTTCATTGTTCATATAAATAAATTCTAGGTTTTGCATAGAAGCATACTACATTCTAATGTGTGTGTGTGTGGAGAGAGAGAGAGAGCATCTGTATGCAAATCACTCTCTCTATATATATATATACACACACACACATATATATATGCCTGTATGTGTGTCTGTGTCTGTACATGTATATGTCATCTTTAAGGACTCCATGGTATGCAGTTAAATGAATATATACACATATATGTGTCTCTCTATATATATATATAGAGAGAGACACTCTTGGGATTAAAATACAACAAATCATTTTAAAAGGTTACTGAATTAATGCATCAAAGCCTTTCATTAACAGGCATGTTTTAATCAGTTAATCTGAGGAATGCTACAGTCTAACGTTGCAGACTCCTGTTTTGTTGTTAATGTTAAGATACCCTACTATGTGAACTTGCTGAGGGTACCTACTTTGTACATCGTAAACTACTCTGCTCTGGAAATAACTGGCAGAAAACTGAATGGCCAAGACTTTAAATAAACAAAGGCATATTACCTATACTGACAGTGTCCTTGTGTGAAACCTGTTTCACTGCAGAAACCGTTGCTTTGCCATCTGAACTTTCCACATAGAAATGTAGAGATTCTCCTCCATCCACTTGCAAATGTTTAAGACAAATTCACTTTGGATTTTGTTAATGGATCCCAGCGTCATGGCTTCATTTAGAACTGGCAGCATTTACCAGATATTCATGATTACCAAGGGGACTACGCAGTTCACTGAGGCTGTGAAGGTATGACCAGTTCCAGGACGTTTTGTTTGAGTTACAGTAACGGTCACGGTTAAGAGCAGGATTGGGCTACACCACAGAGTATTTCAGCATGATTCTTTATTTGCTAGTCATACTGGAGAAGTCATACTCAATGAGGAAAACCTGGCAAACAGAAGGAAGTTTAATGAAACACAACACACAGGCACATGCACACACGTGCACACACACACACTACAAAAACTCATCCGTAATCCCCTCCTCAGCCAACACGAAGCCACTTTTAAATTGTTCTTGGTATTCTTCTGTTCTTTGCCTACGGATGTGTGTATGCGTGTGTGCCAGCTCATGTGCCTGTATGTGTGCCTGTATCTGTGCATGTACATACCATCTTTAAGGACTTCATGGTATGCAGTCAAATGAATACACTATAACTGATATAACCAGCAACCATCTTAGGATGTTTCCAGTATTTTGTTTTAATAATCCAACAATGAATATCTTTCTATAATGTGTAGTGTATCTCTGATTATTTTCTTAGTATAAATTCCTAAAATGTAGCTTCACTGCCATAGAGTGAGATCACTTTAAAGATCTGATAAATACTGCAGTTAGTAGCTTTAGAATGGAGTCCGGGTGGAAGGAGGCACAAAGGTATCTTTGTTCCCTTTGAAAAAATACATTCGATTCTTTGCCTTACTGACATCATAAAGCTCAGTGGTATAGATGCCATCATTTACCCATTAAAACTAGTTATTTATCTATCACTTTATGTTACGCACATGTCATAACCTATCTCATTTTCAAACATCACAAAAGTCAACAAACTAGGTATCAAGCCATTTTACAAAATGGAGGAATAATTTTAACTAAATATTATTTCTCATATTTATAAATAACAAGAGCAATGTGCTATTGATTAATATTGCATATTGACTAATGTTTACAATAATTATTGAAGAATTCCATCCTGATTCTACTAATACGAATGCACAACATATCTAACTTGCTAGATTATTTGGAGAATTCAAATAAATCATGTGTGCAGAAATGCCTGGCATATAATTAAATGAATATATGATACATAACTAATGGTATGTAAGTTTTGCTTCAATTATACCTGTAATCAGTATTGTTACAATTAACCACAAATTTCATGATCCTGGTAAGGGTTTTGGACAGACCCATGTTCCAATCCTAGCTAGAAATGTGGCTTTGGTGAAGTAGCTTTAACTCTCCAGTACTTAATTTTCTCATCTGTAAAATGAGTATAAAGATACCTGCCTCACTGGGCTTTAGTGATGAATTAATGAGAACATTTAAGTAAAATAGCCCAGTGCTGATCCTGGCACACAGTAAGGACTCATCGTAGAAATGCAGTCAGTCTCTACTTTTTAAATCCATGACTAACATCTATAGAGATTCCACTTTCAAACCACTAGACCCCAGATTCACAGCTCAGCAAATTTATTAAGGAAAAGCCAACTCACTCCTCACTGGTCTCTGTGTCAATGGCTTCAAGAGGGAAGCAGATTTTCTCAGAGCCCCTGCAAAACTATGATGAATGTTTCAGAGACTAAAAGATTAATTAAGTTGCTCTGTGCTGGGCCATTAAATGAAATGGCACTGTGCTAGTGGCACATTGCTGCTGTTATTTATAAATATAAGAAAGCAACATTTAGTTGACGCTTTGGGTGAGCCTGCTGTCGGTCACTCACACAGGCAGGCTGCATATGAAGTCCAAGCTCTACCTGCCTCTCTTATTCACTTAGGGGAAGGAGCTTGCAACTTGCAACCAGCTAGGCAGGGAAGGGAAAGGCCCTGGATCTGGGTTTGGTTTTGCAGATGACTTTGCGCAAAATGTTAACAACCCCCTGTCTTCCAAGACATTATCTTTAATACCAGAACCTCGACTTTTCTTACTTCATCTGGAAACACACTTCCACATATGCAAGGATTATCCATACTATCCATACATCTCACAGCATGGGAATTAGAAGAGAAAGCCCTTGGGTTAGGGGCTCACAATATAAATTCAACCAAGAGGGTTCTCCTTGAACCTCAGCCTCCTCAGTGGTAAAAATGAGATGAAACAGTCCTAAGAGATCTTTTTATGGTAACTAGAGGAAATAGCACGTGGATAATCTCAGGCATATGGGGGGGACTTCAACAAGGGTGAGTGCTTCCCTTTGTCCCTCCGAAGGCAAATCTATTCCTATTGTCTTATTTTTATGTGCTTGTTTTATCTCAACGCGGTGGGAGAACTTTGCAATACATATTCCAAACCATTTAATTATTTTTCAAACTTTATTTTGTGTATAACACTTATCACTCAGATAAACAATCATGACTTTGAGGCGCCCTTATACCAAATGTACCAGAACACCATGATTCTTTGTCCTTATATTTTCTAATTTTTGAAAACAACCCTTTTTTGTCTTTCTCTTTCTGGTTGGCCTGCTAATAACCAATTCTCTGAGTAGTATTACTTTTATCAGCTCCTGCAGTCTCCCCTCCTTTTGAGCAAGCTTAAAAAACAAGTGATCATTATAAAATTTATTGATTCTGAACTACAGTCTCCCATATAATTAAAGACATTGTCTCTTGAAAAGACGTTTCAGATTCTGGGCTGTGCTGAGGACAGTTGAGGACTCAAATGGGCAATGCACAGATATGGGCGTTCAAGCCCTGAAGTGAGGAATCAGAATAATGACATTTAAAGTCCTTCACATGCTCAGATTGAATGCCCCACAAGACCAGGTTATTATACAGTAATTTATTCCAATCCTATGCCTTCAGTTGAATTTTGAATAAAGAATTCGCCAGTATTTACGTGAGTGCTTAGTAAACCTCTGAGAAATATGTCATGCAAGGTGTTAGGTCACCTTGCCTATGACTGGGTTGCATACCGACATTTTTACCCATCCCCTCTGGTTCCCACTGGAGTGAGTGTGTGTCTTTCTGAAGCATGGGGCCATCTCCAGTTGGCTTGTCCTCAGCAGGGTGTCCTAGTGCTTTTAGGTGACCTCATGGGCCTATGTCACTTCTTTCCAGATTGCTCACACATTTGCTGTTGCTCGTAGTTTCACAGAGATAAAACCATTTCTTACATGTGCTGTAATATAAGAAAGTTAGGCAAGCACTGCTAGACGATCCCTCATCCCACAAGAGTATCTGCTGCTAATGCCTACAGTAAGGATGACCTTACATGGTGTATCTTCACATTCACCTCTTCTAGCAAGACAAAAATGTTATGGCATGACCTTTCCTGCTTGACTCTTATCTCCTGGCACATCATCTAAGAAGTTCCCCTAACATACTCTTGTTTAAAACATTTGCTCTTTTGCTTCATCCAGTTTACCAAAGCAGAGGAAGACAATGTAGGTAGATTATGGGTTAGATTACATGATCTGCAGTCCAACAAGACTCTACGTAACCTTGGACACAGACTTTCTTCTTTTCTTTAAGTCAGTTTCTTCATCTTTAAAATGACACTATTAAAGGAAAGGATATGTGTGTGTGTGTGTGTGTGTGTGTGTGAGAGAGAGAGAGAGAAATTTAAAAAGCTAAATATTGATACAATTTAACCATTTTAGAAAGTATCATTTGATGCTTTTACTCCTTTACCAGTGAGTCTAAAGACATACACAAGTATTAAATAAGCTTTCTCTGGATACATACTGAATGCTAGAAATAAGAGACTGAAAGACAGATGTCTATTTTATGACCCATTACCTTATTGATCAGTGGGGGAGAAACATAATATGTAGATAGATAACAAAATCAATTTTGTTCTTTGTACATAAATATTTACTTCCTCTCCACTTTTGCAATTCGGAAGAGTTTATATCCCATTTCCTTGACTTTGAGGTTGATTGTATGATTTTCTTTGGCCAACGGGATGTTAAAAAAAAATGTAATATTAACCTCCTTTATGTAAGAGCTTTTAGAGGGAGTGAGAGTTTCAGCCAACTCCCTTATTCCTGATCTCTGCCATGAACAAACAATATTCAGCAGGCAGGGGATCTTCCTTTAACCCGATTCCCAGCATGAGAAGGCCCAGGAAGCAGACCAACAATCCACCAGAAGACTGGAGGGGAGCCTTTGAGCACAGAGCTGCAAAGCTTCAGCCTACCCAAGGCTGGCATGTAACATGGAAGTTATTTGTTACACAGCATCATTACAGCACAGCTGACAGATACAGATATAGATAAGAACACAATAGTTACACATTATAAGCCAGGAATTGTAAGAATATTGAAAAGTATTTAGATCTATCCTGAGGTGACAAGGAGAATTTCTTCTTTTTTTTTCAAGACGGAGTTTCAGTGTTGTTGCCCAGGCTGCAGTGCAATGGCACAATTTTGGTTCACTGCAACCTCCACCTCCCAGGTTCAAGCGATTCTCCTGTCTCAGCCTCCCGAGTAGCTGGGGTTACAGGCATGTACCACCACGCCTGGCTAACTTTGTATTTTTGGTAGAGACGGGATTTTGCCATGTTGGCCAGGCTGGTTTCGAACCCCTGACCTCAAGTGATCCACCCATCTTGGCCTCCCAAAGTGCTGGGATTACAGACGTGAGCCCGGACAGGGAATTTCATAGAGAGGTAACATTGGAAGTGTGGGTCAAGAATGATGGTATGAAGAGTAAATTTGTTTAAATGCTGACAGTGTATTTGGTGAAACATCAAATATGTTATCAATGAACAGTCCCCCAGTCAGCTTGGACAAAGGGCCAACTAGAAAAGTGTATTCAATGAATAAGTCATCTCTTGTGCATTTCTCTTGAGTTTGGGCTCTGCAATGGCATAGAGATTGAGGACATCATCCTGGCCTTGGCTTGCCTTGAGTTCTTTCAGGAATTCAGACATTGGTTTGTAAATCCAGAGTTTAGGCTCAATTCAATTTTGAAGAAAACATAAAATGTGATCTCAGCATCAGCATAATCCTTTGTAGAATTTCCTAACACAAACTAATAACTATCTAGAAAATCACAAACGCGTACTTTTGTTGAGGAGCTTATTCTTAGACAGGTTGTTATATGCATTTGAACATGAGGTACAATTATAATATTTCTTTATGATTCTAAGTATCTAATGGCTTATGTTTATCAAACTTGTTCAACATACATTTTTGAGATATGTACAAGAAATTGAATGCTGGTTCTTCATTACTTGCTATTATATAACTTGGGGAAAATCATTTAACTTCTCTGAGGCTCAGTAGTCTCATCCCTGAAACTGGGCAATTATTTCATAGGTAATGTTATTATTTTGAAAAGCAAATGAAACAACACTTGTAAAAGTACCTGATGTAAAAGTAAGTTCTTCTTATCCTCCCTCTCTTCCTTTCTTGAAATACATATGGCGTGTGTACATTTTTTATGCATTAAATAATGATATGTGTTCAAAATCCAGCCAAAATTTAGAACTTAGGGAAAAAATGGGCTGGGCATGGTGACTCATGCTTGTAATGCCAGCACTTTGGGAAGCCGAGATGGATGGATCACTTGAAGTCAGAAGTTCTAAACCAGCCTGGCCAACATGGTGAAACCCCATTTCAACTAAATATACAAAACTTAGCCAGGCATGGTGGCAAACGCCTGTAGTCCCAGCTACTCAGGATCGCTTGAGCCCAGGAGGCGAAGGTTGCAGTGACCCAAGATCTCACCGTTGCATACCAGCCTGGGTGACAGAGCAAGGCTTCATCTCAAAAAAAAAAAAAAAAAAAAAAAAAAAAGACTCTAGGTAATGAAGAAACTTTTCTCTATTATCAGCAAATGTTTTCTTATTTGCAGTTCTCTCTCCTTCAAAACCTCTAACTGTGGATATAGCCCCATGCATTTCTCATAACCTTTTCCCATGTCAATGATGGCCACTTTAAACATAAGGGTAGGTAGCATGGTGGTCAGGTTCAGTAGACAAGCTTGCCTGGAGTATGGGTGCATTTCTGAAAGGCTCCTCCATAAATGAAAGATTAGAGTAGAAGGGAAGTGTAAGGGCCCATTATGAAGAGTGAAATCAGCTTAAGTATCTGAAATTTGCTCTGTGATCAATGGGCATCCACTGACCATTTTTTATTTAGACTGGTATTTTTTAGTGGCTAGTAATAGTATTACCAAAAAAAGACTGATGTTTGATCATTTTTGTTTGGCAAAATTCTGAGATAAATAATTATTTATAGCAGGAAATCACAGCACTTTTAATATATTAGTGTCTTGATTTACTGAGTCCTGGATTTTCATGTCTCTCTCTCTCTCTTTGTCTCTTTCTGTCTACTTCCCTCCACGCTCTCACTTTTGTTATATAAATTTAAATAACCTTATTTAATTCTAAAAAAAAAAAAACACCTATGAGGTAGTTATCACTCGTTTATATTAATTTGTTTTTATAGATGAAGAAACTAGATTGTAGGAAAGTTAAATAAATTATTGTTCAAGTTCCCAGAGTTAATAAATAATGAATCTAAGGAGAGTTTTTAACCACTACAACTTTAACTGCTTTCAAAATTTTCTGTTGTTTACTTTGAAATTTAAAATTATTTTATCTTGCTTGCCATCAAATAAAATTATTGCTTTGAAAACATTCAATGTGTTTATCCTGGGGTACCACTTTTGCATGTGGTTCCCCTGGTCTCCCCAAGAATATGCACAAACCAGCCTAAGA
This sequence comes from Theropithecus gelada, assembly GCF_003255815.1. Taxonomy (NCBI): domain Eukaryota; kingdom Metazoa; phylum Chordata; class Mammalia; order Primates; family Cercopithecidae; genus Theropithecus; species Theropithecus gelada. The sequence continues at coordinate 99,646,220 of NC_037675.1, read as the reverse complement.
AATATGAGTGCTAAATGTGACTGAGATGGAACATGTCGCACTGTGGCAAGTATTTGGACCAAAATGAATGTGATTCCTTATGGAGACTCTAGTGTCAGAGACCACCTGCTACAACTGGCCAACTGTATCATAAATACAATGATTTAATTTTTTAAAAAATGCAATTGGAGGGTGACAGCAGCCAGGTTATTTTCTTGCAGAAGGCTTCTGATGAAAGAATTTTATCTTCTTTGCCTTGTCCATACCAAGCTCCTTATGAACAAAGCAAGTAGACCTAATATTTGGAGTTGAATCATGTGGCGTTTTTAACCGAGCACCAGATTTGTTTTAATGATTCTGTTAACAGTGATTCATCCAGGATTCTCGCCTGTGTCCCTTTTGTGCCCGAGTACAGATGTGCATCTAGAACACATTTAGTTCTATGATTTCAAAGAGTGGACGCCCACTTTATGCATATGATTAATTCTACATGCAGCTAATTATACCCACAATTGGCTAATTGCACCGACAATTAGCCAATTGCAGGCCCAATTGGCCACTTGTCCCATAATTTGAAGGTGCAAGTGGACAACTGAAGGAACAATTAGAGGCATGCAGAGTTTTACATATTTAAAGAGGAGGCTGGGGGACGAAAAGCGGCTGAAAATGTGGTCCTGAATGCAAAATAAAAAAAATCCATATGTATAGGTCTTTCAGAAAGAAAGTTGTTGTTCATTGGACTTTTTATTCTCATGCAATTTTCAAAGTCAATATTTTTTTCCTAAAAACTTATAAAACAAACAAACAGATTTTCGGGACTGACACAGCTGAAGCCAAACTTTAGATCAGTAAGAACTAACTCCTCCATCTCAAAGCCTGTGCATTTTAAGGGTTACAAGTAACACGAATGTCTCTCGGAGGAAAATCGCAGATTTTGGCCAAATCCTTTTGACTTTTCTCATTTCTTCTCTAATTATTCTTAATTTTCTTCCATCAGAATTTTTTTTTTTTTTCCAGTAGCTACACAATCCAGGAGACATAGAAGAAATGACTGCTTTCACTCACAGCTTTATTTATCTGGCCCCCTTCAGAGATTAGGATATTGTTAGAAATTACTTGCTCCAGTACCACTACCTAATTTCAAAGCCCCAAGCCTATAAATACTCTCCCTTCTGTGCATGCCTCCTCCTCAGGTGTCTCACGGCAGGGCACCCAGATCCAGCAGGAGCCAAAAATATCCAGAAATGTTGTGAAAAGTGGCACATTGTAGGCACTTAGTAGACAGTGATTGAGGATGAGGGCCACTCATTAGGGGTTTTAGGGCTGAGAAAGAAGTTTGGAATCATCTCCTATAGTGTGGATTTGGTGGCTCCTAATGTCCTTGTGAGTTAAAATAAAACAAGATTGCTAAGATTTCCCTCATATCTGCAGCTGATATTTTCAGAGACCTTAACCTGACATAAATTGGTCACAGACCCAGAAGCAAACCCAGCAGACTTTCAGATATCAGAAATACCTGCTACAAATAAATGCATGGAAGCCCTGCAAAAGATCCCACTGCCCCCAAGTTCCCCAAATTATATGATCTATTAAACATGAGTCTCAAGGAGTTTTCTGAGGGCAAATAATGTTGTGGTCAAACATGGATGGAAACACAGGAAAAAATGAAAAGGTCAGCAATAAAAACAAAAACAGAGACTATGTAACTCACAATTTAACCCAGTATATTTCACATGTAATTGTTCAGGGAATCCTATTTTTTACAAAATAACTAATACTATGCAGCAGAATTAAAAGAGACACACGTTGGGAAATACAACTAGGGTGCGTTTTAGAGCTAAATCGATAAGTTAATACACACTTTTACCAAACTTGATTATCTGGTTTTCAGCTCACGGGAAAATTTTTAAATAAGTCCCTTTCAGGGGCTCAAGAGTGGGACTACATAAAGGGACTCTGACATAAAAATTAATTTGAAATCTGTGTCACAATGCCATTCTTTGGAGGTGAATAATTCATCTTTCTGGGCCTCAGTTTCCTCATTTGTATAATAAAAGCATTGAATCGGATGGACACCAAAATTCTTCCGGTCCTGGCATCCTGTGATACTCAGTGGTTGCACCAAACAGTGCTTTACTTGATAAACATCTCTCTCCTCACTCTACTCAAACTCCAGGGCTTGCTACCCCAGTAATCAAAAGGTGGAATTCCTAATTCCAAATTTTCTGTGTATTAGTTTATGACCTGGGATAAGTCTCTTAACTTTCCAAACCTCAATTTCCCTGAAGAGAAACTAAGGATAATAATATATCCAAAGAAGTCTGAGTGAGCTGAAGAAATGTGAAAGCCATGTGAAAAGTATGAAGCGCACTCTATTACTGTTTCTGTTTTTATTAAATAGTATACTAACCATTTATAATAACTAGTAGTTATATTAATGACCTTAACACAGATTCAATTATTATCAACATTAATTGCCTTATAACTACTACTAATATGCTAATCGTGATAATGAACCGATGCTGTGCTTGATGCATTTCAGCAGCAGATTTTGTTCTGCTAAACTTGGGGTTTTGCTTGGAGGGGAGAAGAGCAGTGCTGGCCTTCGGGCCGTGCCAGGAAAATGTGTGGGCCAGATGGCAATCCAAGTTGGTCTGATAGAACATTTCTATTTCTGTGGATTCTCAAAAATGAACTGACAGGCACGAAGCAAAGTGGTGACTCATAGCCTTCAGGTCCCTGAGTTACAGCTTCTGAGCTGCAATTTCCTATTGTCCTGGCAAACTCATTTATGGGAAGATTCAATCTAGAACCTTCTATCTTCATTGCCATCATTGTCATCCTTACAGTCATCACAACCACTCTTTACCAAGCACCTACTGTGTGCCTGGGAGTACTACATATTATGGTCTATTAAAAAAGACTATGTTGGCCAGGCACAGTGGCTCATGCCTGTAATCCCAGCACTTTGGGAGGCCAAGGCGGGTGGATCACAAGGTCAAGAGATTGACACCATTCTGGCCAACATGGTGAAACCCCGCCTCTACTAAAAAAAATTAGCTGGGTGTGGTGGAGTGCGCCTGTAGTCCCAGCTACTTGGGAGGCTGAGGCAGGAGAATCACTTGAACCTGGGAGGTGGAGGTTGGGAGGTGGCAGTGAGCCGAGATCATGCCACTGCACTCCGGCCTGGCGACAGAGCGAGACTCTGTCTCAAAAAAAAAAAAAAAAGATGATGTTAATCTGTGTAATGACCTTGTAATATATACATTCTTATCTCCATTTATTCTTCAGCTGAGGATACTCTGGGTCAGATAAGGTCAAATAAGCAACTTGCCCGCCAGGACAGAGATGCTGATTGGTGGAGTTGCGATCTGAATCCCAGAAGTCTATTTTTCTTCTATATGATATTGTCTTTCCAATTGACAGCATCTTGAAGATTGCAATCCTCCTGCAGGCAGCCACTCTCTTGTGTATGAGTGTGTGTGCATGTGTGATGGGCAAGCACATATGTGTATTATATATTTTAATTCCACTTAGCAGAGAGACTATACACTGTCCTGGCACAGAATGTTCAATGGATAAATGCTTGCTGGCTTAATTTCCAAGTCTAAGAGATGGTCCACAGTGATTTTCTTTTTTAACTTCATAAACTGGTAAAATATTAATGCTAGTCTCATATTCTCATTCTACAGATGTAGCTACAAGGGCTTGAGCACAAGAGTCATTGACAGAACCACACTTAGAATCTAAACCTGACTCCCAAGTGGCCACTCCACATACCACATCTCATGGGAACGGAGAAGTCCATTTGTTCTTAGTCACAGTTTCTCTATAGTCTTCTCTAGTTGCTGATCATCAAATGATGATTTAATGAAAGGAAGACATATTTAGATACTACAGACATCTTTTTCATTATTGTCAAGGACACGTGGAAAAGGGTAGAAGTCTGAGTTTCTCAACTTGTATTTGGGTACGAGATTGGACTGTTGTGAGAATCACTTCTACAACAGGAGTCCTTGGAGACTTGGGGGCTTTGGATGGGCTTCAGCTGGGATTGTCATCCAGTCCACAGCCTCAGAGAAACATCACCCTACACCATCAGAGCAGAGGGGATGGACACTCAGTACAGTCGTTTTAGTAGTGAGATAGTAAAATACTATTTTGTATCATATTCTTGCAAGGATTGACTTTTTTAGATACACACTGAAGTCGTCTTTAACAAATGAACATTCCATTTACAAAAAGTATTATCAAATTAATAGCATAACAAGTTTTCAGGGGAGGTTTATTAGAGTCAAATATTTTAAAAGCTGTCATTTAAACAGAAGTAGTTGTTAAATTGAGGAGATAATTAGGTACCTGAAATTAATCAAAGTATGTTTTTAAAAATAAACTCTATATTTGACTCATTGCAAATATATTTCAGTCTTGTCCAAATTCCCTGTAATATATTTGAAACTGGCAATTTTGCAAGCAAATCTGCAAATAGCCTTTGGCCATTAAAATCGTGCTCTGCCCTTACCATGGTGAATTCTACAAAAAATGTCCCCCAAGTTAAAATTTAAGCCATAAGATACGTGGAGTCTACAGACATTGACATATAATTTATGAAGCTGATAATGCTGCATTGAATACATTTATGCTCAATTTCCTACTGCTTTCCTCTTTCTTCCTGTATTTTTTTCTCTCTCTTTTTTGAATTGCCTTTTATACTATGATCATGCCAGCTTAGTGGCCTAGATGAATTTATAAAAGAGAATAACTAGATTGGTAACATTCTAGGAAAACTGGAGGGAGTTGAGATTCATTTATTCAAAAAATATTTTTTGAGCGCCTGTAACATGGTAGGTTAGGCGATGGGGCAGTGAGCCAAGACACTATACTGCAAAGTGGGAGAATGAAATGGTATACAGCAAAACAAACAAGCAAACAAAACCCCAAATGAAATAGAGGATACATCGGGTGGGAATAAGTCCTATAAAGCAGAGAGCAGGGCAAAAGGACAAGGAGTGATGGCGGGAGCGGGAGGAGCCTGCTTGGGAGGTAGAAGTGAAAGAGATAATTCCTCCCTTGCATGGATGAATATTTTTGTGCTGTGTGCTCTTTGGCACTTGCATTTCTGTTTCATTTTTACTTTTTAAATACAATTTCAGTTTTGTAAGAGCTGAGGTGACAAATGAAACACAGGTTTCTGCTTAGTACACAGACAATTCTACGGCAAAGGCAGAATGTCAGGTTTTTGTGCAAGCAGGAGAGAGAGCAACAGTTCTCACTGACATTGAGCCAGCTAGACTCAATGATAACCGTCTGCCATCACCCCCAACCTGGAGGAAATCAGACACCATCCAATATAGATTGCGTTAATGATGGGGAATATTAAGGTCCATCCTTTCGTCGTCATCTCAGCTAATTGAATGCATATTTTCCCAACCCCATTGGTAAAATAGGCTCTGCCTAAATTATGGCTTAGAGTTATTTTTCTCTCTTGGCAGAGTAACCACTTTACAAATTCTTTTTGGTTTTGCTTTTGTTTTTGAGGCAGGGTCTTGTTCTGTCACCCAGGCTGGAGTGCAGTGGTGCTATCAGGGCTCACTGCAGCCTTGGCCTCCTGGGCTTAAGTGATCCTCCAAACTCAATCTGCATGAGTAGCTGGGACTACAGGCATGTGCCCACCATGCCCGGCTAATTTTTTGTAGAGATGGGATTTTGCTGTGTTGCCCAGGCTGGTCTTGAACTTCTGAGGTCAAGAGATCCTCCCTCTTTGGCCTCCCAAAGTGCTAGGATTACAGGCATACCTCACTATGCCTGGCCTAACGAATTTTTTATTCTCCTCTTTTCTCCGCCGTTATAGAGCTTGCTGCTTCTATTCAAATGGCTTTCTCTTGTGTTCATAATTTCAACAAGGTATGATTTGATGTTAGTGCCACGAGGAGGAATAGGAAAAAAAAACCCCAAAAACATGGCTCCAATGATGTGCCAAGACCTGGGCTAGGTGTTTGTCAACTCTTGTTGTATTAGTTAACCCACATTAACAGCCACAGGAGTTAAAGAATACCTCTTTGTTCAATAATATTCCCAAGGTCACGGAGATAATGAACAGAGAGGATTCACCTTAGAGTCCCTAGAGTATGCTTGGCCTTTTAGTCCAGGGCTTCTTAAATATAGTTGCACATATGTAATACTTTGGGCTGGTTTGTTAAACAATGCAGATTCCGAGGCTCCAGGTCCAAAAGAGTCTGGAAGTCTGAATCCCTAGGTGAGCCTGGGATTCTATGAAGTTAAAAAACCACATCCCTCCTGAGTGATTCCTGAGATGTGTCAAGTATGGGAAATTTTGGTTCACAAAATATAAAGCCCAGAAGGAAAAGATGTCCAAGACATACCTGGGTCTAGATCTCTCATTCCTGATCATGATATTTAATACGAAAACTGAAACTGCTCCCCATTTCTGCCTGACCCCAGCTTTACTTTTATTTTTTCCAAAGCACACTGGCTTCTGACATGTTGTGCTGTGGCTTGCTGTTTAGTCTGACTCCCCAGTTACAACATAGGTTCCACTGTTGCAAGCATCTTTGTCTTCATGTGTTTCACTGATATCCCAAGCACCAAGAACCAGGTCTGGCTCACGGTGGGACCTCAACAAATTATTGTTAAATTAATTAGGGTCTTCCTTGACTTTCAGTTTGAGCTATTTCCATGGGGCGCAGCTACCACTTCCCTCTTCCAACAGGGGTTCCTTTAGCTCTCCAGAATTAGATTTCAGTGGCTGCATCTCCCTTGTTGTCAGTTTCAGTCTAATGGTTGCTGTAAGTAATGTCCATTTCCTTGCAAAAAGCAGGAAGTGTGGTGCTTAGAGACCTTGGTGCATGGGGCTCCTACTCCTCTGTCTCAACTCCCAAAGCCCTGGTGCTCATGTCTATTACTGGGTGATGACGCCAGTTGTGCTAAGGTCTCTCCCTACCTTGTTAGAATCTGAACACATAGAAATAAAGGGCATTGACGGCTGTTAGTGAGAGATGCTGATGGAGATGCTGGCAGTAAGCTAAGGTCAAAAGATAGCACTGTTTCATAGTCTCACAGACCTGACTTGAATCACACAGATGTCATATACCACCTGTATTATCCTGAACAAGTCTCTTTACCTCTCCAAGCTTCACTTTCCTCTGTTGTCAAAAGAAAATGTGTCTCTACCTCATAGAGCTATTTAAAAGGCTAAAGTAAAATAAGGTCTATAGAACTGGCTAATAAGTCAAAATAATCATTTTTGCATTCTCTGGACCACAAAAAGATAGTGACATGATGAAAAAAATCATATGTCTTTATGTGCATACATGTATACAAAATTTAGAATTTTATATGTGCATATAATTTAAAAGTGAACTCTGATGATTTAATTGAAAAGGGGAGATAAAATTCAATTGTAGATGGTCTACGACTTGAAGCTACATCTCTGGTCCTTGAGGCATTTCCCAGCACACAGTAAATATTCAACAAAGGTGTGTTAAATAGCCAGCAAAGGTCCTCTTCCTAGGCCCAATGCAAGTGAGAGCAGTGGACATGACATAAAATCAAGAGTGAGCAAATGCAAGAGGTTCAGGATAAGCTCAACCTGTCACATAAGCTAGTGTCCTATGTCCCAATGCAAAGATTAGAAATAGCCTCCCCTGCCCAGATCCAGTATAACCAGTACATGGCAATTAAAAGACAAAACCAGTGTCACCTTGGGTAGCATCAGTATAGACTGCTATCAGGAGGACCTCCAATAGTATTACCAGCTGCAATAAAAAAGCACTTCTTTGAATGCTTTTTCTACCTAATTGTCAAAACCGAATAATATTATCAGCTTTTTTATCCTTTGAGTATTTTTCTAATAAGAAAGCACGGAGATGCATTGCAAATAAAAGCAGAAGATTTGAGGATGCAAAGCAATCATGCAAAATGACTTTCATATCAGTTTGATAAGCAGCTGAAATTTAATAACTACATCTCTCCTATGGTGCTGGATGAAAGTTTAATACTTTCTGCTTTGGCTTCTTTCTTCTGCAAGATGCTTATTCAGAACCGTAGCTTCTCTTTTATAGTCAGGAAAATGAGAGGTGCAGTGGATTAATCAAAGCTCTGAGAGGCTGGGCCCAGCCCCAGCCCAGGCCAAACCACAGTGTCTGAGAATCTAAACCTAGTCAAGCCCGAGGCTGTCCATGACCACTGGGGAAACAGGTAAAGATTTCCAAATATCTCAAAATAGAGGTGAGATGTCCGTCACTGTGGAAATCACATACCTATTTAAAGCTATGAAATAAGTTTGACTCTCCAAAATATCTTTATTCTTTCTTTGGTTGAGGGTAAATTGTACAACAACAAAAAGAATAAAGAAAACCATTTGGAATTAACAAAAATTCCATATTTTAAAAAAGAACAAATCAAACCCAAGAATATGATGACTCTGTTACACACAGGAATGTCTTCTGCAGATCAGAGTGCATCTCGTAAAGAGTGGATGAGTGAATTCTTTAATACCTGATTGGTTTGCAATTTACAGCTGAAGAGTTCTGAGATGGTATCAAGCTCAACCTCCTCATTTTAGACATGGGGGAATTGAAATGTAGGAAGAATTTTGATTGTCAAATTCACATGGCAAGTAACTGCATCAGCACAGGTCCGACGGCACTGGACATTTGTCTCATTAGGCCTGACGAGACCGTCAGGATCCCAGGGGTCTCCCATTCCCCATGTTGTCTACACAACCTAGGCAGGAAATTTGTCCAGTGCTCCCAGCACCCAGCTGACAACAGCCACAGCTTTCAATGAACCACTTTGAAAAGATACAAAACCTAAAAGGAGAGGGAGGAGCATTTGATTAGATGTTATCCAGACGGAATTGGGAGACCAGTTCAAAACCAGTGTTCTGCGCTAATGGATCTTTCCAACTCTGCGTTCCAACGGGAGCCAAGAGGGGATGGGTCTCCCGGAGCGGGGAAGTCCTGGCCCTGTTAAAGGGCCAACCAAAATGGGGTTCCGCTGGCTTGCTCTTCTACTGCCCCCTACTGGGGATATTTTTACCAAGGAACGAAGTGGGCTGCTGCTAAGTTGTTTTTCACAATGGAGGCAACTGAAGTCAACAAGGGATTGTAACTCAGGAGTAGAAGGCAGAGATCATTTTCAAACACATAAGGCAACGCGAAAATGTGCATGAGCCTCCTAAAGGTTGAAGATGAATCTTGATAACGACTCACATTACCTCCTAGGCGAATGTGTCTGAAAAACAACGGCACACGGCTTTCTGCTATTTCTGTATGTATGCAAGTATACATGCAGAATATTATATATTTTTAAGATAGGTATAAACAGATAGTAATACAATGAAGGAACATCTGAGCCAGTCATCAGCTCTAACTGCAGCCTTTTAAAAGAAAATGTAACTCCAGATGTCGTCTTAAGAAAATGAATCAATTAGGCAAATGAGGAATTTCCTCATAAATCAGAGGATGCGAAGCGAAAGTCCAGTCCTTGCCCAGGGGAGGAAACAGAGATGAGGGCTGCCCAGAGGTTGCCATTTTTCATGGCCAGGTAACCCAGCAGCCTCCTGCTCTCCTGAAGTCGTGTTTACCTTACTGAATGCTGGTTTGATTTGGAAAGAGTGTTCTGAATGTTCCAACCTTTTTACCCTGAAGATAATAATGCCTCAGCCTTCAGGAGTGGGACCCAGTATAAGCTGGTGTCACTATTCATGAAATAATTGAGTTTACACAAAAAGTGATTTCAGTAATAGCTGCCTTTTTATAAGTATGTACATTTTATTTAAAATTACTGACTCAAAAGGCAAGGTAGAAAAAAAAATCACCTCCAACAACTTCCTGTAATTGCGAATTATTGTGAGGGAAACAGAAGGAAAAGATTTCGAAATTATGAGCCATTATGCTCAAGAGAGAGAGAGAGAGGGAGAGAGAGGGAGAGAGAGAGAGGCAGTGGGGAAAAAAAAAAGACAGCCTGGCTTCATGAAACACAGCTGACAAGCTCGACTAAATTACCCCCGGACCATTACAAAAATCACTTAATTGCCAAGCATTTTGTTAGGTCAATTGACTCTAATTGAAAAAATAACAAAAAGCTTATTATGCTGCAAATGCGGCCGTGGAAAATGAGTCTTCTGTTAGAAGGAAACAATAATTCTAAATTTCAGCTGCTGCTAACACTACAAAGTTCAGTGTTTCCTTCGGATAGAATCCGCAGTGGAGGAGAAAGTGAATATGCATCAATTGATTTTTTTCCTTTTAGCGCCCCCCCACCCCGCCCCACTTCTTGCTCTTCCTGATCTTCTCCTTCCCCGCCTCATCCTACCCCCACCCCCATCCCCGCCTTGTCCCCACATGATTAGCAGGGACTCCCCCCACCCCCTTCCATCAGCAAATATACACCTCACTCCCAGCTCCCTCCAGATCTTCCTGCAAGAAAGGATTGGGAGACAAAGAGGGGGTCAGCAGTGTGGGGCCCTGGGTTAGGAGAGATGTCCTGTATCTGCCCTTCCCAGCCCAGGCGGGATGCTGTAGCCTGGGTAAAATGCCTCCCCCACCATTTTCTTTTCATGAGCTGCTCTTTCTCTCTCCCCTCCTGGCTGTCGCCTTATCTCCTCCCCTCCCCTTTTAAATGCAGATAATAGAATAAGGCGAACAGCTTATGTCCGCAAAATTCCTCTGAAATTACCCCCTAACATGCACACCCAGAGCTGGCCTTGATTGACATCAAGTGCAGTAATTAAAAACCCCGCCAGCTGACATAGGTGAAGGTTTATTTATAATTACACATTTTTAGGATGGCTCGTCCAGGGTCGGTGCATTTAAAAAGATAAGTCAGCCACAGCACTGTTACTCCCCCAATTATAGATTTGAATGGTGGGAGTTTATAATGGTGGTGGGGGGATTCTGCTTTGCAAAAACACCGAATTATTTGTTCATAAAACCAGGAGGCTAGGGTAGGAAAGTCTGAGGGCAGAGCCTTTGTTTAGAAAGCTGTGGGAGAGAGAGTGTGTGTCTGTGTGTGTACCTGTGTGTGCCTGTGTGTGCATGGGTGTGTGCACCTGCACATGTATATGGGAGTGTGTGTGTCTATGGGTGTGTGTGGGACCTGTGTGTGTATATGTGTGGGTCTGTGTGCATGGATGCATGCACCTGTGTGTATACATATGTGTGCCTGCGTGTGCATGTGGGGGTATGGAAGGGGAGTCATGCAGTGAAGCAGAAAATCCCTCCTTTGCCCTGTGCGTAAACACAGAGCTGTACTCACAAACCATTTCCCTGCTTGCTTTATCTAAATGTTAAAAGTCATGCCCAGCTTCAAATCCAAGACGATCAGATCCGACATTCCCAGGAACCCACTTCCAGAGATGATTCCTCTGTGGGAACCCAGGGAGCTGGGACAGGGGCTTCTGGGAGGACTGCATGGGCATAGAGTTCCTAGGAAGTGGAAACTGCTTGCACAAAGCAGGGTGTTTGACACCCATGGGGCAGTGCCCAAAAGAAGCAGCCAGCAGGTCCCCTCTCCCCAACATCCACTTCTCATTGTTGCCTTTTTTTAGAGCTTGGTATCACTTACCCAGAGGGGCAGAGCCGGCCATATCAGACTGTGCATCTCACATGTGTGGTTTCTTGAGCCCCCCAGCTGGAGACAATGGCAGGAGCGGCCTTGGAGAGCCCCGAGTGTCACCTGGCGTCTTGGCAGGCAGCTGAACCTAGAAGTAAACTGAGCCAGGCCGGGAGCTACAGGTGTTAAAGGTACCAGAAAGCAAGGCTCGAAAATCAGATACGAGAGAAAAGGGGAGCAACAGGAAGCTTTTGTATAGGGGGTGCCGCAGCATTTCAGACATGCCTGGCCAGGGGCCACAGGGCACAGGGCTTGTCCAAGAAGGCAGGATGCAAAGCCCACTGCTGACCAGGGAGTCAAGAGCTGTGAAAGGGTCCAGGTGGGTCACCCAGGAAAAGTCCCTCTGTCCCAGAATGCTGCACAGAGAGATTGCCTGGAAGGAAGCAAGTCCTTCCGATTAAGTGGCAGAACCCTACTGAGAGAAATAAAAGTGAGGAATGGTGAATTCGGCACCACTTGCCAGACCAATGGGCTTCATCAATTAATCACAGCCAAATAATCACCACCTACATTAAAGAATAATACATGAAAAGGACAGGAGCCTCACTGTAACTTATTCAGAAAGGGCTGCCTCCCTAATCCCTCTGAGTCCTGACATGTTAACTGGGTAGCGACTAATTAGATGTCAAAAATTCATAAGCGCTCTTTAATATTGCATATATCTGCAGCCGACATTTCAATATGAGAGTTGTATACACAGAAGTCACTATAGCATTAAAACACAGCGGGGTGGAAGAAATAAAAGGGAACCAATAAAAACAATGTCCCTTAAAAACCCCAGAGAGTGCCAGCTTTGGAAGTGTGTACTTTCTTATTCAGAAAAGGTATCACCTTAATAAGAATTATAGGCAAAGGGGTTTCGCTGCTCCGTGCTGCGTGGACAGAAAGGGGGAGAGGAGAGGAGCTTATCAAAGGCACTGCCAGGTAAATAGTAATTTATTGTGCATGCACAATGAACATTACCCAGTGTCCTGACACTGGGTGATAATGAAAGGCATGTTATTGTGGAATCCACTGAGGGAATTTCCACTCCCCCCTCCTCTCCCTTCTCCTCTTGTCTCTCTTGAGCAAAGAAGCCGTGATGGGTCCTGGCAGCTTCTGCCTGTTTCAAGCCATTTCACATAATATAGAAAGCACCTGAAGTTTAGTGGATTAAGTAAGTGAGTTAGTTTGCCAGCTCGGTGATATATATGTTGCCGGCATGTGAACTTATATTTCAAATGCTGGGGACTATATTTTTATGAAACAAGCCTTTTCCTGTTGGAAGAATTATAGGAATGTGATATAATTCAAGGCAGTGAGATTAAAAACAATGCATCATAGCAGAGAGAAAATGCACTGTTTTATGACTTGCATCCGTTAATTGAACCTCTCAGGAATCAAGAGAAGGGCTCTGTAGGAACCTGCTGGAAAATCACTCTTTTTTTACTTCCATGTTTTGTTTTTTGTTGTTGTTGTAGTTGTTATTTTTATTTTTTAGCATACATATAGATACATACATATATACATGCATATATATACACACACACATATATATTTATGGGCACACACAGCCATGAATGACATGTTGCTTTCTGTACGATACTGTACTTTTATTTTCTTTTAATGCTGCTCACATTTGACTTAGAAGGAGAGTGAGGAAGTTGTGCTGAAGAGCATTAAAGAAGCTATATTTGAATTCAGATCGTTAGGTGGACAATTATTAGTACCTGTACACAAATCCCATTAACCTTCCGGGCCTCAGTTTTCTCTTCTGCAAGACAGGGGAGGTGATGTCGTCCTCCCAGGTTGGTTAAACCAAAGTACAGTAAAGACATCAGGAAAGCCAAGGTCCCTGTGAGATTCCAAGTGCTATAGAAAGACTCGCTGTCCTGACTCTCTTCAGTTGAGACCATGGCTTAGCTGCTTTTTGCCACATATACTGTGATATTGACCCAAATTTATTTTTTATTGTCAGGTGAATTTTGTTTTTTACTTGAATTTCCCCATCATTGCAATAACGCAGCAAGCTACACAAAAGTGATTAATGATCAGTTTCATGGTTTGGAGGAAATCCCTCTCAAAGACAGTCTGGTACTCCATCTCTGATTACATCTATGCAGACTCAACATTTGGGTGCATTGCTGGACCCATGCCTGTCCCTGGAATGTCAACACCAAGAGGAGGTTTCCCAAGAAAGGATGAGACCTGACTTGGTCATCATGCCAGGATCAATGGTCAATCGTTATCTGATAATGCAGGGTCTTTGATTTTAAATTCGCTACATTAATTCAGGCTGAAAGAGTCCTTTATGATCAATATTTAAATCATAATTAACTGCATTCACTTTGCTATTTTTGTATGTCTGATTCTTCTTACGATGTTAAATCAGGTTCTTCCCTGGTTTCACCATTTCATGTTTCAAAACAATATTCTCTGTCAAATTTGACCAGTATCTAGGAAAACAAGATCTCTGCTGACTTGCCTGGAGTGCTGATAATGAGAGCTTTCTTTCAGTTGCTTAAGATTAAAGTCCAAGTCACTTCATTCATTAATTTCATTATTCACCCACTTCATTCATTCACTCATCCATACATTCCTGCATTAACCTTTCAAATAGTTTTGAGCACAGCTCCTAGTGCCTGAAGCTATGTGCTTTCTTTTGGCAATACTGTGAAAAAAATTTATAGTCCAGTGGGTTTGAGCAACAAGTAAACAAGTGATTCAGACGCTGATGGAAGTGCCAGGAGAGCAGCAGGTGCTTGTTAGGGGAGTGTCGGGAGAAGGCACAACAGGAACACTTAAGTGGGTCTAGGAAGAGAGTGGTCAGGAAAGCTCCCCAGAAATGTCAACCAGTCAATGGGGATAGAATAGAACTAGTCTGAGATGAGAAATGAGGGTAGGGGAATTGGCAGAGGTGAGAGGAACAGCACATGGAAGGGTTTAACTGAGGAGGCCGGTGGAGTGAACTTGTATGGTACTTGTTTTCTTTCTTCCATCCAACCATCTTCAGGAAACAGTACTTAGCATTGCTAAGGGGAAACCGCTCCCTCCTGTTCTCAGCTGTAATTAATAGCAAAATTGACCCCTGTGGCTAGTTTCAGGAGTGGACTCTCATTGGCTTTGTCAATTATTGTACCCATCCCTCTGGCTACTGTGATTGGTTTAAGGATGAGCACACAACCCAATCAGAGACAAGGAAATATGAGGTATTTATTGGGGATTCTGAGAAAAGAAAGCCTTCTTTTTCTTCATAGGATCTCTTGAAACTCTTTCTCTTTCTCTGGATAGTATTTTGTGAGGGTGTAAAGTCTGAAACAGCTACAGCCATTTTTTTAAAATCAATGGGGAAGAGTCCAGAACGTCCAGGACTATTGCATAGAACCAGAGGGTGAAGCCAACATTGTGAAAGGCAGTACAGAAAGGCAGAGAGAAAATGTGTCCCTATCATTCATGTGGCTAGGTCTGTGGTTGGCAAGTTCAAGAGTCAGGAGACCCAGTAATTTAGTTCCAGTGCAAGTCTGAGCATCAGGAGAGTCTATCGTAGAAGTTTCTGTCTGAAGACCAGCAGACTCTCAACCCAGAAAGAGATTTGACATGGGAAAAAACCCCCAATGTTCCAGCTCAAGCCAGTCAGATAACAGAGGTTCCCTGTAATGTAGGACAAGGTCAGCCTTTTTGTTCTGTTCAGGCCTTCAACTGATTGGTTAAGGCCCACGCAAATTCAGAACGGCAGTATGCTTTATCCAAAGCCCACCAATTTAAACGTTAATCTCATTCCCTAAACAGCCTCACAAAAACACTCAGAATGATGTGTGATCAAATATATAATTAGTCTGCAATCCAGTCAAGCTGGCGCATAAAATTAACCACAACAGGCAGGAACTAGGACTTTGTGTGAGTATCCATAACGTATAATGTAGTGCCTGGTACATGGTAGGTGCTCAATAAATACTTCCGAATAAAGTTCATAAATAGCCAGGCTGGCTGGTAATTTTTAGCAAAGAAGACATGGCCCTGGGATATGGTATTTATCTTTAAGAGCATAAAGTTCAATTTGATAACCCCTGGCTCATGCACTACTCCTGAGCTCTTCACTGGTGAACTTGAGCCGAAGGTTAGGTTCAGCTTCTCATCATTTCTGATTTGGACGGAGCTTTTCCAAGAATTCAGAGGCTCCTTTCAAAACTGAGCCTGAGAATCCTAGCACCCATAATCACAGAACCTGAGCAGCCAAATCCACTCTGCCTTCAGGGTTGCTGCTCTCTCCCCAGGCACACATATTACATTACACCAGCCCCTTCCAGCCACAGAGACACTAAGCATTTCTGTAGCCTCAGTGTGCAGCTCTGCAAATGAGCACCCTTGGCTCTGAGGTATGCCATTCCCCAGGAACATGTCATTGAGCACCAAATCCCAGGACTTATCCTCTGCTTTCAGCCCTCTTTCCAGAAAAGCTACATGATGTGAGTCCTGAGCTCTCTCTGATCGGACTCCTTCCATATCTGAACTCTTTCACGCTGGCCTCTAGTTCAAGTCCTACTTCCCGTGGTTTGAGTGTTGCTTGTGTGGTCAACATACTCATGCCTGACAGTGACCTTGGAAATGACAACTATATTGAATAAAGGAGGCTTATTTTGTGTGTATATGTAGGGGAGGAACTAGGTCTGGCAAGGAGGAAAGATGATTTTGACTGAAAGTGAAGATCAAGCTATGTCCAGGGATAGTTCAGACTATGGGATCATGGGCAAGTTATATATCCAAGATCCTGAGTTTGACTTGGTCAGGCTTTGAGTCTGCTCTCCACCATGTCTTGGACCTGTAGGGATAAAAATGATCAGAGAATGAGAAAAGGATGAAGGAAGCAAGAATGGACAAGGAGAGAGAGTTTCGGAAGCTTGGGCTTGTGCAACAGAAAATACTTTTTGATTAAAGGTGGGCCATGGGCAGGTTTGCTCTGTACACATGTAAGTAATGGGAGCCCCCTTATAACCTGGCTGTGTGGTCATCGGGAGGTGACTCTTCCTTATTTATTCTCATTGTCCAGAAGAGAGTCAAATCCTCCAAGTCCCGCCACCCTGCCTTTTTTTTTTTTTTTTTTTTTTTTTTTTTTTTTTTTTTCACTAGGCCAGTTTGGGAGAGGAGATTTTGCTTAGATATCTACAGTGGCCCAGGTCAAAGAAAGTCAGTCATTGCAAACCTTCACTAGGTCTTTGCATATCAGAGATGCCAATCATTTCTATCCATGGTGAACTTTAGCACAGTGAGGAATCAGGATGATTAACAACAGGACTGGCTCTGTTCTGTGGAATGATGTAAGTGGTGGATGGTGCCAAGTCCATGACACACAGAAGCAGATTACGTTACAGTTAGAGCCAATATTTTCTCAACATGAACTTAAACTGCTCTACTTCTGAGAATGATTATACATCCCTGAGATGCCACATCTGTGTAGATGTGTATGTTCACGTGTGTATGTCCACATGTTTTTACTGAGCATCTACTGCAGGGTAGGGGCAATGTTCTGGATAAAGGCGATATGGCAGACTGTCTTTACTGGGCTGAAGTTTGCCATCTGGTGAAAAAGAGATGCATTAGATAAATGATTATGAATACACTCAACAATCAGGATAGTAGGAGATTGTCAGATGCAGAATTGAGCTCTGAGGATCTATTGTTTCCTCTGGGCACTCATTTGAGAATCAGGACCAAGTACCAATTGCTATGTAAAATGGGGGCAAATGTGTGTCTCAGGGGTTCAGGGAGAGTAGTCAGCTTAGTGGTCACTTTGGGACTTTGTACAGATCTGCTTTATTCAGACTGATCACCCATCTTCCAGTTGCTGCAAGTCTTGGCTGTTGTAGGCTCAAAGCTGCACCATTCTGTACAGAAACACCCTCTGCTGTTAGAACTCCTCACCCTAGAAATTGCATTTTCCACCCACCCAACCCAACACAGGTGGCCTGCAGCTAATAGCTAACTGATGCGTGGGAACAATCGTCTGGAGTCTAAGTCACCAAGGGGACCAACATTGTGGTGCCATTTATACCCCAGAGCTTCTGTGGGATCAGGCATGAGCTAGCCTGCATCTGAGACTTCATCCTTGCTCAGCATCTTCACATGCCCACTCCTTGATTTCCTCCCTCTTTTTAAAGTTTCCCTCTCAGTAAATCACTTGCACAAAGATCTCCATCTCAGGCTCTGCTTCTTGGGACCACAAGCTCAGTGGTGTGCAGTAGGGCAGGGTGACCTCACAAGGGGTTAGTGATAACATCTTCCGCTCAGTGCTCACTTAGTTGCTAGGGCCTAAACTTTTTCCTTATGCACCCCAGACAATGGTGAGGGGCAAATGAATACTTTATGGACCATACTAAATAATCCAGAAGAAGCTTCTAGTTTATCCCCGGCTGAATTCTTAAACCTTTATGGCTTTGAGCTCCAAGGGAAAGGCAAGCAGATCTCAGCAGAAGTATCTGGCTGGAAGCTGACAAAAGGAAACTAATTTGGGGTTCAGCTAGGATTAACTCACTGGAGAGATCATTGGACTTTAAGTCTTAAAGATAAAGGAGGAAATGGTCATTGGCCATGGTGGGCTTTGCCCCAGAAGTCACAACTCCAAGTAGAAGCTATAAACATTCAATGGGTGGCAATGGTTCTACTTTGGAGACACAACAAATGATAATTACACTCATTATAGTTATAATTTATTACAAGCTTATAAAGTGTCATTCTATATAGAATGCTTATTATATCACTAACATTCCCCCAAAAATGCTATTGTGGCAAATGTTATTACTCCAATTTTCCAGGTGGAAAACTGCATTTCAAGGAGAGTTATTTATGTGTTGTAAACGAGCTTTAAAGCTTGGTCTAGCAGATCCCAAATCCAGTGTATTTATTCAACTCCAAGTCAAAGTCCAACATTTCAACAGCAGATTGTGTTTCTTTTCTTTCTTTTTTTTTCATTAAGACACTTAATATGTATATGGCAAAGAATGACCCCTGGTGAGTGTTGCTCAGTTGTACCTGGCAGTGCCCAAGCCAGCATTAACCAACTCCTAAAGGCAAGTATGATAACTGCTGGGCCTGAAGACTGTACCGCCTGCTCACAGCATCTCCACAAAACCACCCAGGTACAGGAACGTGAATTTAAATGGCTTTTGTGCTTTGAATTTCCCTGATCATTCCTCCACTTTATATTTCACTTTGTATATCAGCCATTCGTTGTGAAATGACGTGGAAATAATAAAGTCTAGAGAAATGGCACCCAAACTGATGGTTAAAAATTATGGCAGAGTTTGGAAATAAATTCCTACAATTTACATGAGAAATTTGGTGTTTTGTGGGGCAGGGTTAAGAGGGCACTAGATTGGCAGTCTAGTCTTGAGCTATATGGGCAGAGTTGTAATAAATATAGAAACATGTGCTCTCAGAAGTGTCTGTTGAGTCAAATAGACTGATGGGCAGAGGGGAAGTGAAGTGGAGGAAAAGGGAAAGAATTTCCACAGGGAGGAAGAAACGGTCATTGTGACTTCTTCAGTCATTGATACAGTCATTCTTAGCGTGTAAGGAAGAGTATATCTTTTGCAGATAACTATCTTTATGCTTTAGGATTTCAAGATACAGTGTCTAATTGGCCTAACCATCTTAAAGTCCTGTTCACCAGGTGACCCAGTTGACGTAGACTCATCTCAATGGGGATGATGATGAGGATGATGACAGAAATAGCAATAACAACAAAGCAGTCACAGTAATCATGATTCCCAGTTACTGAGTGTTTGCTTTTCCACATGAGACATTAAACAGAAATGTCTGTAGACTCTGTTGCAACTAGAAATTCTTTTTGGTTTGGAAGAATAAAGAAAGAAAATATGGTAACATTTTTGAGGATTTGCTCTGTGCAAGATGCTTGACACTTTATATAGTGTATGTTATTGAATACTAATAGCAGTCCCTACAAGATACAGGACATAACCCTCATGAGGAAAAAGAGGCTCAGAGGAGTTAACTGGTCGCCCAAATTGCACAGCAAATTAACAGCAGGGTGTAGATTCAGGACAGGATGCATTACTACTTCCACAGGGATGGGAATGGCCAATTCCTGATAAGCAGGAACCACTTTGCAGAAAAGGAGTAGAACAGACTCTTAGCTGTGTTTTCAAGATGTTGCCTGGGTCAGACTGCCTCTCTCTTCTCTTCATCCCTCCCCATGGCCATCACAAAGAGTCAGTTTTCCCCCAAGACAACTGAATTATTATTTATAAAGCAAACTCCTAGATAGGTCATTGCAAGTAAACCACTGATAAACATTGCCCAGAGTCATTATCCCCAACCAGCACCCCAGTGATTCCTTCTAACCCAGGAATCCGGCTCTTCTTTATATATTTAAAGGAAATTATTCAGAGGAAAACTAAACTTGAAGAAAACAGATACTTTAGAGTGCTTTCATTTATAATACATCCAAAATGAGAAGAGCTCCTATATCTAACATAAAAATATCAGAAAAGCATCCCACCCCCTCTACCTTAAACCAAAAGGCAACTTGCTGTGAAACAGAAGAATAATTCCCACTGGGATGTGTGAAAATAAAACTAGTGTTAAGATATGAAATGAGAGCAAAACTATGATGACATTTTAAAAGGAGGATGCAAAATTTAGATTATTGCAAAATCATCATGATTGCATTTGTTATGAGTGTCTACCTCAAAAACAGGAGAACAGAAAATGCAGTGGTTTATAAACAAAAAAAAATTTTGGAATAATCACAGTTAAGTAATGAGACTGTTTCAAAAAATATAAAATGTAATGACTTTTCCATATGTTAGAAGCAATCATTTAGAAAATATGGAAATTTTAATCCATTCTCTCTAGAAACCAGAAAATATAATTTTATCTAGAAGCACTATGGATACAGTACACTTATAGGAAACATTGCACAAACTTATTCACCAGAAACGTAAACATAGACTTGATTCAGGTCCCTCATGAATAGTATCCTGTGCAGTTCCAGGGTGTTTACACTTACCATTTCCTCTTCCCCAAATGCATTTCCTCCTGATTTCATAATTGGTTGAGAATTATCAAAGTGTCCAATCATCTCAAAGAGGATTCCCTTACTTCCGTTCCATAGCTGCCCAGTGTGATACTGTAATTGTGATATTATATATATATGTATATATATATATGTTTTGCCATTATTTGTCCCCTTTTTCCTGCACATAGCTCCCTAAAAACCTTGGAATCTTTTAGTATCACTGAAGAGTATCTAATTTGTATGTTAATAAGATGGTTGGTGGCTGGTGGCTCCTAGCATCAAGATGGGGCCTGGCTGGTACCAGGCTGAGGTACCAGCCCTAGAATT
This sequence comes from Theropithecus gelada, assembly GCF_003255815.1. Classification (NCBI taxonomy): domain Eukaryota; kingdom Metazoa; phylum Chordata; class Mammalia; order Primates; family Cercopithecidae; genus Theropithecus; species Theropithecus gelada. Next base: position 99,625,264 of record NC_037675.1, on the reverse strand, counting down.
GGTGGGATCGAAATTTTCATCCTTGTCCTTGAACTCTGGGGAGGTGAGAAACACTGAAGGTTGGGTTGATCACCTGTGGTCAATGATGTCATCGATCATACCTACGTAATGAAACTTTCATAAACCCCCAAAAGGACAGGGTTCTGAGAACTTCCAAATTGCTGTACACTTAGAGGTGTCTGTAGGGTGGCTTGCCTGGAGACGGCATGGAAGTTTCTCGCTCTCTCTCCCCTATCTCATTCTATGCACCTTTTCATCCGGCTGTTCATCTGTATCTTGGAAAATCCTTCACAATAAACATAAGCAATACAGTAAACATAAGCACATGTTCCCCTGCATTCTGTGAGTCACTCTAGCAAATTAATCACACCTGAGAACAGGGCTGGTGAACACTTGATTTGTAAGCAAGTTTGGCTGAAGTTGTGGGTAACCTACTACCTTTCACGGGCATCTAAAGTAGGGAGCAGTCTTGTAGGTTTGAGAATTTAACCCGTGAGATCCGATGCTATCTCCAAATACATAGTGTCAGAATTGAGTTAAGTCATGGGACACTCAGTTGGTGTCTGCTGGAGAACTGATGTGTGGGAAAAAATGTACAGATGTTGTGTCAGAAGTATTGACTTTATCAGAAGAGGAACAAGTATGGCTTTTCCCATCTCTCACACCCACGGTCAGCCCAGTCACTTTCACGACTTCACCCTATTCTTCCCAGCACTTAGCATTATTTGAAATAATTTTATTAATTTGTTTACTTATTTATCATCCATCTTCTTAACATAAACCAAAGCTCTATGGAGCTCACTTCTCTATGTTCAATTCTGTCCAGCAAAGAGTTGACACTCAACACATGTGTGTTTAATCAAATTTGGAAGTAAATGTACGGTCTATGTAGAAAGACCACACACTGTAAAGATGTAATTTTTCCCCAACATAATACATCGGTTTCACTAGCTCAAAGTCAAATTTCAGATAAGACAGCCTGCAGACTGGGGAATGGGAGCTTGATAAATGGTGTCAGGGTTCCTTTGGGAGAATAAATATACAAATAAAAGGCAATGCAGACAGCTATTCTTGGGAGAAGACAAAACTGAGGGCACCTAGCCTAGCTATGTCACAAAACATTTTATATTTCTATAATAATGATAGCAACAGAGCACAGGCCTGAGTACAGGGTTCATTGGCAGGTCATGATGTATAGAACAAAAATGAAATACAGTAACGTGTGATAAAGAAGTTATCAAATATTTATCAAAGATGAACTACAGTAACATGTGATAGAAAGGTAATGAGGAAGTAGGCAAAATTTTGGACTTGTTCCCAGGATCTGTGCTCCCTGGTACATACCCTGCATAACCGCCATCCCCCTCCTCCAACTCCTTTGACTCAGTGTCACCGGGACTGGTGAATATGACGAGCTGCATCCCTCTTGTTAGGTTACCATATATGAGTAAGTTTTGCAAATGTAATTAAGGTTTGTAATCAGTCGACTGAGTTAATAAGAAGGGAGATCATTCTGGTAGTCTTGACCGAATCAGAAGGGATCTAAAAGTGATTTAGTCCTTCCTCAAGATTCAAAATGTGAGGCTGGGCTCGGTGGTTCACACCTGTAATTCTAGCACTTTGGGAGGACCAAGCAGTTGGATCACTTGAAGTCAGGACTTCGAGACCAGACCGGCTAACATGGTGAAACCTCATTTCTACTAAAAATACAAAACTCAGCCAGGCATGGTGGTGCAGGCTTGTAATCCGAGCTACTCGAGAGGCTGAGGCAGGATAATCATGTGAACCTGGGAGGCAGAGGTTGCAGTGAGCCAAGATTGCACCACTGCACTCCAGCCTCGGTGACAGAGTGAGAATCTGTCTCAAGGAAAAAAAAAAAAAAAAACGTGAGAGGGGTTATGGATGGGGTCACATGACAAGAAACTGAGGTCAGGCTTTAGTGGCTGAGGGTGATCCTCAGCTCCTCAGCTGTGAGCAAGGAAATGGGGACCTGAGTATTACAAAGGCAAGAAAATGAATTCTTCCAACAACCTGAGAGAGAAGGAGGGAAATCTTTCTCTAATGGAGTTTCTGGATGATGGCACAGGCATTGACATCTTGATTCCAGACTTGTGAGGCCCTGAACAGGGCCCGAGACACACTGTGCCTAGAATTCTGACCTACAGAACAGTGAACTAATAGCAGCTGCTGTTTTAAGTCGCTATGTTTGTAGACCTTGCAATGCAGAAATAGAAAACTAGTGCAGTGGAAAAGGGAAGAACAGTTCACAATGTATCACTGGGATTGTTTATTAACTTCTTGAGAAATACTAGTAGGGGCTTCCATAAAATACTCTGTAGTGGTAAATTCCAGAGAGATTAAATAATTAGGTGGAAAAAGTGAAACTGTGTTGTCTTAGTTTGTTTGAGGTGTTATAACAAAGTACCATAAGCTAGGCAGCTTATAAACAGCAGAAATTTCTCTCTCATAGTGGTGGAGGCTGGAAGTCTGAGATCAAGATGCTAGCATGGCTGGGTTCTGTTCAGGGCTCTCTTCCAGGCTTGCAGACTACAGACTTTTCATTGTGTTCTCACATGGGAGAGAGAGAGGGCTAGCTCTCTTCCCCTTCTCACAAGGGCACTAATCCCATTCATGAGGGCTCCACATTCATGACCTAATTACCTGCCAAAGGCCCCACTTCCTGAAATCCTGATGCCATGCTACTGGGGATTAGAATTTCAACACATGAATTCAAACATTTAGTCCATAACACATATAGTATCCAAGCGAATACTTATCTGATCTCAGGATAGAGGCATAATTTTGAAGCATGAAAATGACTGAAAAAATATCTCATACAATTCAAGAGGTTTGAATGTAAAAAACAAACAAACAAACAAAAACTCTTTTAAATGAAAATAAAAATAACACAAATCTGGGAAAATATTTGCTTCAGAGATAACAGGTGAGGATTTAGTACTTTTCCTATATAAAGAACACAGAAAAGTAGGTTGAATATGTATACATTTCAATGTGTATATGTGTGCATTTATACAAATGTAAAATGGAAACACTAACAACAAAATGTTCACATACCATCTCTGAATAATAAAATGATGAGAGATTTTAAAATTTATTCTGGAGATGATATTTCTACTCTGTACATTTTCTAAAATGATTATTAATGTGATGAACACACAAAAACAAAAAATATATAATAACATTTCAATATATTGCCATAAGAAATAGTTTGTAATTTAACAGACTCTTCTTTTTAATTTTTATAAATATTTGCGTGTTAATGATAAAGGGAAATATTAGAACATACATGCATGTGTGTGCTGTAATTACCACTGTGTAGAAACCTTGCAAGCATATAGATGGGTAAAGATTGGAAAACACTGTGTTGTCATTAAAATAGGTTCTATTTTACAATAGTTAGAAAGGAAAGACTAAATCCCCTTTATAATGTTTTATATTTGAATTACGTGTGTCTCTACATCTACTATATCTGAATATTGATAGGTGATTTATAATAGATTGGATAGATAGATGCAGATAGAGACTGACTATTGCTAATGGGAAAACCCAAAATTCTAAATGCTCCAAAATCCTACACTTTTTGAGTGTTGGCCGATATCACTGAATTAGTGGAAAATTTCACACTGACCTCATGTGACCGACCCCTTCAGCTGTAATATGTCTTTTCCTTGCATACTCAATTTCCCCCTTGCAAACACGCACACAAATAGGAATAAAATAGCATGTGTACAGGCCGGACATGCCAATGGCAGGTTCCCTGCCATGCCCCACTTGGGGCCCAGACCTATGTGCGTTACTCACTGTATTTGTTTTCTTATTTTGTCCTCTATGGTGCAAAGACAATGTTGAAAATGTCGAAAAGCCCTGCATGATATCCACAGGGCAATGCAAATATTCCAAAATTGTTAAAAATCCTGAATCTGGAATACTTCTCATCCCAAGCATTTCAGATAAGGTAAAGTCAAGCAGTATAGATACAGATATAGATGTTATAGATATAGATTACAGAGAGATAGAGATAGAGACAGAGACAGAGACAGAGACAGAGATAGAGATAGAGAGAATACCTTGTCATTAATTTCCTGTATTGGTTTCCTGTGGCTGCTGTAACAAAATGCCACAGAGTAGGTGACTAATACCACAGAAAGTTATTTTCTCACAGTTCTGGAGGCTGGAAGTCCAAGATCAAGGCGCCAGTAGGGCTGATACCTTCTGCAGCTTCTCTCCTGGCCTCAGATAGCTGTCTTCTCCCTGTGCCTTCAGATCATCTTCCTCTGTGTTTCTATGTCCTTTTTAAATAAGGAAATCAGTTATAATGCATTAAAGCCCACCTTGATGACTTCGTTTTAACTTAATAACCCCCTTAAAGACCCCATCTCCAAATATGGTCACAGTCTGAGGTACTGGGGCTTAGTACTTCAACACAGGCTTTTTTTTTGGGGGGGGGACATATACAATTCAGACCATAATATCAGCAAAAAATCTCTCCTTATAAGGAGAGAACAGCTCTCAACTTGAAATGTTGCGTTAATATCTTTCTTAGGCATGGCCTTAGAAAAGTTACTTAATAAAATGGGAATAACATTATTCTGCTAACCTTAATTTGGCTCTTTCAGCCTTGATTTTGTCAAAAGGGTAAATATTGTGGCCTGTGTATCATAAAGATTATCATTAAGATGATCTATGGGAAAGATCAAGCACAGTGCCTATTGCATAGGAAGCATTGAGGGGTGTGCACTGAGGATCTCCCCCACTCACCCTATGGCTTAGTTGGTGTTTCCAAGGTTGCTTTTTCACACTTGTTCTCTAAGAGCAGGGAGAGATAACTTGAGGCTCAAGCCTGTAATCCCAGCACTTTGGGAGGCCAAGACTGGCGGATCACGAGGTCAGGAGATCGAGACTATCCTGGCTAACACGGTGAAACCCCGTCTCTACTAAAAAATACAAAAAAAAAACTAGCCGGGGTATGTGGCGGGCGCCTGTAGTCCCAGCTACTCGGGAGGCTGAGGCAGGAGAATGGCGTAAACCCGGGAGTCGGAGTTTGCAGTGAGCTGAGATCCGGCCACTGCACTCCAGCCCGGGCGACAGAGCGAGACTCTGTCTCAAAAAAAAACCAAAAAACAAAAAAAAAAACCTAAAAAGGCATTCAGCACTGTTGTTTTTATATTTACTTATAACAACAGAACACATTGACAGTTTCTATAATAGACCCTTATTGATGACAATAAAAAGTTTCAACTCATTGTGATGTAAAATTTTCTGGGAAAACAGGCCACATTAACTTTGTGGCTTTATAAGAATAGAGCTTTGTACCCTGTGTTTCTGTAAACACACACTTTGGATGCAGACATATGCCACCAGAGAAATCAGACCCTACACTTCTCTCCAGTTCTAGAATTTCTCATAGCCTGTCCTCAAAAAGGAAGCAAGATAAAAAAGTCAATCAATAGGCTCATATTGCAAAATTACTGGGAAGACAGAAAAAAAAAAAAAAAACCCAAAAAACAGAAAAACATAAAAAATGGGCAGGCAACAATGCCAGAGGACAAGTAACAGATGGACAAACAGAATTTGAAAGCAAATGCCAAAGACTAGAAGAGGCAGTAGCTAAGTTGGACAACATTGTTAGAAAAGATTGCGAAATCGTCAGATTCAGTCAATGTGAAATCTTATAGGGCTCCTACTTGTAGAGCTGAAACACAGGGCATCACAACTTCCTTATAGAAATGTGTGCCCCTGCTCACTCTATCTATTGTCTTGTAATAAAACTCAGAAGGTGGAATTCCTGCAGTATTGGAAAGAGGAACCAATCTTGAAGATTCACTTGCAGTAGGATTTTCCAATGAGGAACTGTCAGCATTTGTTTCATCCACATGCTCATGACAACCCTAACGCAGTGCATTCCCAACCTCTATG